>NC_079450.1:39454017-40054017 GCF_903798145.1 Danio aesculapii | reverse complement strand
TTGAAGTGCAATAATATTTAAGCTGAATGAACAGTTAAGAAGAAAAAATAAACTTAAATAAAAATGAATAAAAAAGCTTTCTAAACTAATGATCAAATATACACGGTAAACAATAATGACAGAAATTCCATACAACATATGTTTTATGTTGTTTTAACTTATTTTAAACAACAAAATAACTTTAACTTAAGTTAATTAGGTTTTAAATAAAAAAAATTAAGTTATACAAAGTGAAACTCAAAATTTTATATTTGTTTATTTGATCATTTATTTATTGAAGTTGAATGCTGCGGTCACACTACAGTTTATGCTTGCGAAATTCTATTGTTCGGTGCTTTTGGGGGGGTTAAACAAGATGATTCGGCATTAAAAAAGCGAGTGATTGGTCCATATTTAAATTTCTGTCCAGAGAGGTCATGTTTTAATCTTCGATTAGTCTCACGTAATTACATGATGCGGTTTTACAGGTAAAAGTTCACAAAGCTTGAGCTTTATAACGCAGCGAACTGCCAAACTTGCATTTACGGTCTGCCGTATTCGCATGGGTATGAATGGAAGTCTATGAGGAGAATATTGCAGTGTGACTGGGGCTGAAGTCAGGTTTGGGACAACTGAAGACACTTCAGTATCTTAAAGAGAGTTTCTGTGTAAAAAAGTATCCTAATCGATAGCCATTTGACTATTCATAAACAATGATGTCAGGACTTTTTATCTTGATGACACTGACACTTTCATTGACATGAATACTTGATTATCAGCAAGGATTTGCAGTTTGTATTAATTGTTTTGAGAAATGCATTTACTGTTGTGCAAATGTAAATATTTTTGTTAATATGGAGTTCTGTGTGTACATTAATGAGGAGAAATTAAATCAAAAAATGACGAGAAATTAAATAATTTTAGCAAATGGCTGCAAAATAACAAAGAGTGAAAAAATGATAGATAGATCGATCGATATTACAGCTTGCATATTTATAAATTACCCCTGACTTTAAAGCAGTATCTGTGCAGTTTGTGTGCATGTCTTTTTCACACCTCTAAACATAAGGGGACTGGTTTTTCACACCCTGAAAGAACAGGAAGATTGTGAGGTATTTTGGTGGTTCAAAAGGAAGCGGTGCAGAGCAGCACGACATCTTAAGATGAAGTGACTCCTGATGATAACCTGTTCCCACCGTCAGCGAGCCTGTGTCTGAAGCATCTACTCACTTCGAGCAACTTCTCGAAAGTTTGTTGGTGTACAGGTGTGAAGCTTAACTGCATTCCCAGGCTTGCTTCTTCTGCCCTTTTAGCGTTGTCCTCTGACCCAAATGTTCTTTGACCTTTGGCATAACGGCAGCAACTGTGAAAATAATTTACTTGAGTATGACTCAAAAAAAAGGACAGCGTTCTTGGTATTTTACATTTAAAAAATAGCCTCCACAAGTCATATCTCTTAACTATTTCTATTTGACTATTTTAAATCTGATGGATTCTCAGTTCTTTCTGTAAGATGGGATAGTTGTTTCTTCTGACTATTGCATGTCTTTATATGATTGAGAATGATGACATCCAACACGTCTGACATGCTGAATGTGACTTTATTTTACACCATTTAAAAGTATTTTATATTTGATTGCAGTTATGATTTAAACAACTTTATATAAGCATAAAATAAAAAAGATACATTGTTTATTCATTCTTTCATTTTCTGGAAAATATTGTAAGGTCCCCCTCCACATTTAATGATATTATCTCTCATAAAAGTTTGCAGTAATTTTTTTTTTTTAAGATTGTTTTCAAACAAACTGTATGTTTATTTCTATATCTAAATATTTTATGCACAAATAATAGCCTAATGTAGAATATAAAAGCAAAACATCAGTAGGCCATTTGTATTGGGTACACCTTGCGGTATTGGGGATGAGTCGTCTGCAAATGTCTTATTAATTTGGATGGCCTCATGCATTTGTTAATAAAAACTTTGGTGCAGGTAATGGACTGTGGCTGGGTCAGGGACTCTTTGTTTCTTTTGCTTTTTATAAGATTAAGAATCTGTCTGACATGCGGAATGTGACAATTTAAAAGTATTTTATATTTGATTGCAGTTATGATTTAAACAACTTTATATAACCATAAAATAAAATAAAACATTGTCATTCATTCATTCGTTTTCTTTTTGGCTTAGTCCTTTTATTAATCAGGGGTGGGCACAGTGGAATGACCCGTCAACTTATCCAGCTTATGTTTTATACAGCGGATGTCCTTCCAGCTGCAACCCATCACTGGAAAACATTGTGTCTGTATATGTGTAATTTCATAATGTGCATTTGTGAATTTATTCTATATAGTGCTGATGTATCTCACAGTTGTCAATTTATTTCCTGCAATTTGTTTTCAAATTTGGTTTCAAAATCACGTTATATTTCTGATTACAATAATATCTCTTTAAATACTTTGCATGTGATTACAATTCATGCATTCCTTGCCACCTATTATGATTATAACCTTTATTTTACCAGGAAAGACACATTGAGATTAAAAATCTCTTTTACAAGAACATCCTGGCCAAGATTAGGCATTATACATGTCACATGGATCTAAAACAGTGTTTCCCAAGCTTTTTTTGCCTGTGACCCTTGGAAAATATTACAAGGCCCCCCTCCACATTTAATGATATTATTGCTTATATAAGTTTGCTGTGGGTATGTTAAAAAAAAGAAGATTGTTTTTAAACAAACGTTATGTTTATTATTATATCTAAAAAAAAATTTATGCACAAATAATAGCCTAATAAGCAAAGCATCAGTAGGCCTTTTGTATTGGGTACACCTTGTGGTATTGGGAATGAGTCGTCTGCAAATGTCTTATTAATTTGGATGTCCTCATGCATTTGTTAACAAGAACTTTGGCGCAGATAATGCATTGTGGCTGGCCCAGGGACTCTTTGCTTCAAGAAAATGAAATAAAACCATAGTTCAGGTAACTATCTCGATGTTTTCAGTATTGCTAGTGCTGTGACCCAAAATGTTTAAAGCTTCCTGTCACAGCCACCAGTGATCTAGCCCATGCAGATCGCTGGAGAATTACAAATCTGCTAGCAAAAGAACTACAAGATCCAGTCATGCACCACTCACACGCCTGCCCTAGATCCTGTCTGATTGCAAACACTCACAGCTGAAGTCGCTCATGAACGGATTACCTGGATTATAAAGTCAGCACACAAACACACAGAAGTTGCTGAGTCTCATGGTGAACTTACGATGCGGTTTCCCTTGCCTTGTCCTGCGGTGTTTTAGACCCTCGCCTGTTTTGTTTGTTTATTCCTGTCTGCTGCCTGCCTTCCCTACTAAAAAAAGCAGCTTAAACCAGCCTAGGCTGGTTGGCTGGTTTTAGCTGGTCGACCAGCCTGGTTTTAGAGAAGTTTTGGCCATTTCCAGGCTGGTTTCCAGCCATTTCCATCCTGGTCTTAGCTGGTCAGGCTGGAAAATTACCAGCTTGACCGGCCTAGACAGGCTGGGAGCCCACCCAAAACCAGCTATGTTCAGCTTAAACCAGGCTGGTCAAACTGGTTTTAGCTGGATTTAGCTGGTCATTTTCCAGTCTGACCAGCTAAGACCAGGCTGGAAATGGCCAAAACCCCTCTAAAACCAGGCTGGTCAACCAGCTAAAACCAGCCAACCAGCCTAGGCTGGTTTAAGCTGGATTTTTCAGCAGGGTTTTGACCATCTGCCTGTTTATTTGACTTCGACTCTGGATTGCCTGTGTACATCTGTTTGCCCCTGTCTGGACCATTGCTTACCTGACCATCTCTGTATAATAAACCCTGTGTTTGGATCCTCAACTCCCTTGTCAGTGTCACTTCACATTACACTTTCTCACCTGGGTCCAGTATGCTTGGGACATTGCTATTAGCTGCTGAAGGCGAATCAGTGAGACTCTGTCTTTTTTGTGCCATTTTTTTGGTCAGCCAGGGGATAAAATAAACTAAGGCAACATGATCATTCTTCTAATTCTCCACTGCTAATTCTTTTTTTAAATATGGCGCAAAAACATTTACAAGCCAGTGTTTCAATTTCTAAATTATTTATACTCTTTTTAAAAAGCATTTAGTAAAATCAATTCTTTAAACTGAAACTTTGTTTGTAGATTATTCCATGCAAAAGGTGCTGCGTATATTATTTAAACACATTGTTTTCCATCTCAGTCTGCATTTTAGGAACAGACAGTAAATAAATATCCTGTGACCAAAGGCCACAGCTAAGGACAGGTTTTTTACAAATGTAATTCTGTAGATAGGATGGGAGTAAACCCAACGTATATTTGTAAACAAAGATATGCCAATGCTTGAGCCTACGAATGGACAAAGCAGACATCTAACATCTTGTATACAATTATACAGTGCTCAGCATAATTGAGTACACCCCATTTTGAAAATGAATATTTTCTTAGTGAATATAAGCAATTTATTTTGGTGCATTTAAACAAAACAGATTTATTAAAAAGATATATTTATTAAAATAATATTTTAGTCACCAAACATATTTAGAAGTTGAAAGATAATACAATTAAAATCAAGCTAAATATTACCTCAAATTTTAAACTACAAAACTTCAACAAAATTTTCAATTCTTTTGCTTCAGTTGATTTTTCCTCTTTTATGAGTTTGTATTTAATATTGTTCTATAACATATACATTTGGCTGTACTAGTTATTGGCCCGTTATTTTATTAGATAAGCTCAAGGTTTGTCTTCAGTACTGAATAATCTAATGTGTACAAATATAATATTAAGTAGGAATTTAAAAGATAGATTTGTGAGGGGTGTACTTATATATGCTGAGCACTGTACTTTGTACAGTATCTTACAATATGTTTTGTATGTAGAGATTGAGAATATCTTGATTGCAATTTATGTTTTATATCTCACAATGTGACATTGTATCTCACAGTTGCAACTACAGTACATTTCTTGAAGCGAAAACCTGATATTTCACATCATAATATCTTGTATTGTTAATGCTTTGTCTGTCCGGTTTTGGGTCACACTTTATTTTGATTGTTGAATTTAAGTTACATTGCGTCTACATGCCAACTAATTCTCACTAGATTATAAGTAAACTGTTAGGTTGAGGTTAGGATTAGAGTTAGTGTAAGTTGACATGTACAGGCAAAGTTTCTTATAGTCTGTTGAAGGAGCAGTATCAACAGATATTAAGCAGACAGTCTACTCAAATGGACCATCAAAATAAAGTGTTACCCAGATTTTAGACATTATCCTCCAATAGCCTCGTAATTGGGAATATATACAGTATCTTTACATGTGATAAACATAAATGATAGGATCTCGCTTTCCCCTTTGCAATTGAAAATTACTTTTATGTCTTGCAATTTCCTATAAAACATATATTTGGGTTGTTGAGGTGACATTTTCACTGTCACAAGTCACAGAAATAAATATGAGTGTTACTTGTGTTAGTAATGTTTATATATAATATTACTTGTTATTAAAAAGTGGTGTATTATTATTTTTTATTTTTAATGTTTTTAAGCCAAGTCTAAAAACTGTCCTATGGTGTGACTCTATCAAGGATAGTTCTATAGATTAAAAAGAAAACTGTAAAATTCTTAATTAATACCTCAGCCCTAATTTTACAGGCTATTTTAATAACAAGCATTTTAAAAGCATGGGAACTTAAAACATTTTGACACTCAAAACCATATCCTCTGGCGTGACACTATGGGCTCTATTTTGATGATCCATGCGCAAAGTGCAAAGCACAGGGCGCAAACACATTAAGGGCATGTCAGAATCCACTTTTGCTAATATAAGGACCACTTTGCGCAGTGGCGCATGGTCTAAAAGGGTTGAGCTTATTTTTTAAATGAGTTATAGGTGTGTTTTGAGAATAAACCAATCAGAGTCTTATCTCCCATTCCCTTTAAGAGTCAGTTGCGTCGCACCATAGCGCATTTGCTATTTACATGAAGGACTTTGTAAGTGTAAAAACTGAACCCTTCACTAGAGTGTAAACAGTTAAATAGACCATCTACAGCGTGAGAATGAGAGATGAGCCTCCTCATTATTTACTTTCGCTTTCACTCTCGTGGATAGGGAAACTTCTTGTACGCACAGACATCCATTAGCCTATCAATAATTAATTTAGTTTGTTAAGCGCAAAGATTTGTTTCAAAACTATTTCTAAATTCAGTTCTAATTTCCAGCAAACGAATAAATGAACAATAATAACGAAGTGTGGTCAAAAAACTGAGTTATATCCTAATACACATACTATGCCCCATATGGTCTAAAACCTGACAGGTGGGCAAATCTAAGCTTGTTATTAATAAAACAAATATAAATACGCATATAATAAATAATTCTGCTAATAATGATAACATTATACAAAAGCAAATTGTTATGAATAAACTGAAAAAGCCCCCTGAGATGAAGAAGGCATGAAAGGATGGTTTTTATATTGATGTAGGCTAGAAAATGTCAAAACGTCAAAACGACTCTTGCACCAAGCTGAAACTAGCAAACAACAATTGCGTCGCGCCTTGCGCCACATTGCGCCGGGTGTATGATAGGGCCCATTATGCTAATTTTAAACCGGGAAGTTCTGAGTAAAACTTTAACCACATTTAAACCACATTTAAGATCATGTGACTGTAGCTTCTTGTAAAGCTCATGATGTGCACATGTTAAGTTTTTGTATCAGCATTTTTCACATATTAAACTTTATTTTGGATGCACTATAAAATTCAGATTATAAGATTTGAATGCTATTACTTGATTGAATAGCCGTTATCAGTGGTTATCAGCTGATAGATATGGGCCAGTATGGGCCTTCTGTTATCATCCATCCACATGGTTAATCAGCTATAGATCACATGCGGCTGTGGCTGAAAGTTAATGAGAATTATTTATATTATTTATTAAATTTCCCATTAATTGTATTTTAATAACGTCTACCCTTAACCCAACCCTAAACACAACCATTACAGTAATGTAAAAACAGAACTGGATCTGGAGTCTTGTCTATTAGTATAGCTGATTCACCGTATAGATGATAACAGCCTTTTGAACCTACCAGTAGGTGCAGAAGGTCCCTACTGGCCCATATCTATCAGCTGATAACCACTGATAACGTCCATTCAAATGAGTGATAACATTTGAAGTAAGCGATAAAATTAAGCTTTTTTGTTCTTTAGTGTGACACCACTGTTTTTTGAAAATGTACAGCAAGTCATGGAGAAAATAAATAAAAAAATAAATAGTACTGTGTGAAGATAAGTGTCCACCAACAATGAAAATAATTTACTCCAATTGAGCTGCTGAAACATCTCAAGAATGATCAGTGGAAGTAGAATGTACCTGAGCTCAATTTAGAGCTTCACGGCAAAGGCTGTGAATACTTATGTATGTGATTTTTCAGGTTTTTTATTTTTAATAATTTGCAACAATTTCAAAAAATCTTTTTTCACATTGTCATTATGGGGTATTGTGTGTAGAATTTTGAGGAAATAAATAAATTTAATCCATTTTGGAATAAGGCTGTAACATTAAAAAATGTGGAAAAAGTGAAGTGCTATGAATACTTTCCGGATGCACTGTATTTACTAAAATACAGAACATATTCCTTCACAAACTGTATTGTAAATAGATCATATGAACATTTTATAACTACTATTAAATCACTAAAATATTAGTGAAGTGAATTTAAAAACTGAATAAATATAAATTTACACACATTTACACAAGTAAATACATAGACTCAATGATGGGCTAAAAATCTGCGGATTTCTGTGCGCGCAGATTCTGTGTGGAATCTATGTCACTCTATAAGGACAGTAGGACACTGTACAATCGAAATCACGTACTTCATAATTTTAAGCCTCCAACCTGTCAAAACTTGATACTTGCTCTTTGGGACTCTGATTCACCCTAGCTGAGGCAGTGTTGTTTTTGTGCGAAGCTGCATAGGAGGGCTCTTTTAAACCCTCCCCCAACCATCAGCCACCCCCCCGGTTCCTCTCATGGGCCAAAACACAGACGTCATCGATTTCTCCGCAGACTGCTTTCAATCACATTGATCAAAAAACTCATTGTTAGGGTTTAAACTATGCGCCGCTCTTATATAAAAAAACCAACATGATCCTTGATGCTTTAGCTAATCACGTCATCCAGAGAAAGCCAAAACTCGTGCTCGTCCACCCTGAGGTGATCTTTCTGTGTATGGTGGCATCTTCTGGATGCGCGGTGTCTGAAAGAGAACGAATTTGAGAGGACAGCAGGAAAGAGAAAGGCAGGATGTACATCTGAGCTGAATTAGAGTGAGCTCATTGTGTACGGCGTAGGGTTTAATAGTGCGTTTGGAGAGGAACGCCCAGGCCCTGCTCCTCTCATTCCAGCACCACTGTGTCATCCACGTCCACCGCACAGACACATACAGAAACACACACTTGCTCCTACAAAGAGAGAGAGAGAGAGAGAGAGAGAGAGAGAGAGAGAGAGAGAGAGAGAGAGAGAGAGAGAGAGAGAGAGAGAGAGAGAGAGAGAGAGAGAGAGAGAGAGAGAGAGAAATAGCGATATACCCCAACAGGAAGACAGGAACTGCTGGACAGAGAAAGAGATGGGATCAAGGCTAGATTGAAGACAGGGGTCCTAGACTGAAGATTTAAAAGGCTGGAGAAAGGAAAGTGCTGGATTGAGAAGATGGATGTAGATGAATTATGAGGTCGTGAACTGCCTTCTTTGTTTACTTTGTACTGTTCTCTGAGATGATCCACTTATGGTCTTATCAAGATTTGGTTGACATCAAAAGACATAATTTAGTAACAGATCATATTCTGTCCCGCTTTGACCCCCTTTACCAGAAGACTTCACTTTAACAGGTGTGGTGGATTGTAGACTCACATGACCACAAATATAATTTTCCAACAGTTTGCAAACGTTCTAAAAGTTGGAAATGACAGCTGTACACTCAAAAAAATGTTAGCAGCTTGTTCAAACTATTTACTTAAAATAAGTTGGAACAACACAATTATTATGTTTTTTTTTGGGACAACTTAATTTTTTTAATGTTCAATCCATATACAATTGTAAAAATTATCAAGCTAACTTAAAGGTGCAGCAGGTGATTGTCTTCAGAAACATTTTTTGTTGTGCTGCTTGAAAGTCTCTTCACATTCCAATAATCATGATTAAAGTAAATGATCTACATGTATTTATATGTATTTTTATATTCTGGGTAAGGCATAAGACTAAAAAAGTACATCCAATTAAAATTTGTTGGGCCGACAATTCACATAATTCTGATAAGTAGCCCAAACTGTCTGTCAGCAAATGTAGATTTGTACATCTGTGCAGCTGTTCGTGCAGATCTGCCAATTGCACAGCGTGCATGTTCATGTGCACATGAGAGAGTGATAGCAGTAAAAACAAATGCTGAATAAAACCTTAAAATCTTGAATCAATATTGGAGTTAGTTTTGCACGCTGGAGGAAGGATGAAACCATGAATGAAGTATGTCTTTTAGACAGGTAATGTTACGTTTTAAAATACTTTAGTCACGCAAAGTTTATGTAGATTTTGTAGACCAGCGATCCTTGCCTGAATGAAATACTGCACATTATGACAAGCTTTGCTTGATACACAACTGAAAATGTGCTAGAAGTTGACTTTATTGTGCAATGCGGAAGTGTGCTCGTTTTTGTGATTGTTTTAGAACTTCCGATTCAGCCGGTTATGGGAGAAATAGGGCTGGAAACAGTCAAACTACTTGCTCTACAAGCTAGTGTGTTCATCACTATACATAACAGTAAGTTTATTATAATAAGAAGATATCCGTTTGCAACATCAAGCAGCATAACAAGCAGTTTAAAAAGTCTAAAATTATGTGGAAGTTAATGAGACTGAAAGTCTCGAGCCAAAAAGATTCCAATCTTTGTACATGAAGAATAAGGTCGATAATGCAGTTTTCATGCAGAATTGTAGTAATAAAAAGTACTTTACGGTTTTCTAACTGGTGAATGACATAAACTAATGGGTTGTCTACCGTCATCTTTAAGTTGCGCGTGTGTGTTTCAGGAGGTGTGGCTTTGGATGCCAGGGGTGGGACTGTGTTTCAAAGATATAATGCCAACCGGTTAGCATTTTGGCAGATCACCTACTGCACCTTTTTTGGCACAACATCAAGGAATTGTGTGGAACTCAGCATTTTTTACAGTGTATGACAAATGACAAATGTAAACTTCTTCTTGTAAGTTTGAAGCATATGCGTAGAATATGTGGGGATGTGGTGGGCATGTTCCCCCAGTGAGTTTACGTTAGATTATTTTCCGGTTTAATCTGTTTTCAAACAAGCAAATAAGTTGAGATTACATTTTAAATTTGTGCATAAATAACATTAGGCCTGATTAAAATGTGTCGGGAGCTAGCCAGCAAACTGGTAAAACCAGTATATTAGAAATTCCACTGTTTACATTACATTTGTATAATACTTTGTTTCAATGAAATGTCAACTTATCCAGCATATGTTTTACACAGCGGATGCCCTTCCAGCTGTAACACACCCATACACTCTCATTCACACACGTACACTACAGACAATTTAGCTTACTCTATTCCCCTATAGCGCATGTCTTTGGACTTGTGGGGGAAACCGGAGCACTCAAAGGAAACCCACGCGAACACAGGGAGAACATGCAAACTCTCCAAAGAAATGCCAACTGAGGCTCGAATCAACGACCTTCTTGCTGTGAGGTGACAGTGCTACACACTGCACCACCGTGCCACCCTATAATACTTTATTTTAGTAAAAAAAAAAAAATAATAGAAAAACACTTTACATTGTGTATCTGCAAAAGTATATTAACCCTTTAACTGCCTGACCAAGAAAAAAAATTGGATTGCATTTCTTAACTCAATGTCACTAGTTAACACACTCAATGCATTTTTTAACACATCACATCATTTCTAAATATCAAACTCTACCAAATGGTTAATATGTCGGTTTATAGTAAAAGTACCTGAATTATTACATACTGTATACTCTGAAAATCTGAAATCTGATGTGTAAGACCAATTTATTTAAAAACACAATCAAAATAAAACCATTTTTGAACACTAAATCATCTTTATTTTAGAAAGTATGCCATAAATATTTCAGATTGTCATTTAACATGTTTTCTTGTTTTATTATTGTTTCTTGTTCTTGTTTCATTCTATAAATGACTTCAACAATCATTATTTAAAACAGTCCAAATATAGTCAACCATTTAGTAGAGCAGGCAGTTAAAACAAAGGTAACATGATGGAGGCTTAACCAATTTAGGATTACCGGATTAATTTGCCGTTCACCAAATCAAACCATTTTGGTTCGAAATAATTTTATCTTGAAAATTATTTACCATAGTAGCAAATGATCTTTAATTCAGAGCACAAGAAACTGGGGTTGTGGCTTTATTGCATCAGAGATGCTCACAATTGATGGGTAAATATCCTTTTGCGATCTCTAATACAGAACAAAGTTGACATTCATGGTACCTACTGTAAATCCCAGGATTGGTGCAAACTAAACAGAAACTTAACTGGCTAGCCAGCGAATCCGGTGTTATGGTACAGACCCCAAATATACTTAATATATTCTCAATAATATATTTCAAATTATAAGTTATGAATTCAGCTTGGTGCAGTATTATAGTAAAAGTAGTGGGGGTGAGTGGAGCAGTGCACTTTGTACATTTTGTGGTTTCACAGACTTGAAGAAGTGACACATTAAAATCAGCATGAAAGTGCATTTGTAACCACATCACTTTAATTTCAGTGATGAGTCACATTTCCGAATCAGTTAGTTTAGTGAGGAAAAAAAGAGTGTTGAATCAATTTTTAAGTAGCGTGAATTCATTGAATCTTGAAAAGTTGCCTTAATGTGACAGGTTTGAATTACATGATCTTTTTTTTTCATAAAGGCCCAATATACTCACAGTGCAGTTTTTCAGAACTTTTAACAATAAATACTGCACAGATGATCTGTTTTAGCATAAAAAATATAAATTTTTTGCCAGAATTATGTTGCATTCATTTGTTCTTATATTTTCCTTGAAGTACACTGTGGCCTTAAGGCAGGGGTGTCCAAACTCAGTCCTGGAGGGACGGTGTCCTGCATATTTTAGCTAATAAAGCTAATAAAGCTCTTTCTAGGTGTACTAGAAACTTCCAGGCAGGTGTGTTAAAGGAAGATTGAGCTAAACTGTGCTGGACATCGACCCTCCAGGACTGAGTTTGGACATCCCTGCCTTAAAGGATACACAATTAAAAAAAAAAAAAAAATCTCAATGAAGTTTTTTTAAATAAACTATTTGTAACCTTTTTTGTTTTATTTAATTTGTCAGTTTTTTTTTAAATGTATGTTGTCTGTATGTTATCTAAATTCATTTGTTAAAATCAAATTCTATTAGATTTAAGCAGTTTAAAGCAGTATTTCTCAACCACGTTCCCGGAGAACCACCATCTCTGCACATTTTACGTGTCTCTCTAACCAAACACACCTGATTCAGATCATCAGCTCATTAGCAGAGACTGAAAGGCCTGCAATGGGTGTGACAGACAAAGGAGACATCCAAAACATGCTGGTCTGGTGGTACTCCAGGAACGTGGTTGAGAAACACTGGTTTAAAGATATGAATATGAAATAAATATATAACTTGCTGTAGCAATAGGGCAGATCCAGTTAGTTAAATTCTATGAGATTAGTTTACTTAATATTCAGGGGCAAAATTGGCGAGTTGCTTATTGTCAAAATGTCTAATAGATATAATCAAAAAAGAAAGTAATAAATGCTACAGCAAAGTTAACGAGGATTAAAGAGGATACTTAAAAATAAAGTTTACTAATTAGCATTGATGGTTGCATGAAGAACATTGAACATTTAAGGAATTTTTTTAATTCAACAAAAAGGGGATAAACATCCTTTTAGATGATTGAAACAAAGTTCTTTCAAGAATCATCTTTTTTTGAAGGTTCTTGAGAAACTAAAGCACTGAATACTCATTTTTAAAGTCCAAACTGTAATAAAAAATGGGGTTTCACACAATTGCTTCATGTTGTCCCAACATAAATTAATTAAGTTTACTTAATTGTTTTTAAATTTAAGTGGATTGAACATGGCTCAGTGGTTACCACTGTCACCTCACAGCAAGAAGGTCACTGGTTTGAGCCCGGCTTGGCCAGTTGGCGTTTCTGTGTGGAGTTTCCATGTTTTCCCCATGTTCGCGTGGCTGTAGTGTATGTGTGTGTGAATAAGTGTGCCCACATAACAAACTAACAGTAACAGTATTGCGGCTCCAAATGTCAACTTGCACCGCCAAACATGGAAGCAAATGGTCAGACTTTGATTGAAGGTTACCAAAACAGTTTTTTTTTCAGTGGATTGCAGTAAAAAGCTTGCTTGAACTTGCACAGATTAATTGTTCACCTAAAGCAGATATGCCCAAGGTAGGGAATGCTGGCCAAAGTTGGCCCATTGCAACCTTTGATTTGGCCCACCATCCCACATGAAAAGAGAGTGAGAATAATGGAAGAGGGTTTGTGGCAAATGCTTTTAACAGAGATCATCATTTCTAATTTGACGTAACCTTTTTTGTTTGTTTGTTTTATTGCTGAGCATTTCTAAACATAATAGTTTTATTAACTCATCTCTAATAACGGATTTATTTTTATCTTTGCCATGATGACGGTAAATAATATTTGACTACATATTTTTCAAGACACTTCTATATAGCATAAAGTGACATTTAAAGGCTTAACTAGGTTAATTAGGTTAACTAGGCTGGTAATTAGGCAAGTTATAACGATGGTTTGTTCTGTAGACTTTTGAGTAAAAAAGGTAGATTAAAGGGGCTAATAATTTTGACCTTAAATGGTTTTATAAAAATAAAAAACTGCTTTTATTCTAGCCGAAATAAAACAAATAAAACTTTCTCAAGAAGAAAAAATATAAAGCAAAATAAAGCATAGTTAATATAAAGTAAAGCAAGTTAATATAAAGCATAGTTTTCTAGCTATTTTGAAATATTATTAAATAAATTAGGAAATAACCCATGGCAACTATATTTACCTTTAACCCACTAGTCTCAGTCAAGTTTGGTTTTTGACCCTTCAGAAAATGTTTGGGCACCTCTGACCTAAAGACTGAAAATATGTATTGGCAAAATAAACATAGTAAATTTAATCTTAGTTTTTATGTGAATGTTTCATGCACACAAATTACAGTATCATGTCCATTTTGACTTTCCATTGCTTTAAAGGCATTATGGATTAGCCATGGGAAAGACTCTCAGTGTGACGAATTTGACGGACAGGTGGAGGCGGAGTCTAAAACCTCCCTCTGTCAGTCATTCTGGAGAGCTTCTTAGCATAGTTTTAGTCACAGGAGAAACAACTGGCTGGCTCTGAGCCAAACCACTCTTTCTGTTTGTCTCTCTCTCTCTTTCTCTCTCTCTCTCTCTCTCTCTCTCTCTTTATCCCCTCACACTCTGTTTCTCTCTCAGCCGGCAGCGATGAGAGATGCATCCGTACATAATTGGGGTTTTGTGGTGAGTTGTGCCATGCTTGCTTGCCCCGAGGTATTCCTGGATAAGTCTCTCATCGCTGTTCTCATTCAGTACATTTACATGGACAACAATATTCAGATATTGACACAATTAAGACAATCTGATTAAACAATTGAACATGTAATCAGAGATTATTGATTTAATTCGACTAGAAGTCAAACTAAAAGTAAACAAATTGAATTAAGATATGGAGTATATGGAGTATTCCTATTAAATAAATTAAATTGGCCGCAGTGTATGCATGTGAATGAGTGTGTATGGGTGTTTTCCAGTACTGGGTTGCAGCTGGAAGGGGTGGTGTAAAACATATGCTGGTGACTCCTGATAAATCAGGGACTACAGTAATTACAGTATGTACATATCCACAACTCTATTACCTTGTGTAGGACTTTTTACTGCATTTTGATACAGAAAAATTCCCAGCGGTGGTCAGCATTTTGACAACAAGCAAAAGAGTGTTAGGATTCTGTGCAACAATGTTGTTGTGTTCACCATTGTTAGTTTGCATGTGCAGCAAGGTTATTATAGGTTTTATTTCAATACTATGTTTAAATTTACTGTAAGTTTCAGTTTAGATTTAGTTAGTTTAATTAGGGGTTCTGTTTTTATTTTGAGAGCACATTTGTATTCGGTTTTTAATATATTTAGTTTCAGTATTACTTTTAGTAATTTTAGTTTAGCAGAGATAGCATGACAGCTGACAGTATTTCCTGTGCAGGCCTCTTAGTAACAATACAAATAAAATAGTTTGTACAGACACACACTGAATGAAAGTAAAAAAAAAATGAAGAATTAAGACAAATTTCTTATGCTTAAATATTTTCCCTTCAGGCACAGGGCGTCAATATAACATCATTTTGACGTTGTACCCCAACATCATGGGGACGTTGGATTTTGTTTGGAAATTAAAATCAGGTAGATGTCAGAACCCAATGTCAGGCCAATGTCAGTGTCCAATGTCCATCAACCAAATATCAACGTCTAATCATGTTATACATTGACGTTGTGCCGGCGTTACCACTATGACATCCATCAGATATTGGATTTTGGTCACTTTCTAACACAACCTTAAATCAACCAGATATCAATGTCATTTGGTGTCGTTATTGGACGTCAAAATAACGTCCTGAAACGCAGGATAGACATTGAATTTTGGTCACCTGACTTCATGACCTAAATCTAACTTAATATTAATGTCTTATGATGTTGTGTGCCTGCTGGGATGCATGTAGTCAAACATGGCTGGTTTTTCTTTTATTCTTTCATTCATTCATGTACACTGTAAAAAAAAATCTATTATTTATGGGTTTTTTTTGGCACAAAAATGTAAAAAAAAAAAAAAGTAAAATAACGGCAATTAAGTTACAGGCATTTATTGTAAAATAACGACCGTTAAATTACAGACATTTACCGTAAAAAAACAGCGGTTGAATTACAGATATTTACTGTAAAATAAAGGACATTAAATTACAGACATTTCCCGTAAAATAACGTTCGTTAAAAATGTTGACATTTACCTTAAAATAACGAACGTTAAATGACAGACATTTACCATAAAATAATGGCCATTAAATTACAGACATTTACCGTAAAATAATAGACATTAAATTACAAACATTTACCATAAAATAATGGACTTTAAATTACAGACATTTACTGTAAAATAACGGACGTTAAATTATAGACATTTACTATAATATAACAGATGCTAAATTACAGACATTTACCATAAAATAACGGCAATAAATTACAGACATTTACCATAAAATAACGGCAATAAATTACAGACATTTACTATAAAATAACGGCAATAAATTACAGACATTTACCATAAGTAACGGCAATAAATTACAGACATTTACCATAAAGTAACGGTCATAAATTACAGACATTTACTATAAAATAACAGCCATAAATTACAGACATTTACCATAAAGTAACGGCAATAAATTACAGACATTTACCATAAAGTAACGGTCATAAATTACAGACATTTACTATAAAATAATGGCTATAAATTACAGACATTTACTATAAAATAATGGCTATAAATACAGACATTTACTATAAAATAATGGCTATAAATACAGACATTTACTATAAATAATGGCTATAAATTACAGACATTTACCATAAAGTAACGGCCATAAATTACAGACATTTACCATAAAGTAACGGCCATAAATTACAGACATTTACTATAAAATAACGGCCATAAATTACAGACATTTACCATAAAATAACGGATGTTAAATTACAAAAATTTAACATAATAAACATAATAAATTACAGACATTTCCTTAAATTCAAATTTCCAGTAAATTTCTGCAATTTTCTGATTTTCTGATATTTTACGATAAATGTAAAAACAAAAATTTTTTTACAGTGTGGATACTATGACATGTCAAACAGGAACACAAAATATTAAATATTCATAAAGAAACTCATCGAAACACTTTAATCATACATTTTCCTTCGGCTAAGTCCCTTTATTCATCAGGGGTCACCACAGTGGAATGAACCGCCAACTTATCCAGCGCATGTTTTACACAGCGGATGCCCTTCCAGCTGCAACCCAGTACTGGGAAACACCCATACACACTCATTCACACACATACACTATGGCCAATATGGTTTATTAAATTCACCTACAGGGCATGTATTTGGATTGTGGGGGAAACCAGAGCAAACCCACGAGGCGATGGTGCCAACCACTGCGCCACCATGTCACCCATCATTACTTGTCCTTTTTCAAAATAAACGTAATAATTAAAATACCGATGTCCTGATCGACAGACTTCGGCCATGCATCTATGTCACAGGCGTCTGTCAACTACACGTCCCTCCACCATACGCTGCTTTTCATCACCTCATCCCGACGGTCTTTAATGAGACTCAGGCTCCCTCATGGCCCTTCTCGGCTTGATTATTTGATCAGATTCATATGATTCTACCCACTCTGCAGTCCTTGGGTCTGTGGCAAGCCCGCTCTCTCTCTCTCTCTCCATTCTCTCTCTCTCTCTTTCTCTGAGTGTGATTAAAGTGGTAAATCAGGGGCAGGTCCTGTGCTGTGTTTACTCGGAGCGCCAGGCAGCTGCAAGCTGTTTGGCCTCTCTCTGTTTCTCCCGCTGTTTAGGCCCATTGCCATGGAGACCGCACCACCGTCTCCCAGCGGCTGGAATCATGCCCTGGGCTGTTTTGGTTACATTCACACAGCGAATGTAAAAAAAAAAGAAGAAGAAAAAGAAAAAAAAGAAGAGAGAAACGTTTTGCACCATCGCTGCAGCAGTGTCTGCTCGAGTTAGTGTGGTGCAGTGAGAGAGAGAGAGAGAACTATGGTATTCAGAGAGAGAGGAGAAAGATGGGAGAGAGGTTTAAAAGAGAGATAGTCGGAGAAAGAGAGTTGGGGGTGCAAGAAGCCAGAGACTTACATCATTGCTGGAGTGGAGTCAGAAGGGAAGGATATGAGTCAGTGGGCTGACTGTGCCTGGCTCTCTCTCTCTCTCTCTCTCTCTCTCTGAAGTGGTAGTCAAGCCTCTTACACTGAAGTCACTTCAGTTGAACAAGTACACTGCTAACGATTTTTGTAAATTACGCAGTTTTTAATTGTAATATGTACTGTATTTTACTGTAGGACAGTTATGCAGTATGTTACTGTATTTTTAAGTTGTAAGGACACACAATACTGTAAATATATAAAGAGCAAGATAAATGGTCCTCTAGATGTTAATACAGTATTTTTTGCTGAATTGATTAACAGTAAGTTACTGGCGAACTGCTGCCAGTAAGTTACTATGGATTCTACAGGAGATTGTTAACAGCATAGACATTGATGTTTGTTGTTTAGGAGGTTTTAACTTTATAATGCTTTCTGATTAATATGATGCTAAAATATTATGTTCATTCATTAATTTTCTTTTCGGCTTAATCCCTTTATTAATCTGGGGTCACCACAGCGAAATGAACACCAACTTATCCAGCATACGTTTTACGCAGCGGATGCCCTTCTAGCTGCAAGCCATCACTAAGAAACACCCATACACTCTCATTTACACACCTACACTACAGACAATTTAGCTTACCAAATTCACCTATACCACATGTCTTTGGATTGTGGGGGAAACCGGAGCACCTGGAGGAAACCCACACAAACACAGGGAGAACATGCAAACTCCACAACAGAAATGCCAACTGGACCCAGCTGAGGCTCGAACAGAGACCTTCTTCCTGTGAGGCGACAGTGCTACCCGCTGCACCACCATGTTGTCCTAAAATATTTATGTGTAAACTGTATTTTGTTCTAGAATTATTGGAACCTCCCCTGTCAGTTGTTATTAAGAAAATGTCCTGAGTGTCACATTTCAGGATTTAGAACCTATAGTGTTTTAGATTTAGTTTTATTATTGAAGGGGTAGTTCATCCAAATATGAACATTTACTGCTAATTTACCTCATGCTCTGATGCCAAAAGATTTAGGACTCTTTTTTTTTTTGGTAACACATTAAATAAGATTTTCATTTGCTAAATCTGATCTGTGATCTGTGTTGATTTGTATAATGCAAGTCAATGGTCACCCGTTTTTAAGAATAAAAACAAACATACAAAGAAATCCCTGTGGCTCCTGAAGATCACTGAGATCTTATCAGTCTGATAATTATTTACAATATTTACAATATTATGAGATTCAATCAGTGGCCACAGAAATTGATTTAGACTTGTTTGTACAGTATGTGTTATTTTAATCTCAAAAAGGGCTGATCATTGACGTCCATTATACAAATCACCAGGAACCGCAGATTCTGCTAAAATCTTCTTTAGTGGTGTACTGAAGTTCTACAATATATATAATATTATATTATAGAACTTTGATTATATGTTAAATTAATATTTAAATTAGGTGAAATTTGTAATAGGTTACAGCATATTCCCCTGTAGATTTTACTTTTATTTTGGAATTCTGTTTTAGAATGTTTAAATGTTTTTATTGTGTTCTAGAATGTGCTAACGTGTACATTCCTTGCAAACTTATATTCTGAAATGCATTCAAATAATTCATTCATTCATTTTCTTTTGGCTTAGTCAATTTATTAATCCGGGGTCGCCACAGCGGAATGAACCACCAAATTATCCAGCATATGTTTTACGCAGCGGATGCCCTTCCAGCTGCAACCCATCACTGGGAAACATCCATACACACTCATTCACACTCTATGCATAATTTAGCCTTCCCAATTCACCTATAACACATGTCTTTGAACTTGTGGGGGAAACCGGAGCACCCGGAGGAAACCCACATGAACATGCATGAGAAAATGCAAACCCACACAGAAATGCCAACTGACCAGCCGAGGCTTTACATTGCATATGCAATCATACATTGCAATTTTCTGGAATTGTCTAGATTTTCTAAATTCAATTACTGTGGCTAACTATTAATTGTAACATTCTAGAATTCATAAAGTTTCAACTGTCGTCCCTAATCTTTTTAAAGAATACTCTATAACACTTCTGAATCATATAAAATGTTTCCGTAATTTCCTTTTTAGATACTTAGTATTATAATGCAGTGAATGCCGCTACCTAAACTTTAAAATCTCTAAAAACTCTTTGACTTGAATCAGTCGTGTAACACCTCAAATTCCCTGCAATATTTTATTCTAGAACTCATTTAAATCTAGAAATTGTTTCTTAGATTGTATTCTGTTCTAAATTTGTCCACACTGTAAAAATGGCCGTGATTTCAATGGTAAAAAACTGTAAAAATGCTACTGTAAAATCCGTAACCTGGTTAACAGTATGTTTTCTTAAAATAATGGTGAATAACCGTCAATTGACTTTCGCAGAATTCCCTGCATGGCACATCACTTTTTATGCTTTTTGTTACATTACTGTGGATCTTTTTAGTTGTTTCTCCATCAGTTGTGTACATTAGAGATTTATGTTACATCTAATGTTGATAAACAATGTTTATTTCATAATTTAATTTTATGCGTGTTACCATACTGGTGTTTAGTAGCTGTGTGAATGACTGAGCACCTTCTACACTGATGTACTTTTCTTGTGGGAAAAGTTGATTGTGATGGGCTTTGGTTCATTATGTAACTGCCTCATCACCACCTGCATATGGCTGTGTTAACGTGTCCAACTGTGCAACAAAAGATGTGTAGATGCTGGTAATTCAAAATACAGACATATTACGTCTATAAATTAATGAAATACGGTAGTTTACTGTAAAAATTTGAAATTATTTTTACGGTTTGTACCATATTTTTAATGGTAAAATACTGGCAACCACAGCTGCCGTTTTTTAACCGTAAACTGCCTTCCACAAACTAAAGCACTCTTAGAACTATACCTGCATAAATGGCTGAAAGTATTATTAAAAATATGCAACTGTCAGCAGTCATTTCATAACTGATTTAAACAGAATTGCCTGTGTATCATTATTACACTTTGTACTAAATTGCAGTATGTGTACTTTAAATGCTAGAATAATTCATTGTGCGACTTCAGATGACCCTATAATGCTATAAACTTTTTACACAAAGAGAGTGTAGTGTAACGTCTTAAAATCTTAAAGACTTGAGGCTTTCTAGGAAGGTCAGTGATGTTGGATTTGGTGTCTGTTAGCTCAGAGTGAAAAGAAGTGGAGAATCCTGTTAAAATAGAGAGAGAAAGAGGCAAAAGACAGTAAGGAATAGAAAGGGAGGAGTGATGTCATGTTGGAACAGGGAGACAGTGTGTGTAATGTGAGAGGAGGAGAGGGTCAGATTGCACTGTGTGTGTGTATGTGTGTGTGTCTTTGAGTCTGTCCCAGTGCCCACCCCCACCCTCCGGGGGTCTTATTATCCCCTCTGAGATGACAGCCTGTCATTAATACAAAATATACAGTAGACCATATGCACACTAACACACAGACATGTGCTTGATTTACAGCTGCATTATTTTTGGGAGTACGGAAAGTTTAGTCTGTTTTGATATTTTTCTGCGTTCATAACAGGTTTATTCTTTCCTCTGTTGACACACACTCTTTATTTCTCTCTTGCTGAGGGGCAGGTGAGCGAGTTTGACAGGGAACCTGTACAACGTCTAAAGCCTCTTTCTTCCCTTTGGTTAGCTGAGCTCTTAATTAAGACTGTTTCCTGTTCGCTGAGTTTTAATGTGCAATGGGATCGGCCCGTAGAGAGTTGCCCTGCTCTCTGTTTCTGTTTCCCACTCTCTTTTTCTTCACCTCAATGGTAACAGCCCAAGACTTTTCTTTTTGGCTGAATGGCGGTTTAGAGCTGAAATGTTGCTCGCCACAATAATAAATAATTTTTAATGTATTTAATTACACTGTAAAACACCAAAAACAATCTCTAGCTGCATTCGAATACGCATGCACTGTAAAAAGCGATAAGTAAGTTTTTAAAAAAAAAAGTGAGTCTAATTTGCATAATTATACAAATTAGTTAAGTCAACTTTACAGTTCCAGGTTGCAATGACTTTACTAACATTAGCCCCTCTACCACAGTGATATTGGTAAATATCCAGAAAATTACCGAACGACTTTACCGGTAGATTCAAAAAAGCTCTGTTCACACAGGCAAAAAAGTTCTGGAATTTTCTGGAAAAGACCATTCACACATCCATGCCAAAATACCGGTAAATTCTGACATCATTAACCAGAAATAAGCTCTAAACGGCTGCGCTTATATTTGTAAACATTTGACAAACTCTGTGGATGGATAAGTATCTTCGATGAAAACATATGGAGGAACACTTTCACATGTCATGTGGGATCATGTGTGAACAGGCCCTTTTTCAAAATACCGGTAAATTCGTTCCGGCAATTTTCCGGAAAGAGAAGTTGTAACGTCTCCGGTAATTTGCCAGAATGCTGCTCTGTGTAAACGCACAAGGAAAATTGCCTGAAAGAGCGCAATCACGTGCTGATGTGAGACGTCTACTCCAACCAATCAGACCATTCAGACGCACTCACGCCCATGCTGTTTACAAAACAGCCTTTGAATACTTTTCCGGACACATTTAGCTGCTGTTAGTCAGATAATGTTTCTATGTTCCTTCTTAATCCCATTCTTAATGCCAATCGATAAAATGCTTATGATAAGTCGTTGTTTGTTTACCTTCAAGCCTTCAGTTGCTTGACGTGTATGCACGTGAAGCAACCGGTGGGCGCCAGTGCACACACACACATATTACAGTATGTACCATCAACCATCAACAAAAGCCGGACCCCTTCTATGTTTACAAATACAAGCGCAGCCATTAAGAGCTTATTTCTGGTTAATGATGTCAGAATTTACTGGTATTTTGGAATGGATGTGTAAATGGTCTTTTCCAGAAAAATTCCGGAATGTCCTTGCCTGTGTGAACAGCACTTTTTTGAAATTACCGGTAAAGTCGTTTGGTATTTTCTGGATATTTACCGGTATCACTGTGTGAAAGGTGCTATTATGTGTGTGTGCTGGCGCTCACCAGCTGCTTCACGTGCACACGCGTCAAGCAACTAAAGCAGAGCTTGAAGGTAAACAACAGTGGCTTATCATAAACATTTTATCGATAATTTTAATACAGTTGGCATTACGAATAAACATAGTAAAGCTATCAGATAACATTTAGCAGCTAAATGTTACTGGAAAAATATTCAAAGGCTTTTATTTTCATAAACAGCGTGGATGAGAATGAGTCTGAATGTTCTCATTGGCTGGAGTACACGTCTCACGTCAGCGCGTTCAGCATGTTATCATGATTGCGCTCTTTCTGGCAATCTTCCTTCTGCATTCACACAGAGCAACATTCCGGCAAATTACCAGTAATGTTCCAACTTCTTTGCCAGTAATTTGCCGGTCTATATGTGTGAAAGGGGCTTTTATTTTGAAGTAAATAGAACTTGTTGCTTTTAAGCCAATTTTTATGTCACTTTTAGTAATAAATCACTTTTTAAAGTGTACTTCCATACAAAAATTTAGTTAAATTCACAGTGAGTATCGGCTGCTAGCATAAAACTGGTCCCCTCGATAAAATCGCCATAGGATTTTCCCATAGACTTCTTGCAGACTAGACATAGACTAGATTGCAAATAATAAAAGTTCATTACATACACGTTTTGTCCAGCCGCATAATCCTCACGCAATAATATAACTTTTATCACTTTTGGGTCATAAATGCAAACGCAAGAACTGAAAAGCTAACATTATGCTATAAACGTACTACACTGACTTCAGAGCACTCGCCTGTTACTGTACTTCAGCACCACCTACAAACAACTTTTCAAGTTTATTTAAAAATATATGGTTCATGATAATTCCAGCACCACTGTGTCATCCACGTCCACCGCACAGACACATACAGAAACACACACTTGCTCCTACAAAGAGAGAGCGAGAGAGGAGAGGACGAGAGAGCGAGAAGGAGAGAGAGAGGAGAGAGAGAGAGAGAGAGAGGAGAGAGAGAGAGAGAGAGAGAGAGAGAGAGAGAGAAATAGCGATATACCCCAACAGGAAGACAGGAACTGCTGGACAGAGAAAGAGATGGGATCAAGGCTAGATTGAAGACAGGGGTCCTAGACTGAAGATTTAAAAGGCTGGAGAAAGGAAAGTGCTGGATTGAGAAGATGGATGTAGATGAATTATGAGGTCGTGAACTGCCTTCTTTGTTTACTTTGTACTGTTCTCTGAGATGATCCACTTATGGTCTTATCAAGATTTGGTTGACATCAAAAGACATAATTTAGTAACAGATCATATTCTGTCCCGCTTTGACCCCCTTTACCAGAAGACTTCACTTTAACAGGTGTGGTGGATTGTAGACTCACATGACCACAAATATAATTTTCCAACAGTTTGCAAACGTTCTAAAAGTTGGAAATGACAGCTGTACACTCAAAAAAATGTTAGCAGCTTGTTCAAACTATTTACTTAAAATAAGTTGGAACAACACAATTATTATGTTTTTTTTTGGGACAACTTAATTTTTTAATGTTCAATCCATATACAATTGTAAAAATTATCAAGCTAACTTAAAGGTGCAGCAGGTGATTGTCTTCAGAAACATTTTTTGTTGTGCTGCTTGAAAGTCTCTTCACATTCCAATAATCATGATTAAAGTAAATGATCTACATGTATTTATATGTATTTTTATATTCTGGGTAAGGCATAAGACTAAAAAAGTACATCCAATTAAAATTTGTTGGGCCGACAATTCACATAATTCTGATAAGTAGCCCAAACTGTCTGTCAGCAAATGTAGATTTGTACATCTGTGCAGCTGTTCGTGCAGATCTGCCAATTGCACAGCGTGCATGTTCATGTGCACATGAGAGAGTGATAGCAGTAAAAACAAATGCTGAATAAAACCTTAAAATCTTGAATCAATATTGGAGTTAGTTTTGCACGCTGGAGGAAGGATGAAACCATGAATGAAGTATGTCTTTTAGACAGGTAATGTTACGTTTTAAAAATACTTTAGTCACGCAAAGTTTATGTAGATTTTGTAGACCAGCGATCCTTGCCTGAATGAAATACTGCACATTATGACAAGCTTTGCTTGATACACAACTGAAAATGTGCTAGAAGTTGACTTTATTGTGCAATGCGGAAGTGTGCTCGTTTTTGTGATTGTTTTAGAACTTCCGATTCAGCCGGTTATGGGAGAAATAGGGCTGGAAACAGTCAAACTACTTGCTCTACAAGCTAGTGTGTTCATCACTATACATAACAGTAAGTTTATTATAATAAGAAGATATCCGTTTGCAACATCAAGCAGCATAACAAGCAGTTTAAAAGTCTAAAATTATGTGGAAGTTAATGAGACTGAAAGTCTCGAGCCAAAAAGATTCCAATCTTTGTACATGAAGAATAAGGTCGATAATGCAGTTTTCATGCAGAATTGTAGTAATAAAAAGTACTTTACGGTTTTCTAACTGGTGAATGACATAAACTAATGGGTTGTCTACCGTCATCTTTAAGTTGCGCGTGTGTGTTTCAGGAGGTGTGGCTTTGGATGCCAGGGGTGGGACTGTGTTTCAAAGATATAATGCCAACCGGTTAGCATTTTGGCAGATCACCTACTGCACCTTTTTTGGCACAACATCAAGGAATTGTGTGGAACTCAGCATTTTTTACAGTGTATGACAAATGACAAATGTAAACTTCTTCTTGTAAGTTTGAAGCATATGCGTAGAATATGTGGGGATGTGGTGGGCATGTTCCCCCAGTGAGTTTACGTTAGATTATTTTCCGGTTTAATCTGTTTTCAAACAAGCAAATAAGTTGAGATTACATTTTAAATTTGTGCATAAATAACATTAGGCCTGATTAAAATGTGTCGGGAGCTAGCCAGCAAACTGGTAAAACCAGTATATTAGAAATTCCACTGTTTACATTACATTTGTATAATACTTTGTTTCAATGAAATGTCAACTTATCCAGCATATGTTTTACACAGCGGATGCCCTTCCAGCTGTAACACACCCATACACTCTCATTCACACACGTACACTACAGACAATTTAGCTTACTCTATTCCCCTATAGCGCATGTCTTTGGACTTGTGGGGGAAACCGGAGCACTCAAAGGAAACCCACGCGAACACAGGGAGAACATGCAAACTCTCCAAAGAAATGCCAACTGAGGCTCGAATCAACGACCTTCTTGCTGTGAGGTGACAGTGCTACACACTGCACCACCGTGCCACCCTATAATACTTTATTTTAGTAAAAAAAAAAAAATAATAGAAAAACACTTTACATTGTGTATCTGCAAAAGTATATTAACCCTTTAACTGCCTGACCAAGAAAAAAAATTGGATTGCATTTCTTAACTCAATGTCACTAGTTAACACACTCAATGCATTTTTTAACACATCACATCATTTCTAAAATATCAAACTCTACCAAATGGTTAATATGTCGGTTTATAGTAAAAGTACCTGAATTATTACATACTGTATACTCTGAAAAATCTGAAAATCTGATGTGTAAGACCAATTTATTTAAAAACACAATCAAAATAAAACCATTTTTGAACACTAAATCATCTTTATTTTAGAAAGTATGCCATAAAATATTTCAGATTGTCATTTAACATGTTTTCTTGTTTTATTATTGTTTCTTGTTCTTGTTTCATTCTATAAATGACTTCAACAATCATTATTTAAAACAGTCCAAATATAGTCAACCATTTAGTAGAGCAGGCAGTTAAAACAAAGGTAACATGATGGAGGCTTAACCAATTTAGGATTACCGGATTAATTTGCCGTTCACCAAATCAAACCATTTTGGTTCGAAATAATTTTATCTTGAAAATTATTTACCATAGTAGCAAATGATCTTTAATTCAGAGCACAAGAAACTGGGGTTGTGGCTTTATTGCATCAGAGATGCTCACAATTGATGGGTTAAATATCCTTTTGCGATCTCTAATACAGAACAAAGTTGACATTCATGGTACCTACTGTAAATCCCAGGATTGGTGCAAACTAAACAGAAACTTAACTGGCTAGCCAGCGAATCCGGTGTTATGGTACAGACCCCAAATATACTTAATATATTCTCAATAATATATTTCAAATTATAAGTTATGAATTCAGCTTGGTGCAGTATTATAGTAAAAGTAGTGGGGGTGAGTGGAGCAGTGCACTTTGTACATTTTGTGGTTTCACAGACTTGAAGAAGTGACACATTAAAATCAGCATGAAAGTGCATTTGTAACCACATCACTTTAATTTCAGTGATGAGTCACATTTCCGAATCAGTTAGTTTAGTGAGGAAAAAAAGAGTGTTGAATCAATTTTTAAGTAGCGTGAATTCATTGAATCTTGAAAAGTTGCCTTAATGTGACAGGTTTGAATTACATGATCTTTTTTTTTTCATAAAGGCCCAATATACTCACAGTGCAGTTTTTCAGAACTTTTAACAATAAATACTGCACAGATGATCTGTTTTAGCATAAAAAATATAAATTTTTTGCCAGAATTATGTTGCATTCATTTGTTCTTATATTTTCCTTGAAGTACACTGTGGCCTTAAGGCAGGGGTGTCCAAACTCAGTCCTGGAGGGACGGTGTCCTGCATATTTTAGCTAATAAAGCTAATAAAGCTCTTTCTAGGTGTACTAGAAACTTCCAGGCAGGTGTGTTAAAGGAAGATTGAGCTAAACTGTGCTGGACATCGACCCTCCAGGACTGAGTTTGGACATCCCTGCCTTAAAGGATACACAATTAAAAAAAAAAAAAAAAAATCTCAATGAAGTTTTTTTAAATAAACTATTTGTAACCTTTTTTGTTTTATTTAATTTGTCAGTTTTTTTTTAAATGTATGTTGTCTGTATGTTATCTAAATTCATTTGTTAAAATCAAATTCTATTAGATTTAAGCAGTTTAAAGCAGTATTTCTCAACCACGTTCCCGGAGAACCACCATCTCTGCACATTTTACGTGTCTCTCTAACCAAACACACCTGATTCAGATCATCAGCTCATTAGCAGAGACTGAAAGGCCTGCAATGGGTGTGACAGACAAAGGAGACATCCAAAACATGCTGGTCTGGTGGTACTCCAGGAACGTGGTTGAGAAACACTGGTTTAAAGATATGAATATGAAATAAATATATAACTTGCTGTAGCAATAGGGCAGATCCAGTTAGTTAAATTCTATGAGATTAGTTTACTTAATATTCAGGGGCAAAATTGGCGAGTTGCTTATTGTCAAAATGTCTAATAGATATAATCAAAAAAGAAAGTAATAAATGCTACAGCAAAGTTAACGAGGATTAAAGAGGATACTTAAAAATAAAGTTTACTAATTAGCATTGATGGTTGCATGAAGAACATTGAACATTTAAGGAATTTTTTTAATTCAACAAAAAGGGGATAAACATCCTTTTAGATGATTGAAACAAAGTTCTTTCAAGAATCATCTTTTTTTGAAGGTTCTTTGAGAAACTAAAGCACTGAATACTCATTTTTAAAGTCCAAACTGTAATAAAAAATGGGGTTTCACACAATTGCTTCATGTTGTCCCAACATAAATTAATTAAGTTTACTTAATTGTTTTTAAATTTAAGTGGATTGAACATGGCTCAGTGGTTACCACTGTCACCTCACAGCAAGAAGGTCACTGGTTTGAGCCCCGGCTTGGCCAGTTGGCGTTTCTGTGTGGAGTTTCCATGTTTTCCCCATGTTCGCGTGGCTGTAGTGTATGTGTGTGTGAATAAGTGTGCCCACATAACAAACTAACAGTAACAGTATTGCGGCTCCAAATGTCAACTTGCACCGCCAAACATGGAAGCAAATGGTCAGACTTTGATTGAAGGTTACCAAAACAGTTTTTTTTTCAGTGGATTGCAGTAAAAAGCTTGCTTGAACTTGCACAGATTAATTGTTCACCTAAAGCAGATATGCCCAAGGTAGGGAATGCTGGCCAAAGTTGGCCCATTGCAACCTTTGATTTGGCCCACCATCCCACATGAAAAGAGAGTGAGAATAATGGAAGAGGGTTTGTGGCAAATGCTTTTAACAGAGATCATCATTTCTAATTTGACGTAACCTTTTTTGTTTGTTTGTTTTATTGCTGAGCATTTCTAAACATAATAGTTTTATTAACTCATCTCTAATAACGGATTTATTTTTATCTTTGCCATGATGACGGTAAATAATATTTGACTACATATTTTTCAAGACACTTCTATATAGCATAAAGTGACATTTAAAGGCTTAACTAGGTTAATTAGGTTAACTAGGCTGGTAATTAGGCAAGTTATAACGATGGTTTGTTCTGTAGACTTTTGAGTAAAAAAGGTAGATTAAAGGGGCTAATAATTTTGACCTTAAAATGGTTTTATAAAAATAAAAAACTGCTTTTATTCTAGCCGAAATAAAACAAATAAAACTTTCTCAAGAAGAAAAAATATAAAGCAAAATAAAGCATAGTTAATATAAAGTAAAGCAAGTTAATATAAAGCATAGTTTTCTAGCTATTTTGAAATATTATTAAATAAATTAGGAAATAACCCATGGCAACTATATTTACCTTTAACCCACTAGTCTCAGTCAAGTTTGGTTTTGACCCTTCAGAAAATGTTTGGGCACCTCTGACCTAAAGACTGAAAATATGTATTGGCAAAATAAACATAGTAAATTTAATCTTAGTTTTTATGTGAATGTTTCATGCACACAAATTACAGTATCATGTCCATTTTGACTTTCCATTGCTTTAAAGGCATTATGGATTAGCCATGGGAAAGACTCTCAGTGTGACGAATTTGACGGACAGGTGGAGGCGGAGTCTAAAACCTCCCTCTGTCAGTCATTCTGGAGAGCTTCTTAGCATAGTTTTAGTCACAGGAGAAACAACTGGCTGGCTCTGAGCCAAACCACTCTTTCTGTTTGTCTCTCTCTCTCTTTCTCTCTCTCTCTCTCTCTCTCTCTCTCTCTTTATCCCCTCACACTCTGTTTCTCTCTCAGCCGGCAGCGATGAGAGATGCATCCGTACATAATTGGGGTTTTGTGGTGAGTTGTGCCATGCTTGCTTGCCCCGAGGTATTCCTGGATAAGTCTCTCATCGCTGTTCTCATTCAGTACATTTACATGGACAACAATATTCAGATATTGACACAATTAAGACAATCTGATTAAACAATTGAACATGTAATCAGAGATTATTGATTTAATTCGACTAGAAGTCAAACTAAAAGTAAACAAATTGAATTAAGATATGGAGTATATGGAGTATTCCTATTAAATAAATTAAATTGGCCGCAGTGTATGCATGTGAATGAGTGTGTATGGGTGTTTTCCAGTACTGGGTTGCAGCTGGAAGGGGTGGTGTAAAACATATGCTGGTGACTCCTGATAAATCAGGGACTACAGTAATTACAGTATGTACATATCCACAACTCTATTACCTTTGTGTAGGACTTTTTACTGCATTTTGATACAGAAAAAATTCCCAGCGGTGGTCAGCATTTTGACAACAAGCAAAAGAGTGTTAGGATTCTGTGCAACAATGTTGTTGTGTTCACCATTGTTAGTTTGCATGTGCAGCAAGGTTATTATAGGTTTTATTTCAATACTATGTTTAAATTTACTGTAAGTTTCAGTTTAGATTTAGTTAGTTTAATTAGGGGTTCTGTTTTTATTTTGAGAGCACATTTGTATTCGGTTTTTAATATATTTAGTTTCAGTATTACTTTTAGTAATTTTAGTTTAGCAGAGATAGCATGACAGCTGACAGTATTTCCTGTGCAGGCCTCTTAGTAACAATACAAATAAAATAGTTTGTACAGACACACACTGAATGAAAGTAAAAAAAAAAATGAAGAATTAAGACAAATTTCTTATGCTTAAATATTTTCCCTTCAGGCACAGGGCGTCAATATAACATCATTTTGACGTTGTACCCCAACATCATGGGGACGTTGGATTTTGTTTGGAAATTAAAATCAGGTAGATGTCAGAACCCAATGTCAGGCCAATGTCAGTGTCCAATGTCCATCAACCAAATATCAACGTCTAATCATGTTATACATTGACGTTGTGCCGGCGTTACCACTATGACATCCATCAGATATTGGATTTTGGTCACTTTCTAACACAACCTTAAATCAACCAGATATCAATGTCATTTGGTGTCGTTATTGGACGTCAAAATAACGTCCTGAAACGCAGGATAGACATTGAATTTTGGTCACCTGACTTCATGACCTAAATCTAACTTAATATTAATGTCTTATGATGTTGTGTGCCTGCTGGGATGCATGTAGTCAAACATGGCTGGTTTTTCTTTTATTCTTTCATTCATTCATGTACACTGTAAAAAAAATCTATTATTTATGGGTTTTTTTTGGCACAAAAATGTAAAAAAAAAAAAAAAGTAAAATAACGGCAATTAAGTTACAGGCATTTATTGTAAAATAACGACCGTTAAATTACAGACATTTACCGTAAAAAAACAGCGGTTGAATTACAGATATTTACTGTAAAATAAAGGACATTAAATTACAGACATTTCCCGTAAAATAACGTTCGTTAAAAATGTTGACATTTACCTTAAAATAACGAACGTTAAATGACAGACATTTACCATAAAATAATGGCCATTAAATTACAGACATTTACCGTAAAATAATAGACATTAAATTACAAACATTTACCATAAAATAATGGACTTTAAATTACAGACATTTACTGTAAAATAACGGACGTTAAATTATAGACATTTACTATAATATAACAGATGCTAAATTACAGACATTTACCATAAAATAACGGCAATAAATTACAGACATTTACCATAAAATAACGGCAATAAATTACAGACATTTACTATAAAATAACGGCAATAAATTACAGACATTTACCATAAAGTAACGGCAATAAATTACAGACATTTACCATAAAGTAACGGTCATAAATTACAGACATTTACTATAAAATAACAGCCATAAATTACAGACATTTACCATAAAGTAACGGCAATAAATTACAGACATTTACCATAAAGTAACGGTCATAAATTACAGACATTTACTATAAAATAATGGCTATAAATTACAGACATTTACTATAAAATAATGGCTATAAATTACAGACATTTACTATAAAATAATGGCTATAAATTACAGACATTTACTATAAAATAATGGCTATAAATTACAGACATTTACCATAAAGTAACGGCCATAAATTACAGACATTTACCATAAAGTAACGGCCATAAATTACAGACATTTACTATAAAATAACGGCCATAAATTACAGACATTTACCATAAAATAACGGATGTTAAATTACAAAAATTTAACATAATAAACATAATAAATTACAGACATTTCCTTAAATTCAAATTTCCAGTAAATTTCTGCAATTTTCTGATTTTCTGATATTTTACGATAAATGTAAAAACAAAAATTTTTTTACAGTGTGGATACTATGACATGTCAAACAGGAACACAAAATATTAAATATTCATAAAGAAACTCATCGAAACACTTTAATCATACATTTTCCTTCGGCTAAGTCCCTTTATTCATCAGGGGTCACCACAGTGGAATGAACCGCCAACTTATCCAGCGCATGTTTTACACAGCGGATGCCCTTCCAGCTGCAACCCAGTACTGGGAAACACCCATACACACTCATTCACACACATACACTATGGCCAATATGGTTTATTAAATTCACCTACAGGGCATGTATTTGGATTGTGGGGGAAACCCAGAGCAAACCCACGAGGCGATGGTGCCAACCACTGCGCCACCATGTCACCCATCATTACTTGTCCTTTTTCAAAATAAACGTAATAATTAAAATACCGATGTCCTGATCGACAGACTTCGGCCATGCATCTATGTCACAGGCGTCTGTCAACTACACGTCCCTCCACCATACGCTGCTTTTTCATCACCTCATCCCGACGGTCTTTAATGAGACTCAGGCTCCCTCATGGCCCTTCTCGGCTTGATTTATTTGATCAGATTCATATGATTCTACCCACTCTGCAGTCCTTGGGTCTGTGGCAAGCCCGCTCTCTCTCTCTCTCTCCATTTCTCTCTCTCTCTCTTTCTCTGAGTGTGATTAAAGTGGTAAATCAGGGGCAGGTCCTGTGCTGTGTTTACTCGGAGCGCCAGGCAGCTGCAAGCTGTTTGGCCTCTCTCTGTTTCTCCCGCTGTTTAGGCCCATTGCCATGGAGACCGCACCACCGTCTCCCAGCGGCTGGAATCATGCCCTGGGCTGTTTTGGTTACATTCACACAGCGAATGTAAAAAAAAAAGAAGAAGAAAAAGAAAAAAAAGAAGAGAGAAACGTTTTTGCACCATCGCTGCAGCAGTGTCTGCTCGAGTTAGTGTGGTGCAGTGAGAGAGAGAGAGAGAACATGGTATTCAGAGAGAGAGAGAAAGATGGGAGAGAGTTTAAAAGAGAGATAGTCGGAGAAAGAGAGTTGGGGGTGCAAGAAGCCAAGAGCATTACATCATTGCTGGAGTGGAGTCAGAAGGGAAGGATATGAGTCAGTGGGCTGACTGTGCCTGGCTCTCTCTCTCTCTCTCTCTCTCTCTCTGAAGTGGTAGTCAAGCCTCTTACACTGAAGTCACTTCAGTTGAACAAGTACACTGCTAACGATTTTTGTAAATTACGCAGTTTTTAATTGTAATATGTACTGTATTTTACTGTAGGACAGTTATGCAGTATGTTACTGTATTTTTAAGTTGTAAGGACACACAATACTGTAAATATATAAAGAGCAAGATAAATGGTCCTCTAGATGTTAATACAGTATTTTTTGCTGAAATTGATTAACAGTAAGTTACTGGCGAACTGCTGCCAGTAAGTTACTATGGATTCTACAGGAGATTGTTAACAGCATAGACATTGATGTTTGTTGTTTAGGAGGTTTTAACTTTATAATGCTTTCTGATTAATATGATGCTAAAATATTATGTTCATTCATTAATTTTCTTTTCGGCTTAATCCCTTTATTAATCTGGGGTCACCACAGCGAAATGAACCACCAACTTATCCAGCATACGTTTTACGCAGCGGATGCCCTTCTAGCTGCAAGCCATCACTAAGAAACACCCATACACTCTCATTTACACACCTACACTACAGACAATTTAGCTTACCAAATTCACCTATACCACATGTCTTTGGATTGTGGGGGAAACCGGAGCACCTGGAGGAAACCCACACAAACACAGGGAGAACATGCAAACTCCACACAGAAATGCCAACTGACCCAGCTGAGGCTCGAACCAGAGACCTTCTTCCTGTGAGGCGACAGTGCTACCCGCTGCACCACCATGTTGTCCTAAAATATTATGTGTAAACTGTATTTTGTTCTAGAATTCTTGGAACTCCCCTGTCAGTTGTTATTAAGAAAATGTCCTGAGTGTCACATTTCAGGATTTAGAACCTATAGTGTTTTAGATTTAGTTTTATTATTGAAGGGGTAGTTCATCCAAATATGAACATTTACTGCTAATTTACTCATGCTCTGATGCCAAAAGATTTAGGACTCTTTTTTTTTTTGGTAACACATTAAATAAGATTTTCATTTGCTAAATCTGATCTGTGATCTGTGTTGATTTGTATAATGCAAGTCAATGGTCACCCGTTTTTAAGAATAAAAACAAACATACAAAGAAATCCCTGTGGCTCCTGAAGATCACTGAGATCTTATCAGTCTGATAATTATTTACAATATTTACAATATTATGAGATTCAATCAGTGGCCACAGAAATTGATTTAGACTTGTTTGTACAGTATGTGTTTATTTTTAATCTCAAAAAGGGCTGATCATTGACGTCCATTATACAAATCACCAGGAACCGCAGATTCTGCTAAAAATCTTCTTTAGTGGTGTACTGAAGTTCTACAATATATATAATATTATATTATAGAACTTTGATTATATGTTAAATTAATATTTAAATTAGGTGAAATTTGTAATAGGTTACAGCATATTCCCCTGTAGATTTTACTTTTATTTTGGAATTCTGTTTTAGAATGTTTAAATATGTTTTTATTGTGTTCTAGAATGTGCTAAACGTGTACATTCCTTGCAAACTTATATTCTGAAATGCATTCAAATAATTCATTCATTCATTTTCTTTTTGGCTTAGTCAATTTATTAATCCGGGGTCGCCACAGCGGAATGAACCACCAAATTATCCAGCATATGTTTTACGCAGCGGATGCCCTTCCAGCTGCAACCCATCACTGGGAAACATCCATACACACTCATTCACACTCTATGCATAATTTAGCCTTCCCAATTCACCTATAACACATGTCTTTGAACTTGTGGGGGAAACCGGAGCACCCGGAGGAAACCCACATGAACATGCATGAGAAAATGCAAACTCCACACAGAAATGCCAACTGACCCAGCCGAGGCTTTACATTGCATATGCAATCATACATTGCAATTTTCTGGAATTGTCTAGATTTTCAAAATTCAATTACTGTGGCTAACTATTAATTGTAACATTCTAGAATTCATAAAGTTTCAACTGTCGTCCCTAATCTTTTTAAAGAATACTCTATAACACTTCTGAATCATATAAAATGTTTCCGTAATTTCCTTTTTAGATACTTAGTATTATAATGCAGTGAATGCCGCTACCTAAACTTTAGAAATCTCTAAAAACTCTTTGACTTGAATCAGTCGTGTAACACCTCAAATTCCCTGCAATATTTTATTCTAGAACTCATTTAAATCTAGAAATTGTTTTGCTTAGATTGTATTCTGTTCTAGAATTTGTCCACACTGTAAAAAATGGCCGTGATTTCAATGGTAAAAAACTGTAAAAATGCTACTGTAAAAATCCATAACCTGGTTAACAGTATGTTTTCTTAAAATAATGGTGAATAACCGTCAATTGACTTTCGCAGAATTCCCTGCATGGCACATCACTTTTTATGCTTTTTGTTGACATTACTGTGGATCTTTTTAGTTGTTTCTCCATCAGTTGTGTACATTAGAGATTTATGTTACATCTAATGTTGATAAACAATGTTTATTTCATTAATTTAATTTTATGCGTGTTACCATACTGGTGTTTAGTAGCTGTGTGAATGACACTGAGCACCTTCTACACACTGATGTACTTTTCTTGTGGGAAAAGTTGATTGTGATGGGCTTTGGTTCATTATGTAACTGCCTCATCACCACCTGCATATGGCTGTGTTAACGTGTCCAACTGTGCAACAAAAGATGTGTAGATGCTGGTAATTCAAAATACAGACATATTACGTCTATAAATTAATGAAATACGGTAGTTTACTGTAAAAATTTGAAATTATTTTTACGGTTTGTACCATATTTTTAATGGTAAAATACTGGCAACCACAGCTGCCGTTTTTTAACCGTAAACTGCCTTCCACAAACTAAAGCACTCTTAGAACTATACCTGCATAAATGGCTGAAAGTATTATTAAAAAATATGCAACTGTCAGCAGTCATTTCATAACTGATTTAAACAGAATTGCCTGTGTATCATTATTACACTTTGTACTAAATTGCAGTATGTGTTACTTTTAAATGCTAGAATAATTCATTGTGCGACTTCAGATGACCCTATAATGCTATAAACTTTTTACACAAAGAGAGTGTAGTGTAACGTCTTAAAATCTTAAAGACTTGAGGCTTTCTAGGAAGGTCAGTGATGTTGGATTTGGTGTCTGTTAGCTCAGAGTGAAAAGAATTGTGGAGAATCCTGTTAAAATAGAGAGAGAAAGAGGCAAAAGACAGTAAGGAATAGAAAGGGAGGAGTGATGTCATGTTGGAACAGGGAGACAGTGTGTGTAATGTGAGAGGAGGAGAGGGTCAGGATTGCACTGTGTGTGTGTGTATGTGTGTGTGTCTTTGAGTCTGTCCCAGTGCCCACCCCTCACCCTCCGGGGGTCTTATTATCCCCTCTGAGATGACAGCCTGTCATTAATACAAAATATACAGTAGACCATATGCACACTAACACACACAGACATGTGCTTGATTTACAGCTGCATTATTTTTGGGAGTACGGAAAGTTTAGTCTGTTTTGATATTTTTCTGCGTTCATAACAGGTTTATTCTTTCCTCTGTTGACACACACTCTTTATTTCTCTCTTGCTGAGGGGCAGGTGAGCGAGTTTGACAGGGAACCTGTACAACGTCTAAAGCCTCTTTCTTCCCTTTGGTTAGGCTGAGCTCTTAATTAAGACTGTTTCCTGTTCGCTGAGTTTTAATGTGCAATGGGATCGGCCCGTAGAGAGTTGCCCTGCTCTCTGTTTCTGTTTCCCACTCTCTTTTTCTTCACCTCAATGGTAACAGCCCAAGACTTTTCTTTTTGGCTGAATGGCGGTTTAGAGCTGAAATGTTGCTCGCCACAATAATAAAATAATTTTTAATGTATTTAATTACACTGTAAAACACCAAAAACAATCTCTAGCTGCATTCGAATACGCATGCACTGTAAAAAGCGATAAGTAAGTTTTTAAAAAAAAAAGTGAGTCTAATTTGCATAATTATACAAATTAAGTTAAGTCAACTTTACAGTTCCAGGTTGCAATGACTTTACTAACATTAGCCCCTCTACCACAGTGATATTGGTAAATATCCAGAAAATTACCGGAACGACTTTACCGGTAGATTCAAAAAAGCTCTGTTCACACAGGCAAAAAAGTTCTGGAATTTTTCTGGAAAAGACCATTCACACATCCATGCCAAAATACCGGTAAATTCTGACATCATTAACCAGAAATAAGCTCTAAACGGCTGCGCTTATATTTGTAAACATTTGACAAACTCTGTGGATGGATAAGTATCTTCGATGAAAACATATGGAGGAACACTTTCACATGTCATGTGGGATCATGTGTGAACAGGCCCTTTTTCAAAATACCGGTAAATTCGTTCCGGCAATTTTCCGGAAAGAGAAGTTGTAACGTCTCCGGTAATTTGCCAGAATGCTGCTCTGTGTAAACGCACAAGGAAAATTGCCTGAAAGAGCGCAATCACGTGCTGATGTGAGACGTCTACTCCAACCAATCAGACCATTCAGACGCACTCACGCCCATGCTGTTTACAAAACAGCCTTTGAATACTTTTCCGGACACATTTAGCTGCTGTTAGTCAGATAATGTTTCTATGTTCCTTCTTAATCCCATTCTTAATGCCAATCGATAAAATGCTTATGATAAGTCGTTGTTTGTTTACCTTCAAGCTCCTTCAGTTGCTTGACGTGTATGCACGTGAAGCAACCGGTGGGCGCCAGTGCACACACACACATATTACAGTATGTACCATCAACCATCAACAAAAGCCGGACCCCTTCTATGTTTACAAATACAAGCGCAGCCATTAAGAGCTTATTTCTGGTTAATGATGTCAGAATTTACTGGTATTTTGGAATGGATGTGTAAATGGTCTTTTCCGGAAAAATTCCGGAATGTCCTTGCCTGTGTGAACAGCACTTTTTTGAAATTACCGGTAAAGTCGTTCTGGTAATTTTCTGGATATTTACCGGTATCACTGTGTGAAAGGGGCTATTATGTGTGTGTGCTGGCGCTCACCAGCTGCTTCACGTGCACACGCGTCAAGCAACTAAAGCAGAGCTTGAAGGTAAACAACAGTGGCTTATCATAAACATTTTATCGATAATTTTTAATACAGTTGGCATTACGAATAAACATAGTAAAGCTATCAGATTAACATTTAGCAGCTAAATGTTACTGGAAAAATATTCAAAGGCTTTTATTTTCATAAACAGCGTGGATGAGAATGAGTCTGAATGTTCTCATTGGCTGGAGTACACGTCTCACGTCAGCGCGTTCAGCATGTTAATCATGATTGCGCTCTTTCTGGCAATCTTCCTTCTGCATTCACACAGAGCAACATTCCGGCAAATTACCAGTAATGTTCCAACTTCTCTTTGCCAGTAATTTGCCGGTCTATATGTGTGAAAGGGGCTTTTATTTTTGAAGTAAATAGAACTTGTTGCTTTTAAGCCAATTTTTATGTCACTTTTAGTAATAAATCACTTTTTAAAGTGTACTTCCATACAAAAATTTAGTTAAATTCACAGTGAGTATCGGCTGCTAGCATAAAACTGGTCCCCTCGATAAAATCGCCATAGGATTTTCCCATAGACTTCTTGCAGACTAGACATAGACTAGATTGCAAATAATAAAAGTTCATTACACATACACGTTTTGTCCAGCCGCATAATCCTCACGCAATAATATAACTTTTATCACTTTTGGGTCATAAATGCAAACGCAAGAACTGAAAAGCTAACATTATGCTATAAACGTACTACACTGACTTCAGAGCACTCGCCTGTTACTGTACTTCAGCACCACCTACAAACAACTTTTCAAGTTTATTTAAAAATATATGGTTCATGATAATCTCGATTTATTATATTGTAATCCATATTGTAAACCAATACAAATACTTTAAAGAAAATTGCATAGACCTACGTGCCTTTTGTATAGTTAAATATATGTATTGCTGAGTGCACACAGTCTGTTTACTTTAACTTAGTGAAAACCTAGCTATGACTGTCAATTACAAATGCCAAATTGTTTTTCATAGAAATGAGGGACTAGTCATTCGAATGTCTGTTAACCCCACCATGGATAGAGAACATTCAATATTCTTTTTTTTTCACAAAGTACAGAGAAAAGCAGCCCATACAGTCACTTATGCTATACCTGTTAAAGTGAGTGTAAAGGAGTTTAAGGAGGAGTGTAAATATTGCAGGTATGACACACAGTTAAAACTTGTTTAGATGAAGAAAAAAATGATGAAAAATCATTAGATGTATGTTAATGTAAAACGATCGCGTTAAAATGTCAGTAAATATTTATATATATTTACAAATTTATGCACATATTTGCATTACTGAAGGAAGGAAAGAGACAGAGTGCCATATGGTACTCAGTATAATTATAAAATAGCTTTATTAAAATAAATGATACACTAACCGTAGTGAAACAAATAAATCTGTCACGGCTGTCTCTACAAGTCATTATCTAAACACAATATAAGTGTTCAATTAGAAAAATACTACAATTCATGAAAATACTTAATCAAATAACAGACAAATCCAAATGCCCAATGCACGCAGTAAATTTAAAGCAGGCTGATTTCAATGTCTCCGACACCACATGTAGTCTCATTTAGCAACTTGATAGCAACCATCTTTTTAAAGAAGCGTAACGGATTTAAAAATCAAAAGTGAGATGTAACTGTTGTGTTTTATGTCGTAAAATAAAACGTGAAAGTATCTTGAGTTGGTGGTTGCCATGAACCTTATTTAAGTGGTTTAACTGAAATCCCATTCAAAACAACCATTGACAGTAGGACGAGGAAATGGATCTGCTAAAATGCTAACTCGCTTCTGGGGTTTTACATATAAATTGACGTCATAGTTCCACTCTATTGTTTCATGAGGTGTTTTGAATGGCAGTATAGCTGTTGTTATTTGCTGCAGTGTACAGTAATTGTTGTCATTAGCGGAATGCTAATGATGTTAGCTTTTTTAATGAAGTAACACTGCAAAACAAAAATTTACAATGTAGTTGCCATCATTTTTTTATTATTATGTGGAACCAAAATGATTTTTGCAGGATTGCAGGACTGCTCTTTTATATACAGTGAAAGTGAATAAGATTAGCACTGTCAAGCTACGTGAGCTAAGTATGACAATGCAAATATATGAATGGCGCTATTCCAGATATTATAGAAAATAGCAGACACACAAAGCATTAGAGAAACCTGCTGTAACATGTCATGACTTTTGGAAATTTGACTTAATGCAAATGCAAATGAGCTTTGACGCCTCAGGGGAATATCACTTCAACAATGTCAGAATAACAATGTCAGTTTTAGTATGCTACTCACACAGAGCTAAAATGCTTTTAGAAGTCTTTATATAAAGAAAAGTATATTATGGCAGTATGTTGTAGTTGCTGTATCCTGCTTTAATTAAGTTTTTTTATCTTGTTGTTGTTCTTACGTATGTGTAGTTAAATGCTAGATTTCATAATTGTAGTGGAGAATAAGTTATGTTGAAGTAGAGAAAACATTACAACAGAGAATGAAGAATGAGCTAAATTTTGCCAGTTAACCTGTTGAATGGGTTTTCAAATGTCACTGATCAATCAGAGACTTTTGAGTCAAAATTCTCAGATTCAAATAATCCATCCATAGAAAGCCTACAGCTAAAGACTGATTTATAAGACCCAGCCAGAGCCTTCTGTTTGATTTACAAACTGAATCAAAATTTATCTAAAACAAGAGATGCCCTCAGCTTCAGCACCTGCAACTGATAGTACAAACTGTTAGTTAATGAACTAAATTTACTGTAAATTGCTGAGCTGTTTAAACTCGTTGAATAAAATAGTTGGTTGTGGACATGTCCATGTTTGTGTATTTCCATCTGGGTATAGGTTTTTTTTAAAAACTGAAATAAAAATGTTAAAATAACACAAATTATTGCTTGTGCATTTTCTCCTGCTCCACTGTAAAAAAGCAATTAGTTGACTAAAAAAAGTGAGTAAATCCATTGCTTTAAAATTAATATTAATGAATAATGACTAATTATTATGTCATCTTAACAGTTCCAAGTTATAACCAGTTTACTCTCTTCCCTTAAAGTCAACTTGTCGCTTTTAAGGCAGTGAGTTTATTCACTTTTTAAAGTGAATAAACTGAATAGTATCAGTTTAGATATAAAACAATGGCATCGCGGGGGTTCTTCTTAAAATGGTGACTCAATTGCCTTATGTTATGCATTTTTTTATATTGTATTTTTATATTTGTCAGCACACAGAAATGTAAAAAAAAATGTTTTTATTATTATTTTAGTTTTTTTTATTTAATTTTAGTTTTTCATGCATTTTTTTAATGTTATGTTATTTTTGCTTGTTTTTACATGCACCTAAATAGGATATATGCACACAGACTTTTAATTTCAGCCAGCCAGCCTGCCTCAGCACTTTCGATGATCTGTCTTTCCATAATAAAATTGTCATGTTTAAGGTCTGATTTCTTTACAGATCAGTAATCTTCATTGCCTGATAGCTATACGATATAAAGTGGTTCTCAGACCAGACAAGAAGCACTGCGTTAGATTCCCCCCTCCATGTCTTTAAAATATGACAGTTTAAATACCCCAGTATTTTCAATGCAGTTTCTGTGGTCGCCTGTTGATCCTGACGGCGCTAGCAGTTTCATGGTTTTTCATCTCGTTTTATGCTTGAACAACTAGTCTACAAAGTCTATTTAACTTAGTCTATTATAATTACATTACAACATTGATACTGTAAAAGGAACCTTTTGAAATTTATAATAGTCACACTAAGCTTTTACTGAAAAGCACTAGCTGTGCATATAGCCTATTATCATTAAATGAACATTAATTATCATTAATTATTAAAGGCATTAAATTATATGAGAAGTTTTGAGGATAAAATGAAACATTTTCTTACTAAATAAATACACATTCGTCAGTAATTTATATTTTATTGCTTAAGTATATAAAATTTCAAGTTCTTATAACCTTCACTACAGTTTAGCTAAAAAAAGGACTACTTTTACTGGAGTAAGATTTTATTTATTTATTTTTGTGGGCATTTCTTGCTATGCCGATTAAATTAATACTTTTCGGTTAAAATTAACTTTGGAAAATGTCAATATTAAGTAAAAGAATATGAATAATTAACTCTTTCCTTTTAGTTCCTCATTTATTACATGAAAGACAAATTTATGCAGGAAATTCTAGTTATCCTTGACATTTAATATTACAATTTAAAAATGACAACAGTGAAATTTATTTGATTTTACCACACCAAAAAGTCCAGTTTGGTTTTCCCTTTACAAAATAGTAACATCCTAAAGGTGAACTCTTCCTTTTTATAAAAAAAAGGGAGCCAAAGCCCCTGTGTATGTGTGTATGCGTGCGTTTCAGAGATGTGAGGTTGTTCAGCATGTGATGGATTGGAGTGTTATACACAAATGACAAAATGTCAGAATGTTAATGACCGTATGTTCGTGTGTGTGTCTGTGTGTGTGTGTACATGCACAGTAATCATGCAGTGTAAATGCTGCTATTTAGGCCGGATAAATACAGGTGTTTGTTCAGGTGGAGACTCCCTCCTTTCCCTTTCAGCTGTCCATCAGGCCTCCAATCAGATCCAAATAATGCTTGTCATCTGAGGCTAAAGGTTATTCAGACAAGCTGCGTTTCTCCACACTGCGCGGTGGTCCAGTCCAACAGGCGGCATAATGGTGAAGTTAGTGAGTGCTATTTTTGACACGTTGGACCTAAATATCAGTGCGGTTAGTGGAAAGGGCTGGCAGCTCCATGCAAACCTTGAGAGGAAGTTGTGTGGTTGGTGTGTTGAAACTGCATATTGCGTGTCACACCTCAGGTTGAATGTTTTGTAGACGTTGATCGTCTATTATGCTATTAACTGTACTCAGGTGCTTGCAGGGTTTCCTAATTGTTCGATTTTTTTAAATGTCAAATTCATCTCTGCACCTTTTTTTTTTTATTCATCCACACCCACTCTTTTATTGAAACACACAGGGTTTGATCAGCCTTCAGACAAGAGCCAGTAAACCTCCATTGAGAGCGTCCAGCAGAACATCTCATGCTGAGAAACCCTTTCTGTGCTTGCCTGATTGAGTGTGATTATTACTTAAAGGGATGGTTTAGATAAGCATTTAAATTCTGTTGCCATTGACAAATACAAAAAAGTATCTTAAAATATTGGGTAAAACTTTATTTTGATGGTCCATTTGAGTATAAGTAGACTGTCTGCTTAATATCTGTTGATTCTGCTCCTTCAACAGACATTTAACTGACTACAGTATAAGAAATTTTATCAACTGTTACATGTCAACTTGCACTAAGCCTAACCCTAACCTCAACCCTAACCCCAACCTAACAGTCTACTTATAATCTAATGAGAATTAGTTGGCATGTAGATGCAATGTAACTCAAATTCAACAAACGGACCATCAAACTAAAGTGTGACCAAAAATGCTTTTTAAGTTCACATTAATTTGGATAATAAAAAAAATAGTTATAATTACCTGCAGATTCTTTGTTATTAATCATGGAATTTTGCACAATGTTTTCTTAATGAGCATAATGTTTACACCAAATGACATTTTACCTGCATTTCGTTTACAGTATGTGTACTTAGCGTGTACTTTCAGTGTACTTACCTAAGAATGTACTGGCTTATGTAAGGTGGGTTAAGGTTAGGTTCAGGGGTAGGTCTAGGGATAGTACCTAGTTATTACCCTGGTTATGTAACGCAGTGGCGGTTCTAGTTTAAATGGCACCCTGGGCGAAACCACCCCAAACATCCCCCTTCCCCAACCTCCAAGAAAAAAAGACACTATGTGGTTGACACTTTGTGTGTGTGTGTGTGTGTGTGTATATATATTTATTTAAAATATATATTTTTTAATATTAACATTTAAAAGAATTATTATAAATACATTTAAATATATTTATTTATTTTCAATAAATATAACAATTTGTTTATTATTATTGTTGTTATTATTATTATTATTATTATTATATAATTATTATTCTAAATAAATAACAGAAATCAATCCTAAATGTAACTGAAAAGCAATGTACAGACACAACTGGAGTAATATTCTAAGACTTATGACAGTTCTATAGAATACGAAAAAGTATGTTTTACCGAGTTCTCTGTTGTCCTAGACCTGACTCATAGCCGAGAATTAATGTTATGAATTCTTAGTTACCTCCCTGACTCATTATTCTTCCTTTCTGCTTCAGAGCCATGCTTAGTCAAAGTAACATCATCATCATATGATATAAACTTTAGTTTTGTCGACTTGCATGTCGATGCACATCGGCGTTCATGTAAACAACCGGGTTCAGGAGCAGCATGTGTGAGGCGCATGGGAATGGCTTTCTGCGCACATGCATCAGTTTGTTCTCACCAGCATTGTTTCGGTTGCACATAAAGAATAACAAACTTGAGTGTGCAAAAGTCTCCAAATGTGAATAGCCCCTAACGTCTTTATTCTGGGATAACCACCCTAAATTAAAAGTAAATCTTATCACAAAGCTTTTACTGGGGCACTTTTTTTTGCTCCATTTCCCCATGCAAGCAAGATGCTGCCCTGGGCGATTGCCCATATTGCCTAAATCAGCCACTGATGTAATGAATATTTTAATGAACAATTTTAAAGAACTTTTATAAATGATGTACAGATATTTACCGACTGGAAACCTCATAAATATCCCCTGAACATCCTGCAGGAAATAAACAAGAGGATGACTTAACATACATTTTTCAATTATGTTTTTAAATAAAACTCAATGAGGCACTGAAAATTCCTAGGAACAATGACAAACTGAAAGGAGAACTGCCAGTATGATGCAAATTCCTAATAACAGCACATTTTTTGTGTTTTCTGACGTCGGTTTCCTCAGAAGCTACATCTGACGAAATAAACACCATTTCTGAAATTGTCTTTCTCTTTTGCTTCTCTTTCTTAGGCCAGTCCCTGGTTCTCTTTCCTCATTGCTGCACCTGAGGAACAGACAGCGACAGCCACTGCCGGCCTCCATGCCTGGCACACTGCCTGACCCAACTATGCAAGGATCGTCTGCTGTCCTGATGCCTGTGAGATCATAAATACAGCCACAAACACAGGCGATGCATTTACACACTTCCCAGTCATGCTTTCCTGACCACCAAAACGCGTTAATACATGCTCATCTTTCATAACCCCGTTCTCAAGGCTTTCCTCGGCAGTCTGCTTTAAATGAAAGCCTTTCCTAGTGCTGTGGCTGATATCAGTGGTGGTTTTATCAGAAAGCCCATCAGCAGAGGTGCCATTTTCTACCAAAGCTTGATCTGTTATAATTCTATTTCAAAGTTTCAGTAGGGGCTTGATATGCTTGTGTGTGTATATGTGTGTGTTTTTATGTATGTATCTGAATGCGCTTTTGTGGATGTGTGACTGTGAGCATGTGTTTTTGTCTACGTGTGTGCACATGTGTATTTGTGCTTGTGTGTGTTTGTGGGTGTGAGTGTTTTGGTATATATGTGTGTGTGTTTGTATGCATGACGGTGTGTGTTTTTGTGTGTATATTTGTGTGTGTGTTTGTGTATAAGTTTTTATCTGTGTGTCTTTGTGCTTCTCTGTGATTGTGTTTGTGACTGAGTGTAAATATTTGTGTGTGAGAGTGTGTGCATGGTATTTGAGCATGTGTGAGTGTGTGCATATCTGTGAGTGTGTGCATGCATGTGTTTGTGTGTGCATGTGTGTGGATGACTGGCTGACTGCATGTATGTGTTTGCGTGTGTGTGAGTTTGCACACCTCGGTGAGTGTGTGCATGTATGTTTTTTGTGCGTATGAGTGTGTGCACCTCTGTGAGTGTGTGCGTTCATGTTTTTGTGCGTATGTGAGTGTGTGCATATCTGTGAGTGTGTGCATGTATGTGTTTATGTGTGAGTGTGTTTGTGTATATGTAACTGTGTGTGCATGTGTGTCTGAATCTGTGTGTTTTTGCATCTCTGTGCGTGTATGTATTTTTGTGCGTACATCTGAGTATTTGCATGTATGTGTTTGTGTGTGCAAGTGAATGTTCATATGTGTGTGTGTGTGAGTGAGTTGGCCATATCAGGGTTCTAATGACACAGCACATGTTCTTATTGTAACATAGGCCAGTGCACGTTGGCTATGGAGGTAAAAGCAGAGAGCTGATTAAATTAAAGTAGGAGTTTTTTTCAATCTGGATTGACGTCCCAGGAAAGGGGTGCCGGGTGGGGTGATATTTTTAAACCAAATATTCCTACAATAATTACAGCAGACTGCTGAGCTTTCCCCCTGCTTTGGGTCATCAGGGGGTTTAGGGAGATCTTGGAGGTCTTCGGTTTGAGTAACAAGACCCCCAGTTTCTTTTGTACACACACATTGAATATACAATTTTACCATTTCCCTCACCTGAAAACCAAATATACTGTAAGTCATAAGCGGAAACTTCTATAAAATCTATATCTTTAGCCGTTTGGTCAAATTTACTTGAGATGTTCTGAATGAAGATATTCTGTCAAGCCCACAGATCTGAGCTTTGCTTGTGGTCTTGTTAATGCTCCTTTTTTATCTTTTTTTATGCTCTTTCACACTTCTGCAGTTTTCATCTTCCTTTCTCAGCTCAGCTTTTCTCACAAAGTTGCGGAATCTGCAGAAATACACATATAAAACTGCACTTTACACTTAGCTATTATTTCTTTTAGATAATCCAGAGTGAATGTAAAATTAAAATAATGATTCAAACAATGAAAAATAAAACTATTTAGAAAATAAATACTTTTTAGTTAATAGTTTCGTACATGATTGTTAAGATGACTTGTTTGAATGTAATTTTCCAATTGATTTATAGCTAATAAGATATTTATTACTAATTTCTGTGATCGCAAATAACGTAAAATACATAAATATAAACAACTATTTCATTTGAATTCCATGAGATATGAAATTAATGTTTTTTTCTGTAAAAATGCCTATGTAAAACTAGTTATTAATAGTTTTTTAAACCGACTAAACAAAATAAATAATTGATCAAAAAGAGGCAAATAACCACAAAAAGTGATAGTAATAAAGAATTTTAATAATTATTATATAATTCATTGTTCTTCTTCTTCTTCTCACTTTTCTTCTTTTTGATGTGTCGTTACAACCATAGTTCGTTGATTTGGCGTTTCCCAAATCCATCGTTCCAACAAACATTCGCAAACTGCATCGCAAACTTGTCTGCTTGCGACTACACCTCTAGAGCTGTAGTTAAACATAGTTCCTGGCTGTGTTCTATTCCCAGTTATCCCCCTTATGCCCTATTCATTTAGAACATTCCAACATTTAAACTTGTAATTATAAAAAAAGCACTAAACTCATCTCTCTTAGGTGTAATTAGCTTGTCTTGCATTTTTACACACGAATACACACATTATGTGTGAAAACATTGTAAACCTTCTTCAAAACTTTTCCAATAGCAGATGTATTTCTCAAACTGTCACACATCACTCGATTGAATATTGATTATGATAGATATGGGCCAGTAGGGGCCTTCTGTGCCTACTGGTAGGCTCAGAAGGCTGTTATCCTCCATCCGCATAGTTAATCAGCTATAGATCACATATGCCTGCAGCTGGAAGTTAACGAGTATTATTTAAATTATTTATTAAATTTCCCATTAATTGTATTTCATTAATGTCTACCCCAACCCCAACCCTAAAACCAACTGTCACGGTAATGTAAAAACAGGATCTGTTGCATCTGGAGTCTTCTCTATTTGTATAGCTGATTAAGCATTTGGATGGATGATAACAGCCTTCTGAGCCTACAGTAGGCACAGAAAGCCCCTACTGGACCATATCTATCAGCTCATAACCACTGATAACACCCATTTAATCGAGTGATAACATTCAAAGCATGTGCAGCTACATAGCTTTATTTTTTATTTGTTGATTCTGATGTATTACATTTACATTTGTGGGCACAGATGGAGAGGCAAATGTCTATGGGCTCCAACATGATGGGCATGCAAGGCCCGGCCCACAACAACTCATGCTCTTCCCCTCATGTTCCATCCATGCACTCAGAGGCAAAGCTGGTGAGTCAACACAAGCACACACACGCACATGCTGAATTGGGACATAAACTGTTTTATTTGCAGATACTTCTACATTTTCTAACTAAAACATACTCCTTACTGAAAATGTATACCAGTCGCCATCTGTGATTTTGATTTGAGTTCATTTTCTGTTATATCTTGTATCTTCTGTTATTGGTAGCAAACTAGTCACTCACGTAAGATAACAAACATATAAGCATTAAAAGATGTTTTTCTTTCTTTCTGTTTCTCAAACGCACTGCTCAAAAGCACACGCACACACATAGACACGCACTTGCGTCTTGTTTGGCAGCTTGTTCAATGTATATCTTGATGCCCTGGACATACAGTACACTTGTGCCTGTGCTGCTTGTTAGCACTAGTTCAGCCTGGTGGTGATCTCATCAGAAACAAAGCCTTCAGTCAGAGCTCAACGAGACAGAGAGAAGGAGAAAAAGAATAAAACAGACTCGTGGAGAAAGCGGGAAGGAGGATCTAGTAATTAGTAATACATTGTTACACAGTTTGTCCAAATGACAATCTGATTTACAATCTGGACGACAACGTACTGAACTTGGAACTTTTATTGAACTATTGGTGGTTTTGATGCTTTTTGTGTTTATTTACCTTTTTGTTTGTGTTGACATTTGTGGAATGTCCTTTTGATGATTTTATTCATGCGGTGTTCAATCCAAATCAGTTAGTAAAAACTAATAAGTTATGATAGACTTATTAACAATGTAACAATGATAGAAGATGCAAAAATATATATTTTTTTAATTAGTTCTTTGTGTGAATACTCCACATGGATGGTCTTGATGTTTTGATGCTTTTTTTTGCTTTTTATAACTTACATAGCATGGATTAGGTTAAAACTATCGAAGCTTTTTACATTTACCCATATATTGTAAATATACAGTAGTATCTAAAGTAGTAGTAGCCATTAAGGTTGAAAAAAAACTGCTTCCCACGTGCCAGACTATAAGTCATACACAGTTATTGGCTATTTTACAAAAAAATATCATAATTTTCGGTACAGTTTTTGTATGAATTAAGTCAGAAAGGCTGCTATGGCCAATCATGGTAATAATAGACTTTGGGTAGTTTCAGTGTTAACATTGTTCCCATCCAAAATTTGTGATGCTTTCTAAAAGCGCCAAAAGTTGCTTCAAAAAAGCCCAAAAGATTTTTTTAAATTAAGTTGTTATTTGCTGAAAATCTTCCACAAAGTGAATTTACGTTAACCCTTTAACTGCCCCACCAAGAAAAAAAAATGGATTGCATTTCTTATGTCGCTAGTTAAGTTAGTAGTCCTAATGTCGCTAGTTAACACACTCAATGGATTTTTTTTTCAACACATCCCATAATTTCTTAAATATTAACCTCTAACAAATGGTTGATATGTCGGTTTATGGTAAAAGTACCGGAATTAATACATACTGTATACTATGAAAAATCTGAAAATATGAAGTGTAAGACCAATTTATTAAAAAAAACATTTTTGAACACTAAATCATCTTTATTTTTTGAGGTATGCCATAAAATGTTTCAGATTTTTATTTAACATGTTTTCTTGTTTTTTTAATTAATAATAATAATAAAAAAAATTACAATAAAAACCAAAATCAGGTGTAGTGCAACAGAACATGTTTGTTTGATTTTTTTTTTTTTTTGTAAACCAACAATGCTGTGTAATGTAAACCATTTTAAAACAGTCATTCTTTAAATGACTTTAACAATTATTATTTAAAACAGTAAACCTTTTGGTAGAGCAGCCAGTTAAATTAATATACATTCAAAATTGAATGATTTTTTTTACATTTAATTTCTTAATTGATTAATATTGACTCCATTTATGGAAAAGCATCATATTCTGTGCAAGAAAATCATACCAGTTTTAAAACATTTAAGGATGAGTAAATGATGACAGATGTTACCTTTTTGTGTGAACTGTTCCCATTACATCCGTCTATCTGGATTTGTACAGTTATTGTAGATCCTATATAAGCATGTGGCTGCTCACACATGTTTTGTTTGAGCTTCATAGCGGTGGCAAGAGGATCAGGAAGACAGATTTGGTAATTAGATTAAAATCCACTAATTATACCATGCAATAATCCTGTATTTGTGGATTTTTGAATAGGACTCAACTAAATTATTTTGTTCTGAGAAAGAGGGGAGCACAGACATTTCATGAAAGGAGGCGCTTGAGAAAAGAGAGAAAAACAACACAAGACAAAGACAGAAAGAGGAAAAGAGATAAAGCAAGAGTGATGATTGTGATGGAGGACAGAGCACTTAACTCTCTCTCCTGCTGGAGATTTATATAAGAAATACTCCAGAAACTGAATAATTACGTTTGAAGTTAAACTCTATGCAGTCTCACAGTATAAATTAAAAACAAATCAGTTTTTGTTAAGGCCAAAAGAAGTGGTGAGCAGCGAGAACTTGTCTGTCTTTGTTTTTGTCTTGAATGCACGGATCCAGTATACTGATGCACATTTAATTCCACACTTAGTCAAGTGCAGTGAGAAATCTTGCTCTTTTGTTGTTTGATTAACATTAATGACAGACAAAAAAGTTTTCTCAAAGTTCTGTCAGTTTAAAAATACAGACATTTAAAAAAAAAAGAGAGAGTCAAAGAATGAGTGATGATTGTGAAGGTGGAAAGAGCTTAACGGTCTCTCCTTTTCTCTGTCCTGCAGGAGATTGATATAATAAATACTTCAGAAATTAAATAATTTAAATATAAATATCTGTAGTCTACATTTGTATGAATTAAAAACATATTGAACCTAATTAAGGCTAAAAAGACATTCAGTCATGAGCGGTGAGAAATTGTCTCTTTTGAATTTGTCTTGAATGCACGGATCCAGTATACTGATACACATTAGTTCATATTCTCCACTGTTTTTGATTCAGTTAAGACATTACACACTGTTTTTATGGGAATATTCCACATGATAAGCATTCTACTTAACTGTGTATGTGTTTTTAACCCTTGAAATCACAAAAGAGAACTGAATCTGTTCATGTGTTACCTAAGAAAATGCTCTTATTTAGTTCGACTCAACGTTTAAACTTATTGAACTCAATAACGTAATAATAAGAGCGTAATAATCATGCACGTTCCAAGTTAGTTGATTTGCTCTGAGAAGAAAGGCGAACACGGACATTTCCAGAAAGGAGGCGGCTGAGATGAAGAGAGAAAAACAATACAAGATAAAAGACAGAAAGAGAGAGAGAGAGAGAGTCTGTATGTCAAAGCATGAGTGATGATTGTGATGGTGGAAAGAGCACTTAACTCTCTCTCCTTCTCTCTGTCCCACTGGAGATTGATCGCCGTGTGTATTTTTTTTTAATCCTTTCGTTTGTTGCCATCGTAACAGGCAGGGGGAGCGTAATATTACTTTAATGTGCAGTCTTATCTGTCCCCTGGCTGGACTCCAGGCACATCCCCCCTCTCTCTGCCTCTCTCTCGGCCCTGATTGTAATTGAATTATAAATTCCTTTTTTTTCTCTTCCTCTCTCCTTTGCTCCGACACATGAAACCATTTGTTTTAAGCTTTCAAGAGTCACTATGACTGTTGTATAGGAAGAATTAAAACATGGAGCGCTCCACCTTTGAATGCTGGATAATTAAATTAGCTGTAAGAATGAAAATATATAACAACCCAGTGTTTTGCAGATCACATTTACTGTAAATGAAATCTTAAACCAATGAATGGAAAGCTACGAATATAGAGTGTTTTATCAGTCATTGTTATGATTAGTAAAAGATTCTATCATAATGGAGCAAAAAGTATCATTTTATACTATAAGTACCATGTTAATGCTTCATTTTTTTGTTACGAAGTATTATTATAATTATAATATAACTTTTTTTTTATATACAGTCATGCCTGAAATGATTCATATCCCGGGCAAATTTTGACTTAAAGTTACTTTTATTCAACCAGCAAGTTTTCATTTTGTTTAACCAGAAATGCCACAAGCTTTCCCCAAAAGATAATAAAATGATGTACAAGAGACATCATTGTGGAATATATACAGTTAAAGTCAGAATTATTAGCCCCCCCTTTGAGTTTTTTTCTTTTTTTATATATTTCCCAAATGATGTTTAACAGAGCAAGGAAATTTTCATAGTATGTCTGAAAATAATTTTTTCTTCTGGAGAAAGTCTTATTTTTTTATTTTGGCTAGAATAAACACAGTTTGTAATTTTTAAAAAACATTTTACGGTCTAAAATGATTAGCCCCTTTAAGCTATATATATTTTTAGACAGTCTTCAGAACAAAGCTGCATTATACAATAACTTGCCTAATTACCCTGACCTGCCTTGTTAACCTAATTAACCTAGTCAAGCCTTTAAATGTCACTTTAAGCTGTATAGAAGTATCTTGAAAAATATCTAGTAAAATATTATTTACTGTCATCACGGCAAAGATAAAATAAATTAGTTATTATAAATGAGTTATTAAAACTATTATGTTTAGAAATGTGTTGAACAAATCTTCTCTCTGTTAAACAAAAATTGGGGAAAAGAATAAACAGGGGGGCTAATAATTCTAACTTCAACTCTCTCTCTCTATAAAAAAACTATACAAAAGTTTGGGGTCAGTTCACTGTAAAACCCAACAGTCAACTTTATCAAATGAAATGAGTGTAGTTAACTCAAACAACTGAAAGTTAATTCTACTAATTTGAAAAGAGTTTTGAACTCAGTGTTAAAGGTAATGAGTTAATTAAATACCTCATTACTTCAACTTAAATGGAGTAAGTTCACAGTACTCATATAGATTAGTTTTTTAACTCAAATTTTTGAGTTTGTAGCAATCAGTTTCCTTAAATGGTTCAAGTTCAAGTCTTAACTTATTGGGTTTTACTGTGCTCAGATTGCTTCATTTACAGTATAGATTCACAGTACTCATTAGGATTAGTTTACAGTATGAACTTAAATGGTTTGTTGCAATCGTTTTCCTCAAATGGTCTGAGTTACCTTAACTTTTTGGGATTTTCAGTGTAGGATTTTTAAACGCTTTAAAATAAGCTTATCCTGCTGACCAAGGCTGCATTTATTTAATCAAAAATACAGTACAAATTTTAAAATTGTGAAATGTTACTGCACTATAAAATAACTGTTGAAAAGTAGTTTATAATTTAGTGTAATTATTCATTCCAATGATTTTAATGATGAATTTTCAGCTTCATTACTCCAATCTTAAGAGTCACATGATTTTTCAGAAATCACTCTAATATTAATTCTTCTTCTTGTTATTATTATTAAAAATGTAAAAAACATGAAAAAAACACCTCACAAACTTGCAGTAGTGTATATATTATTCGAGCTTTTATTTACATTTAAGCAAAAAGTGGCAGTTAGAAATTCCCTGTAATTGATTGTATATTAAATAATGTATATTTAATTGTTTACTAAATATATTAATACTTCAAACTGAAAATAAGTAAATATTTTAATAAAGTAACGATTTTAAAAATATAGGTATTAAAGGGAAGATTTTTTCAATTTTGAATCAATTTTAAACATCCCAGAATTTGGTTTGGTTTATGGCAAAACAAACAACAAATATATATATGTCTCCAACACTATTTTTAAAATAATAATTTTAGTATAATTTACTGGGCACCTATTTTACCCCCTTTTTCAAGATTTACGATTAAAGTCTTTTGTGTCTCCAGAATGTATCTGTAAAGTTTCAGCTCAAAACATCTCAGGCTGCGTCAGATAAACAGCACAGTGACAGACATAAAGGAAACAGATCTCACATAACGTTTGTGAGAAATACTACAGTAAGAACTTTCCCAATGATTATTTGATGTATGTGTTGTGGAGTTAATTCAAGCCTTTCTGCAATGATGAGTCACACACAATGTAGTTACAAAGTTCACACACTTACACAGACAGACACACACACAGCAGACACACAAACACACACAGCATGCATTGTTTTTCCATGGCAAATGTGACAAGATACACGGTAATATCCACTGCTGTGTGGATATCAGTTATGCTAATGTACAAAATAAACCTGATTGAATGTCCACAAATCGGGATTGAAGCGTCTTCTTTTATAATTGTCCTGATGCTGTAATCGCGGCAATTCATTACAAACATGCACTGTTTTAAAAACGTTTTAAACTTGTAAAACTCATTCTTGATCACATTTGATGATGACTGATGATCACAGAGAGGTGAACAGATCTTTTAATACTGGTTGCTTTCTGCATGTCCTGTCTTGTTGATATGATTATACGCGTTACTACGGAGACATGTTAATGCGTGGCTGTCAATTATTTCGGTGGGCGGGAAAACCGCAGTCCTATGTAACGTTGCGGTGACACGTTTATCACATGTCCTAAATACAATAACATATTCTTATTAAATGTCCAGAAGATCACTTTATTGTGTCTTTCTTTTCATTTTCATTATTTTAAAACCTGTTTTAACGCATTTTCATCAGTTTTTATCAGTTTTTAATCATTTTTATTTTCTTTTTTATTCTTTTATTCTTGTTTATGTAAAGCATTTTGAATTACCATTGTGTATAATAAACATGCCTTGCCTTTAACTTCTAAATGTGAATAATATATATTTCTTAAATAATTTTAAATATTTTTCAAATAAAAAAGAATTAAAATATAATTGCAATTAAATAATTATATGATGTAACTGTCGTTAAACATAATTGTAAGAGTTTTATTAACTGTAGACAGACTGACATTATAGTATTTTATTATGAAATCATTTTATTTTGCCTGCTCTCCTTCTATGAATTCTTTTCTTCTTTTTGTAATTATGGCATCTGCGCATATGGGACTGGGATAATACTAACGGTTGCTATCAGGTGACCTGTTTCAGGGGTGATCGGAGCCATGTGTCCCCCACATGGCCCGTCCTGTCCCAGCCCAGCACAGCACAACCCCAGTGTGGAGATCCTTCCCTAATCTCATTATACAGAGATGTTGACTTATTCCAAATGGGAAAAATCTCCCCCAACTGTAACCTCATACCCAAACCCTCAACCGCAAAAGAGAGAGAGAGAGAGAGAGAGAGAGAGAGAGAGAGAGAGAGAGAGAGAGAGAGAGAGAAGAGAGAGAGAGAGAGAGAGAGAGAGAGAGAGTACATGAAGAAAGCGAGAGACAGAGGAAAGTGCAAGACTGTGTATGTGAGAAAGACATGCAGAGAGTGTGTGAGGATCAGTGCGCATATGTGTGTGTCTGTGCTCTTTGGCCGGTGAAGCCAAATTGATTTTGTGGTGGGCCAGGGGGTCTCCGGTGAAAAAAAAACCTGCTAAAAGTGCTTTTGTTCCCTCGGGAGTGCTGTCAGACCATCACACACACACACACACACACGCACACACACACACACACACACACACACACACACACACACACACACACACACACACACACACACACACACACACACACACACACAGCCTTCATACTCTGTGGTTAAGGTGTCGTTTATCTCAGGCCAGATGTGGACGAGCAGACTTTTGTGTTTGTGGCTGTTTTGCTCTCGGGCCGAGCAGCAGAATATTTATTATTAATGAGGTCACTGATTATACGTTTCAGATATCCAGTTGTAGGATGCGCTGGCTGGGCAGATGTACTCTTGATGCTCTGTTGTTGGAGTGGAAGTGAGTTCATGAAGACACGTTTCCTCTTTTTCTTATTATGATATATTTCTTAGAGACATATACCCCATAACATAATATTTATCTCACATGACCAAAGAGCACATGTGCTCTGTGCTCCGGTCATTGTGTTTTGATACATGAAAGCTCTGGCTGTTGTCTGTTGAAAAGGAAGCTCAAAAACTCTTATCAGAGAGAGGAAAAGGCCTGTGTATGTGCCAGCAGAACCCTGTCAAACTGTGTGGAATCCACTTTCAGTTCCACCACTGTTTTGGCATTTGTAGGGTTGTGAAGAAAAGTCCCTATGACTAAGTTGTTTGGCTGTTATTTGCTGTATACAGGTTATTCGGTCTTTAAAACATTTGGCTAATAGCTATATTGAGGGACATCGACTAAGATTTGAGCAGATTCATGTGTTAAACATAACAACATTAGCATCTGTTAGCTTTAAAGGGCACTTATTATACCTCATTTTCAAGATTTAAGATACATAAGATACAAACACCCATCAGATTATTTATTATATCAGAATATTGTCTGCTCGGAAAACAATGTAGTTGTTTTTGTTGCCTGAGCCTTTGATGCTAGTTCTCCTTGCCCACCATTCCCATGTGCCTGTCAGAGTGTGCTTTAATCTGCGTCAGAAAAACAGCACAGTGACAGACATGATGTTAGCAGATCTCACGTAACGTTTGTGAGAAATACTACTGTAAGATCTTTCCCAATTATTATTTGATGTAATTGTTGTGGAGTTGCAAGATGAGTCACACACAATGATGTTACAAAGTTCACACATGCATACACACACACACACACACACAGCGCAAATGTTTAATTTTGGGCTATTTTGCACGGCAAATGCGTCAGGATGCACATTAATATCCACTGCTGTATGGATATTCATTATGTTAATGTACAAAATAAGCCTGATTTAACGTCCACAAAGCGGGATTCTTTTATAATTGTACTGACATGCAGCTGTGATGATAAAGATGGTAAAATTGATGTAATTCATAACAAACATGCACTGTTTTATAAACTTTAACTTGTAAAACTCTTGATCACATTTGATGATTACTGATGATCACAGAGAGCTGAACAGATCTTTTAATCTCAGTTGCTTTGCACACGTCCTGTCTTGTTGATATGATTATATGCGTTACTATGGAGACAAAATGGGAGGGATTTGGATCCTATTTTAATGTCAGGAAATTTAAAAAAAGAGACTTTAGGGTGTTTCTATCATCCCAGTATGCCCATGGAACACTATAGCTACAGACAGTTCTGTCCAAACAGCTTGCAAAAGATGATTTTCATCATAGGTGCCCTTTAAATAAAAGGAACAACTGGCTAATTTTGAGATTTTCCTCCTAATATCATCTTCCTGGTTTAAAATATTTGGGGTGGCGTCACTGGTGGTGATGTAGCATGGGACTAAGAGGAGCTGGACTTGTATTCTCCTACATCTTTCGAAATGTGACGATAGCCAACACAACCTCACGACAGTTCGTAACTTTTTGATTTAGTGGCTAATTTGTATACTGTAAAACCCAACAGTCAACTTTATTAAATGAAATGAGTGTAGTGAACTCAAAATTTACTAAAAGTTAATTCTACTCATTTGAGAAGAGTTTTGAACTCAGTGTTGAAGGTTATGTGATAATTAAATAACTCATTACTTCAACTTAAATGGAATAAGTTCACAATACTCATATAGATTAGTTATTTTAACTCAAAGGGTTTGTAGCACTCAGTTTCCTCAATCGGTTTGAGTTGCCTTAACTTATTGGGTTTTACAGTACTCAGTTAGTTTGAGTTCTCTTCATTTATTGGCTTTTACTGTGCTCAAATTGCTTCGTTTACTCAAATGGATTAAGTTCACAGTACTCATTAGGATTAGTTTTTGAACTTAAATGGCTTGTTGCAATCAGTTTCCTCAAACGGTTTGAGTTACCTTAACTTTTTGGGTTTTACAGTGTATGAATTCGTACAATCTCATTAGTACAATTTAGTATGATTTTCTCATCCCCCAGTGATGCTTGGGTTTATGAGCGGGGTTGGGTGCCACACCTCCTGTTTAAAATCGTACATTTTCGTACGACTGAACTCATATGAATTCGTACGAATTAGCCACTAAACTGACAAAACATAAAATAGTTACGTTTCGTAATGAGGCTGTGATAGCAGCATTTCCCCATTTGCATTTGGAGATATACTGTAAAATGCTGAATAAAAACAGCCATTGACTTCCAAACAGCTTTTTTCCCAACATTCTTCAGAATATCTTGTTTTGTGTTCCACAGCAGAAAAAACTCAAAAACTTTAGAATGTCTTGATTGCAAGTAAATGGTGAGGTACTTTTTAGTTTTGGGTGAACTATCCTTTAAAGTACAGTACCTAATTACTTTTCCTTTACTAGTACACTCAAGAACAAAATGTAATTTTTACTTTGCTAGATTTCATAGATGTAGTGCGGTAAAAAGGTTATTTTGAACTGTGAAAACGTCACTTGTCAGAGCCACAATTCAGTCAATAGTGGTTGGTTCTCATTTAGATAGATCTTAATCTTTAATTGTACTTAATCTTCTGATTCCCTTTTCTGAGATCTAGCAATCATTCTTTGTAGTTGAATAACGGATTTGTTAAAAAAAACTGAGTTGTTTCAAGCCAAGTTTTGGTAAAATATGGACAAACCCAACCTTTTTAAATTCCCATTTTAAAATTCCATTTGTAAACCAATATTCATTCATTTTACTTCAGCTCAGTCCCTTATTTATCAGGGGTCGCCACAGTGGAATGAACCACCAACTACTCCACCATATGTTTTGCGCAGCGGATGCCCTTCCAGTTACAACCCAGTACTGGAAAACACACATACACTCTCGCATTCACACATACACTACGCCCAATTCACTTACACCACATATCTTTTGGCTGTGGGGAAACCGGAGCACCCGGAAAAAGCCCATGCTAACACGAGGAGACTCGTGTAAAACACTGGCCCAGCCGGGACTTGAACCAGCAACCTTCTTGCTGTAAGGTGACAATGCTAACCACTGAGCCACCATGCCTCCATGTAAACCAAAAGTTTCTGCATATTTGATCCATTTTAATGTAACCAGACATTACACATATGCATGGGGTGTTTGGGTGTTCACATAATCTTGGTCATATAGTGCTTATAAACATCTTGAATTAATGTGCACTGCCATTTGAACCCGTTTTACTGCTGTAATGTGGGAAACGGGGTGTGAGAAAAAATAGAAATGTGGAAAAATCAACAGTCTTTTTGTTAACCTCATCTATAGGATACAGAAAGTGCCATCAGCTAGAGTATATAGGAATGATGTTTCAAATGAAGAGGTATTTCTTTCTTTCTTTCTTTATTTAATTATTTATTTATTTATTTTGTTGGATGATTAATACTAACTTTACATGAGAAGAAATCTATACAGCATATTAAGTCTTGCCTGGACAATTTTTTTCTTTCTCTTGCTTTGCATTTCTTAGTTACTATTGTACTTTTTAGAAGACATTTTACATGTGCTCAAATATAAAATAACACAAGTTTTTATTAAAAAACACAAAACAAAAATTCTGCACATAATCAGGTAAAACCAACCAAAGAAACATTGCATTTGCTATGTGTAAGAGTAATGTATGTGTGCTCCTCTCAAGATCTCTTGACCAAGAACTAAAAAATCTATGACGTCTGGTTGGAATGTTCATCTCACTATTCATGCCAGTGACAGTTAAAAACAATCTGTGGTTCTTTGTTTTATCATGGGGTAATTATCTGTTGTTTACATTGTTACCAAGGATGATAAATTTGTCACTAAGCATCGGGCTAGGTGGTGAGGTTCGCTTTTTTATGAGATAAACAATACTATATGTTCCTGCGCTGTTTCTCCAGGGCCTTGCGCTGGCACACGCCGCTCAGATGACATAATCTTTGGCATGCTCTACATGTGCTGTGGTTTTTTTTTTTTACTTGAGCAGTGGAAAAAAGAAAGCTTTCTTAAAGAAACATATTCATTGAGGGATACAGCTATCAAAGTGATGTAAAGTTTTTACGTGAGCACTGAAGATTCAGGCTTATGTAATCGCACCCTTTTCATCTACAGTGATCAGGACGGAATGTAAAAGCATACTGTACTTTTTAAAAAAGTTGTATTTCATATGTCAAACATTTTACAAATAGGTGAGTTTCTGTAATCATGCTGGGTTACGTTATGTAGAGCAGTGGTCCTCAACCTTTTTATCACCGCAAACCGGTCAACACTTTTGCCAATTTTTTTGCCAAAAATGTTTTGACAATTTTGCCGCGGACCGGGCGGGGGTTGGTGTTGTTGGTTCATAGGTTGCTAGGTGACCAATCGTTTACTCACAGGATGACAAGCTGTCACTCTGATACAAGTTTTATTTATGGACAAACTTACAAAGCACTGCAGTGTTTGGCTGTTCTGTGTTTGTCTAAGATAATTAGGCTACTGAAATGTGTATATTCCTTACAAGCTGAATGGTCAGTCTTGTCACATGACTTGCAGTGAGCTCCTCATGGCATTTATTCCACTGGTGCATCTTGAAGCCCCAAGCGCCTCCATTGGGGATAACGAACTTGCACGAACTCTAGAAAAGATGCGATATGCGAACATTTGCGATCTCCATCAGTTGATCTACTTGCACAGACAGGATGGATACACCTGATTTGTTGACAAATGAGTTGCGGATTCATTTCTTGGCAGTTCGCTTGTCCTTCACTGGGCCTTTTCCCCTTAGCAAAGAAATTTCCAAAGATGTCTGTTTCTTACTTATTTTGCTACTTGTGGGTTAAATTTGGGTGCTTAGGTGACCAAGATGTAAAATGAGAGAATATGGTCATTTTTCGTTATGATATCGTGCAGACTCCAATAATAAATAAACTGAAATAATTTATGACTTCTTGTGCGGCCTTGTACAAATTGGTCCGGTGGTTGAGGACCACTGACGTAGAGCACACTCATAAAATAGTGTACCTTAACTGCACATTAATGTTTGTTCATTAAATGTATATGTACACTATTATCATTATAATAATATTTATTATCCAAAATTTTCAGAATTATTAGACTCCAGAATTATTCGCCTCCCTTTGAATTTTTTTTCTTTGTTAAATATTTCCTAAATGATGTTTAACAGAGCAAGGAAATTGATGATATTTTTTCTTCTAGAGAAATTCTTATTTGTTTTATTTCAGCTAGAATAAAAGCAGTTTTATTTAAAACCATTTTAAGGTCAAAATTATTAGCCCCTTTGAGCTATTTTTTTCGATAGTCTACAGAACAAACCATCATTATACAATGACTTGCCTAATTACCCTAACCTGCCTAGTTAACCTAATTAACCTAGTTAAGCCTTTAAATGTCTCTTTAAGCTGTATAGAAGTGTCTTGAAAAATATCTAGTCAAATATTATTTACTGTCATCATGACAAAGATAAAATAAATCAGTTATTAGAAATGAGTTATTAAACTTATTACGTTTAGAAATGTGTTGAACAAATCTTCTCTCTGTTAAACAGAAATTGGGGGAAAATAAACAGGGGGGCTAATAATTATGACCTCAACTGTATAAATAATATATTTATATATATATATATATATATATATATATATATATATATATATATATATATATATATATATATATATATATATATATATATATAAATATATATATATATATATTATATATATATATATATATATATATATATATATATGCTTGAAATTGCAGGCATGTTGATTTTTTCTTATAAACTTCTGTAAAAAGTACAAGAAAAAACAGAGGAGTAAAAATGAAATAATAACTAAATAATGATAAATAAATAACGTAGCTTTATAATAATAACAAAAGTAAATGTAAATAAATAAATAACAAACAAATGTTATTAAAATTTAAAAAAAAAAAAAAGGCAATTAGAAAGTTGGTAGATGTGATGGGCCAACAATTTAAATGGATTCAATCAATGGACAAACTTAAAAGCAGGTCAAAATAAATTATGAAAGGTTGCCATTTATCATAAAAGGGTCTTGGTATAATAAGAACATCAAATCTTTTCTTCTTTTAAAATGTGCATGTGGTCTACAAGCCACTGTGAGATACTTGGAGGTTTTGTAGACCCCCAAAGAAATAAAATTTGTTGACTAGCCATTAAAGAAGTAATGGAGAGTACCTCTGACTGTTTAGATGTTAACCAGATCCAAACCAGGTTCAGTGTTGGGGCAGATATTTACTTTGGTTCATACAGTATAATTTGAAATGTAAAATACAGTGACTTGCAATAAAAGAAAAAAAAATCATTCAATATTAATTGTATTGGGAAGGGGTTGTGAAGGTTGCATATAGTAAAAATGTCAGGGCAACTGTAATGATATGATAGTCTGGAAGTAAGTGTATTCATAAACAAATTTCGAGAGGATCATGTGTGTATGATTGACCATAGCTGGTCCTGCATTAGCAACACAGCATTTACCAATCAGATGATTCCTAACTCACTATAAATAAACAGAGTTTCTTTGTTACCTTCTTCTTGAAGAATACTCCATACTGCTCCCTGCTTTCCTCGACAGGCCAGCATTGCGGCCCAGTGGTTAGCAGTGCTGCATCACAGCAAGAATTTCATTGGTTCAAATTCTTACCTGGCAAGTAGACGTTTCTGTGCAGAGTTTACATGTTCTCCCCGTGCTCGCGCGGGTTTCCCTTGGGTTCACCAGTTTCTTCCCTCAGTCCAAAAACATGCAACATAAATTGACCATACCAAATTTGCACCATTGATGAGCTCTTAATCAGCAATTCCTAATTGCCATTAGCCATTAAATAAGCGAGGGAGTTCTCGAGACTTACCTGAGCTCAAACTCTCCTCTCACCTTACAAACAGGAGGGAGCTCAGGGCTTGAGGATCTAATGAGCTCAGGGCTCTCACCTGGGACAGCATGCCATACACGCTTTATAATCAGTCATCAGCTAAGTGTGAACACTTGAAATTACTGAAAAGAAAAGAAGTTTAGTAAAACATTTCAGTTATTGGCCTTCTGTATCTTTAAAAAAAAAATGACATGTATCAATTAAAATTAATCTATAGATTAATTAAAGAAAAAACGACCAAATTTATATCTGATATCTGCTGATATCTGAGAGCACCCAAATCCTCCAAAGACATCAATGGTCTTGACTTATTATGAAAAATACCCAAAAATAATCCTCAAAAGTGGTTACATCATCAAGCATCAATATATGTGATGTAAAAAAACATTAACTGGATTTAAAATGTCATGTGTAATGATTGTTTAAGTGAATCACTATAATGCATTTTATACAGTGAATTATGTAATTTCACTGTCTCCGTCACTGGAAGTTTAGGTTAAGTTATTGTAGTAAACACCTGCGGCTGGTGTACTGCTTGTGCATGTGTGAAGCTCTGTTTGTGCAACACCAAACTGAAGCCGTGTTTTGTAAGCAACATCTGTATGAATGGTGGCATTGTCAAAGGATGATGTCATAGGAGAGGGTGATGAGCTAAAGTCCTGCTGAAACGAGCAACGTAACACATGTTCACTTAAGGAGAAAGAAGGAGGGAGAGACTAAATCCATAATAAAAATATCAGGAATACCTTCAGTTAACTATTTCAAATATATTTTTTTTGTTTAAAATGTTTATTTTAAGAAATTAATTGAGTAGTTTTGAGTTGTAATTTACTTTGTAGTTTTCAAAATGTGTACATTTACTTTCCCTTAAGTACATTTTTAGTGCAGTATTGGTACTTTTACTCCACTACTTTCCTTCAACCTGCAGTCACTACTTTATTTTTTCTTGTCTATGGGGATTAGAAAACATCCAACCTAAAATCAACCAAATATCAACATCTAATGATGTTGCAGCCTGATGTTGTGTGGACGTTACCACTATGACGTCTATCAGATGTTGGGTTTTAGTTGTCATACCTGATGAATAAATGTCAGTATTTGACGTCAATATTACTGTTGGTTTAAGATGTTGGCTAGACGTTGGATTTTGGTCACTTTCTAACACAACCTAAAATCAACCAAATATCAATGTCATTTGATATGATTATGAATGTCATTTCACGTCGGTATTGGTATATCAACGTATAATGTATATCAAAATACCATTGTCCTAAAACGCTGACTAGACATTAATTTTGGTTACCTGGCATCACAACCTAAATCTAACCTAATATTAACGTCTCATGATGTTGTGTGCCTGTTGGGAAATAACTAAATGCACTACAGAATGTTACGTTTACACACATCCACAAATTACATGTAAGTGCATCAACTTTTTACAGTGTAATACTCACTTCTCACTACTCTTGAATACTTTTGAAAGGGCTACTTTTTACTCATACTTTGAGTAATATTTACACCAGATACTTTTACTCTACTTACACTACATTTTTAGGCAAGTAATGGTACTTTTAGTCTTGAAATATGATTATAGGCCGATACCGATCTCCGGGCGATTGATCGGAGCATCCCTAGTATTTATGGTATGATCAAGGTAATTAATATTTTTTTGAGCTAATTAAAACTACAGATGAAGTCAAAGTTATAAGGTCTCCTTAATTATTAACTCCTATTTATTATTTCCGCAGTTTCTGTTTAACTGAAATAAGTATATATAAGTAATAAGTATAACTGAACACATTTCTAAACATTATAGTTTCACATTTCCAATAACTGATTTATTTTGTCTTTTCATAAATGACAGTACTTTCAGCTTAAAGTGTCATTTAAAGGCTTTACTAGGTTAATTAGGTGTAATTAGGCAAGTCATTGGATAACAGACAGGGTTTGTGCAGCTTTCACAAAGTTAAATTTAAGACTTTTTGAGACAATTTAAAGACAATTATGAAGGAAATTTAAGGATTTGTTTTCAAATATCACAGTTAGAAAAGATTTTCACTTGCTCTATCAAAAAATGATTAAAATTAATACATTTTATAATACAATAATAATAATTTTGTTTGAATATTTTTTTTTATTAATTTTCAAATATATCCATTAAAAAACCCTATTAGCCTCACCAAGAATAAATCAAAACACAACTGTCAATTACTTCAGTCTACAATAATAATAATTTAATAATAAAAAATTGAGGTCAGTTCTGTATCCTCCGTAAATGAAGAACTTTTAAACAAATGTTACTGCAAGGCAAGTAATTAAATGCCATTTTTAAATAAAAAGTAAAAAATTTTATTGAGATTGTTGGTGATTGTATGGCTGTTATTGGCCAGATTGGGTAGCTACATGAACAAAGAAAAATAAGACCTGTTAAGAAGAAGGTTTAAGACGTACAACACAGCATTTCAGTAGATTTAAGACTTTTTAAGGCCTAAAATTTTGCTTTTGAGATTTAAGACATTTTAAGACTTTTTAAGACCCTAAAGGCACCCTGAACAGAAGTTTCATTTAAAGTTAAATATTCAGATGCTAAAGATACTTGAATGAATAAAGTTATTGTAGATTTTTAGTAAACCAGATAAGTCGAACCAACATTAATGCTACTGGATGAACGTTCATAGACCTTAATATAATTTAAGGTCTATAATTTATATTGCTGCTATAATTTAATTAATTCAGTCTTTTAAAAAATATTCAAATTTGGATACACCTGAATGGCATTTGGTTAATTCAAGTTTCAAAATAGAGATGCAGAAATTCTGTCTTCATTGTGCCTGCACTCTTTCCTTATGAATGCAACAAAAGGATTATCTCGTTCAACTGATGCGGTTACAATGCACAATTGGTGTTTTTTTTTTTCTCCATTGAATGGATGGGGGATGGAGAATGTCCACTGTGCATTTGTGTTTTAATAGCAGTGTGTTGCTATATCTGTATGGGCATCCAGTGTTTTGATTACAGTTCAGGTTTCACTAGTGGGTCCATATGCTAGTAGAGCCTATCTGGATAAACTTGCTAAATGAGATGATCACGCACAAAAATGAAAGTAATGTCCTTCAATGGAGTTTAGCTAGATACTATCATATACTGTGGCTCCATGTACTTATAAAAATAGAATATGTTTTTTTATGAAATAAACCTAAGGAATTTAGCACATATTCATATTGTATGTTAATGCATTTTTTTTGGCTTCTTTTTTATCATTGTCTTCTGAAAAAAAATTAAACTCTCATTTTCCTAGACTTTTCAAACTACAAATGTAAGAAAACCAAGACAGCATGGAAATCTTGTTGTTTAGTATTATATACTATGTTTGGTCTTGTTAAATACCAATAAAAAAAAAGAATTTTCAAGCTACAGCCATTAAACTCAGCTCATACCATGTTCATAGCTGTTAGCGACATGCTAAATATGTTAAACATGCTAAATCATACTAACAACATGATGTAACAACATGTAGTTGTTTTACAAATATAGAAATGTTAGCAACTTACTAATTTGTGTTAGCAATGTGCTAACTATGGTGGCTGAGAGAGCTTAACATGCTGCAGTTTAACAAAACACAAACACAAAGCAAATTAAGAAAATATATTTATCCGTTTGGCAGCACACGTGCTGCAAATCCTCACAATGCATACACTAAAAAACATACTGCATTTTCACACAACACGAACAAATGAATAAAACGCGCTGCTTTTTCTCACAATACTTGCGAAAACATCGGAACACAACAGAAATGTTTAAAGGGGACTCAAAAACGTTATGGACACTGCTGTGCCGTGACTATTGCTCTGTAAAGTTGTAGGGGATTTTTGAAAGGCGAGTTTTTTGTTTGTTCATTTTAACATCCTGATCCCATGTCTTTTGTATTTTATTAGCCTAAATAACTAGGCCCGAAATCGCATAGTTCCATACTATATAGTACACTAAAATCAGTATGCGAGCCAAGTAGTATGTCCGAATTCATAGAATTATTATCAGTATGTGAGAAGGACCCGGATGACCTACTACTTCCGGCTAGATTCTGAAGTGCGCATCGGATGGACGCTACTCTATCCCATGATGTCACGCTAGAGAATTCATGAATGGGAGTGAAGTGAGGCAACTCACATGGGTAGGTCACATGATCATGACGAAATGGCGGATTTAGTACGTTCGAGTTCTATTCATACTGCTTACATTCATAGTGTATGGAATGATATTTTCTAACAGTCAGGTAGTACATTTAAATTCAAATGCAGTACCTACTGAGTAGTAGGTGATTTCAGACGTAGCCCATAACCTAAACAGCTGAGTCTGTCACATTTTAGAGTCCTCTTGAAACAGCTATTTAAAAGTGTTGTGGCAAAGTGCAGCACGTTTTCGTAAATAGTTTGCATTGTGAAAAAATGCAGCGTGTTTTATTAATTTGTCTGCATTGTGTGAAAATGCAACGTGTTTTTTTTATATGTTAGCGTTGTGAGGATTTTGTGCTGTCAAACAGATGAAGATGTTTTCTTTATTTGCTGCTGTTTTGTTTATGCATGTGTTTTCTTACATTGCGGGATGTTAAGATCTCTCAGCCAGCATAGTTAACAGTCCCAGAAACATGCAAGCAATACGCTAATCCATGTCAACATAATGCTAAAATATACTTGCAGTTAAGTTAAATATGTTAACAAAATGCTAATTCATGAAATGGGCTAATACATATTAGCCATGTGTACAACATTTTTAGAACATGTCAGCATTAAACCAACATTTTATTTACTGCTACTAATATGCTATAAATGCAATGTAAATGCTAATGAAAAGATAAATTCATTCTTTTATTGTTTTTATTTCACCATAAGTTTAACTGTTTCAATCAAGTGCTGTTATTTAGTTCAACATTCAGTTCAAAGTTTGTTCCAACAAACTGTGCTATCAAGTGACGTTAACTTTAATTTATATAAGTTATATAGTAGTAATTATTAAAGTGATGTTTAATTAGACATATTACTAATAAGAGCGCCACGATGGCTCAGTGGTTAGCACTGTCGCCTCACAGCAAAAAGGCAGCTGGTTCGAGTTCCGGTTGGGCCAGTCGGCATTTCGGTGTAGAGTTTGCATGTTCTTCCCATGTTGGTGTATAGGTTTCCTCCAGGTGCGCCGGTTTCCCCCACAGTCCAAAAACATGCAGTATAGGTGAATCTGATAAAATGAATTGGTCGTAGTGTGTGTTTGTGTATGAGAGTGTGTATGGGTGCTTCCCAGTATGGGGTTGCGGATAGAAGGGCATATGTGTAAAACATATGCTGGAAAAGTTGGCGATTCATTCCCCTGATAAATAAAGGTCTTAGCTGAAGGAAAATGAATGAATATACTAATAATAGCAATGCAATATTTTAAATTTGTGGTGCACATTTTAAAGGGCCATGAAACCCCCATCTTTCAGTTTAAGTCAAATCTTTTTTTTTTTTTTAAATGCATCATAATGGGTATGGAGTGCTGTGAGCTGAGGTAGGAGTGGGCGCCGGCCGGCAGAGCAGGGGAGAAAGAGGGGAGCGAACAACTGTTGTCAGTTGGCTCACAAAATGAGACACAAACCATGAGGAGACGCATGATTTTATAGTTACGAAGTTAAAGTGCAAACAGTAAGTAATTTAATACCCTGCTACATATGTTATTTGTAATTTCATATACACATAACCACATTATCATCATAAAGAAAATCGAGTTTATATAAATACTATAAATGAGGAGTACTTCTCTCCTCTTCAATCCCCGGGTCTGAATGCAGACACAGTGGATAGCAGTGCAGCAGGTCTCTTGCCCTGTCTATTCCAACCATTAACCCTGCTGGTAATCTGGAGATTTTAAACATATAGGCGAACACAGCAGCACGGATAGGGGATGTGTCTAAATGGTAACGAATCCAACTGATAAAAGAAAAAGTCTGTCATTCTCCAATTCTCGTACAGCTCTCCTGACAAAAAGCTTGTTGCAAACCAACAGCTTTGCTGTATCGGCCCTGACAGGGGGAAAGCATGCAACAAACCCCATGGATCATGGAAACAAATACATTTGACCCGTGCTGTGCAGCCGTAGTCTCACCCAGTCATTGATTCTCACAGCTTGGCAGGTCTGCCTTGCCTTCGGAAAGCACATGCTGTCATGAATAATTAAGAAGCAGGGTCTTCTCATAGGCTAAGAAAACTCCGCTATGAATAATAATGAGAAACTGACATATCACTCCACTAGCAAATTCGCGATGCGTCACCCATTTTGATCCCGCCCCCAAAAATAATCAAACACAAATCTGTTCAAATCTGTTCAAATCTTCAAAAAAAGTACTCCAAGGATACTTAAATATACTTAAATGGCATGCAATAGATCTTATACACTGTGAAAATGATCAAGTTAACAAATTTAGGTGGACTGAACCTATAAGTCACAAAAAAAGTAAGAATTGTGCTGTTTTAACTAATTTCAAATAAATAGCTTAAACAAGCAGCAAAAGTCATTGTTTGAATCTATTACACACAGTTGCACATTTATATTTAGTTACATTTTGTTTCCGAACATAAACTACTACATATGTCAAATTAAGTTTTGCTAAATTTAAGTTCCTCATCAAAACACCAAAACTTCATTGAGAGAACAGCAGTTGATTCTTTTGTTTAAATGCAATGTTTGAAGGCTAAAACTTGCATTAACCTACCTGTCTTTGGCTCTTTGAAGTAAAAGATCCCCGGTGCTCGCATGAGCGCAATCAACTCTGTTTTTACAACTGTTTGACCCTGAAGTGTTTCAAATTGTGTTTGTTGAATGCACCCTATAAGTAATACAGGTTGATTGGGAAGGCCTCTTTCATTTCAGGCTGTGCTGTATTTACACGCTGAAGTGATGGATGTGTGTGTCGGCCGTTGCACTTGCGTTGATTAGCTTGTCTGTGGAGCTGATTGTGTCTGCTTTTGCGAGGTGATCCTGATTGGGTTCTGTAGCCATTACCCAACCTGCCATTCAGGACCGGCTTTAAGCGAGTAATTTCCTTTCCAAGCTTCTTCTCTAGAGCCCCATCAGGTCAAAAATACTGTAAGAAGTGAGTTTTAGTGCTAAACCGCTTTGTTGTGTAAATTCAGTCTGTGAAATGTGTGTCCTTAAAATTTGTACAAGATTAACTTTGATGTATACGTTCACTTGAAATTGCTAGTGCATTCTACACTGTAAAACCCAACAGTCAACTTTATCAAATGAAATGAGTGTAATGAACTCAAAATTTACTGAAAGTTAATTGTACTCATTTGAAAAGAGTTTTGAACTCAGTGTTGAAGCAAATGAGTTAATTAAATACCACATTACTTCAACTTAAATGGAGTAAGTTCACAGTACTCATATAGATTAGTTTTTTTAACTCAAATGGTTTGTTGCAAACGGTTTCCTCAAACGATTTGAGTTGCCTTAACTTATTAGGTTTTACAGTACTCAGTTCGTTTGAGTTCTCTTCATTGCTGGATTTTACTGTGCTCATATTTCTTCATTTACTCAACTGGATTAAGTTCACAGTACTCATTAGGATTAGTTTTTGAACTTAAATGGTTTGTTGCAATCAGTTTCCACATATGATTTGAGTTACCTTAACTTTTTTGGTTATACAGTGTATAAATAATTACACAGAAATGGCACACAAAATGATCAGTGCTGTATTAAAGTTTTATAGAGGTTTTTTTTTTTGCTTTAAATGTTTACTTGCACTTCCTAAAATACTGTTTGTATAAATTAAATATGGGCCAATACTGCAGGTAAATCTAAATCTAAGATTAATTAAAGACAGACACCACACACTATATTCTCCCTGCTGTTTACATGCATTAAAATTAATTAATTAATTAATCAATTTATTTATTTATTCAACCAATCGTTCAATTATTTTAAAGTATTAACTAAACATAACTACATTTATTTTAAAATTTTAAGTTTAAGAAAGTCTGTTTAAGATTTAAATGTCATTATTAGTACTTAATTGTGTGTGTTGATGTGCTGAGATGAGTGTGTTCATGCTTGGATGTGAGCACAAAACATACTTGTTAAATTCTGCTTGAGCAGTTTAAATCTGTTGGAATGTTTTAAATGGCGAGACTTGAATGAGATAGAACTGTTTTACTATAAATACCTTGATTACACTAGTTACTGTAGCAAAACCATGTAGTATTTGGGGTTCCACCACACAACAGTCAACATCACTCTACTGTATATACCATTTTTTAAAATGCAGCTTTGTGCTATTTTAACCCTTTAGTAATGGATCAGAAACCACTAAAATGGCATCATTGTCAAATTCTTAAAATATATTACTTGTTAAGTTTTGATGTTTTTTTTTTTTAAGTTTTCATTTTTAGAAACCATGTTTAAGTGTATATGATCTTGCCCCTAAAGTAGTCTGTGAGTTAATACATAAATTCAGCAGTGATGGGGCAAAGACTAGATGGGCAGTAAGTGGGAATTGTAGAATCCGCAGCTGCAAAACCACTATGGGTCAGTCATCCTTTTCAGTGAAAGGTTCTAGGCATGGGCCAGTATAAGATTTTGATGGTATGATAACCATGGATAAAAATATCACGGTATCACGGTATTGTGATTACTGCTCTTAAAATATGATATTTTCAAATGTCTGGGTAAAAAACAAAAACTTTTTTTCCCCTTTGAAAATAATATATTTTATTTTTGAAAGATTTATAATATTTTGGAGCAGTAAACACGCCAGGCTAAATAATTCAAATAAATCGCTGACTTCTGCTGTCTTCATTAGTTTCAAAAACACAGATTTCTTTACAATTTAAAATGGCATCTTTGCATATTTTTTTCTGCTGAAGATACTGTTTTCCTAAAAACAAAAAATAAGTAAATAAAAAATATTAAAGATACCTTAGGAACGATATTACTGAAATTTTTTTGTGGTTTTAAAACCTTGACTTTTCAAAACCGCGATATACCTTGAAAACGGTTATCGTACCATGCCTAAAAGTATCTCATCTATGGAATGCCATGCCTGTTGATTTAAAATTACAATCAGAACTCCCAGTTTTTTTCTGTGAAGTTGAAGGAATGGTTGATACAGCAATGTGAACATTAAGTATTATAGTTTCAGGTTGGTCAGGTTTACATTTCTCTTTAGTATGCAGACTGACTTACATGTTATAATGCACATGTTTGTCGTATTGTGTTTTTTTCTTTTATTTTTTATGTAAAGCCTAACCAGGGATGAGGGCTGCAAATCAGCTTTATGCTATATGCCCTATGTACGCGAAACCGGTTGTCTTTGTATAACAATGTCAGTTGTATTGTCCCTGTTAAATTAACAAGCAAACAAATAAAATAAATAAGTAAATTAAACTACTTCGACATCGAGTCAAAATTTTCTTGCTATAATATGCCTCATTTTAAAAGCTAAATGCATTTCAAATGCAATGTTATTTGTAACACTTTAAATTACTTGGACGGGAAGTCTTTTTTTCCTCAAGAATGAATGCCTTTGTTTTTCCGCCACATGAGCTTGTAGGTTTTTGTCTTCCCGCTGTCGTTCTTCCCAATAATTGCATCATGTATAAAATTCCTGCTTTGTGACAAAAAGCAACGTAAAGCCAAATTAAATTTATTCCAAATGATTAGCCTGGCAAAGCTGATACAAACCCACAGTCGTGCCTACAGTGCAGTATGATGGCAAACGGATTGCCTCTTTCAGCTTAGAAAACCTCCCATAAGAAATCAGTTAAGTGGTCCCCGGATTGTAGCCACTGGCAGGGTCTTGCTTCAAGGGGCGAGATGGGAGTGGGGGTGGGGGTTGTTAAAATGAGCTAATGGGTGGTGTGCTGGAGGAAGGGGATATGCACAGCACAGAGAGACGAGGGCAAGATCCTTATTGAGTCTGGCATCAGTATTCTGGGGCAACTGGGAGAAATAGAAGCTAGCATGATTTAACATGTTATTAACTGGAGGAAACATGTTGCTAACAACCACAAGCTTTAAGATGTAAGGTAGACCAAATATTTTTCCCTTAAAATATTCATCATAGAACAAAAGGGCCTGTTTTGTAAGAGCTTTATACAAGTCTCAATGTTTGCTGCTGCTTCAGTGAGGTTTAAATGTTTTCTTTCATTCACAAAATACTGTACTGTATATATAAACTAAATATAGATTCATCTTTGTCACAGCGGGTACAGTATATATTTCTTGTCACTTAAAAACCTAAAATAGGGATTGGACACCCCTCTGTAATTTCGCCCAACTATTTGAACAGCTTGTTAAAACATTATTTTAACTCAGTAAAAACTTTACTTTACAGGTTTTTTCCAAAACTGAAATTGACTTAACTGTTTCTGTAAATTTCTGTCTCTGTATGTTATGTATAAGTTTGAGAAAACAAAAAAGCAAACGCATGCCTAACATGTTTTAACATGTTGCTAGAAAGAACAAGCATGTTTCTAACCAGTTTTCTAATAATAATTAGCATGTTGTCACATTTCTAGCACATTTTAGCACATAGCTAACAAGCTAACATATTTTAGCATGTTGTTAGTATGAAGTAGCCTACCATTTTACCATTACATTTCTTACATGTTTTACCGTATGGCTAAAATCTTTAACACATGAATTAGCAATTTGCTGTCACATTTCTAACATGTTTTACCTTATGGCTAAAATGTTTAACACGTTGTTAACAAGAATTAGCAATTTGCTATCACATTTCTAACATGTTTTTCCTTATGGCTAAAATGTTTAAGTTATTGCTAACAAGAATTAGCAATTTGCTGTCACATTTCTAATATGTTTTACCTTATGTCTAAAATGTTTAACACGTTGCTAACAAGAATAAGTAATTTGGCTAAAATGTTTAACACATTGCTAACAAGAATCAGTATTTTCAAAAAAGCAAAACATGTCAGCAGATTCTGTCTGGCCCTACTCATGACTAAAAGGATTAACATGTTGCTGACAAGATTTAGCAATTTGCTATCATATTTCTTACACATTTTACCTTATGGCTAAAATGTTTAACATGTTGCTAACAAGAATCAATAAATTCCTGTTATGTTTCTAAAATGTTATACTTTATGGCTAAAATGTTTAACACATTGCTAACACGAATTAGCAATTTGCTGTCACATTTCTAATATATTTAAGCTTTTTGAAATCCAATACCTAATAACATTTCTAATAGAAATACATAGTTAAACTTTATATAGTGTTGCAAAACGAGAGGTATAAAAGTGGGGGTGGGGGTTGTTAAAATGAGCTAATGGGTGGTGTGGCGTAGGAATGAAGCATGCACAGCGCGGAGAGAAACGAGGGCAAGACCCTTATTGAGTCTGGCATCAGTATTCAGGGGCAACTGTGAGAAATAGATGGGCGTCTCGTACCTTGGAGCCCGCAGAGAGCAGGAACCAGTGCCAGGAAAATTACAGGCCAGATTTATGCAATGAGGGAGAGTGAACATAAAGCACAGCACAGACCCAAAGGGCCAAAGGACTCAAGAGTTAGTGGCTGAGACGCTGAATCTATGGGACTCTGGTGTAGGATACTTTATACCTCTGATTTCAGCCTCTGTGGTGGGAAACAGTTGTAAAATAGCGCAGCTGAATGGATGGTATAAAAGAATAAAATACAATTTAGCTGCAATATTGCTAAGTTAATAGGACAGTCAGTTTAACACCTATTTAATAATAGTAGATTTACACTAACTTATTTATCTTATTGTAAAGTGGAACTTTTAATTATCATTTTCATTTGATCTTCTATTTCTATTTTTTCATTATCTACAGTATCTATCTATCTATCTATCTATCTATCTATCTATCTATCTATCTATCTATCTATCTATCTATCTATCTATCTATCTATCTATCTATCTATCTATCTATCTATCTATCTATCTATCTATCTATCTATCTATCTATCTATCTATCTATCTATCATCTGTCTGTCTGTCTGTCTGTCTGTCTGTCTGTCTGTCCGTCCGTCCGTCCATCCGTCGTCCGTCTATCTATCTGTCTAACTATCTATCTGTCTAACTATCTATCTGTCTTAAATAAAGCTTAAATGCTTCAGTCTATGAAGTTGTTGATGTGTATATACTTGATTAGATTGGAAAATTCCTATAAAAGATTTTTTGTCAGTTTGACAGATTTTCATGAAATCAAATGTTCAATTTTGTCTTGGTTTATTGGTGCTGGGAAGAGAGAAAGCAGTCTCAGGGTTTATAAAATACAATGCTTACAGACAGGGAACAGGAGACAGATGAACGAAAATAAAGAAGAAAAGGAACGACACTGTTAGAGATTGACAGAAAGAGTATTAGACAGGTGGAGCTGTCACTGATATGGTTTGGAGCAAGTTTAGTTGGAAGACAGCAGGCACACACACACATACTGTACTGTACACACACACACACAGGCACACACTGTCCTGCTCTACTTCTACCCAGGGGCTTCCTCCTGCCTCTGACCTCATTCACTTTGATTTACTCCTTCAGCAGTCTTTGTTTTATTTACAACTTTTTCAGTATTTACGGCACATACTGTATCGTAGAACATTTAACCATGATTTTAATGTTGTAAATGTGTGTTGTTGGGTACTTTAATTACCAAACAATAAATTATTATTATTATTATTATCTTTTTTAATTGTAATAATTCCATGGTCAATTTTCATAAGTGATGTACACTATTTTCTAATTAATTAACTTTTCATTCTGCTTTGGTGACCCCTGATAAACAAGGGAATAAGCCGAAAGAAAGTGAGTTTTTCCCCCCAAATAAATATAAAATTTTTGTGTTTCAAATGTTGAGTTTTTTTTTAACAATTATACATACATGAACAGCATTTTATAGTAATGTTACTGTAATTTAATAAAGAAATGATAGAGTATGGGGGCAGCATGGTGACTCAGTGGTTAGGACTGTTGCAGCAAGAAGATCGCTGGTTCGAGTCCTGGCTGAGCCAGTTGGCATTTCTGTGTGGTTTGCATGTTCTCCCCATGTTCATGTGGTTTTCCCCACAGTCCAAAGACATGCAGTGTAAATGAATTTATTAAACAAAATTGACTGTAGTGTGTGTGAATGAGAATGTATGGGTGTTTTCTATGCGTAAGTCCTTTAAAGGACTTTAACATAAATTTACACAACTTAAATGTTTAAGTTTACTAAACTTAATCCACACTGTAAAAGAAAGTTGACTCAACTCAAAACTGTAAGGCAACTTGCTGCAGAGCTTTTTTGTGTTGACTTACAATTTTTTGTTGAGTCAATGTTTTTTTAACTGTGCTTGTCCATTACACTTGAATTATAGTCCTATTAACATCATTCTTAATTACAACAACTTAGACCACATCCATTACACTTGTCTTGTCAAGTCCTGTCAACTTTAAGTGAGCTTACCCTTTTAGAATACTTAAATCTGTCTAATTTGTGAGTCATTTCCCTGGGGACCAAAAATAAATAAAAATTCCCACAAGGACAAAATTCCCTAGTATTGTTTTGTCTGTGGGTACTGTACATTTGTTCTGCACAATGTAAGGAATACAAAGTGTACACACACGCACAGGCTTCCTCCTGCCTGTGACCTCATTGACTGTGATTTACTCCTCTCCAGCAGCAGGTGTGGCTTCTTCCTTCTCTCCTTACACTCTTTTATTGATATGAAGTCATCCCTCCGTCTAGAAAGCTCAGTGTGTTGTCAAGATGCACCTTGTTGCTCTCTTGATGAGATCACTCAAACACGAGTGTCACAAATGAAGAGGCAATTAATAAATACCATTAATGTGCAATTACCCATCAAGCCTGAGGCTTTGTGAAAGACAGAAATGAGAGGTCAGAAAGGAGAGGCTAAAGATCAGCTATGAAATGGATAGGTTTTAATGACTGTGGACCAGTCATTAGTTTGCTGGATATCATAAGAGAAATCCGATAGATCATCGTCTGGGTTTGTTTGAGCCATGTTAGGTTTTATACTGCTTAAAATATCCGAGGATTGATTTGATCAAGGAAAGGAACAGGATGAGAAAGATTCACGGTCATTTCTCATTCATTCCTAAATCTTATATTGACATAATTTGGCACACAATATGGTTCAACTTGTGCTTTTTCCTTTTGCTTTTTCATTCCTTTTTCATGCTATTTACAGTATGTGCAGGATCATCTAAAAATATATATTGTGTTTATGGGTCAGTTTACAGGTTTTTGAGCATCAAAACAATGTGAAAAAATGTGATCCAGCTTTAAATTAACTTTTTTTCTTAGCATTTACTAGAATATATTACGTTTTTTTCTGACCAAACAAAAAACACTGATCGCACATTACCAAATTCGTAGAAACAGGACAATCAACACCAACTGGAACTGCATTTTTTCCAGATTTCTCCATTTACTGATGCAAAAAGCTCTCGGGTTAAAAATGTTCCTTACTAAATATTTTTGTCGCATGTTAGCAGACCACTGTAATCTGCAATGTTGGCCCACATGCAGCGATGCTTTCATTGCAGGAAAATAGAAACAAAATAGAGTGCGCTGATTGGTTCGAACCAAGTTTCTCATGAATTAATGCTGAAAAAACTGAAAGACGTCACATAGTACCGCTGGTACAGACATCCAGTCTACACGCTGGAATTTACACAAGGATCTCACACATATATATGACTGTCAACATCTCAAAAAATTTATGTTTTGTGACCCTTTAAGCTAGTAATGTTAGTTAATGGTTTGTTAATACCGTGGATTGTGACCTAAACTAAAGTGCTACCAAAAAGTGTTGTCAACAACATAAACAGTTTAAACACAGCGGTTCATGAGGATGAGTTAATGGTGATGTGCCACTTCAAGTAAAGTCATGACATTATACATTAACAGCTCATGAGTTCAGGTTGGTTACATTTAGCTTAAACTTAAATGTAATAAATACATTTATTGACAATATGTACTAACAGGTAATTAAGGTTATTCACACATGAACTCTTGTGACTAATGTTGTAGTTAAAGTTAGTTCATGATTAGCGTGCACCTTAGTTCATCATTAATTCATAATAAAGTAGAGCAGTTTTCACCAAAATAGAGAACATTCTACATTCTACATTTTTTGTGTAATCAAGTATTTTACAGTACTTAAAAATACTCATAAATGTATCTGTCAGTGTTTCAAACTATTATATTTAATTTACCAAAATCACACAAATGGCAAATTCACAGCTGTTACATCCATAACGGAAAAGTGTCACATCCATAACGACTCCTCATAAATGCAAAAATGTCAAATAAAATATAATCAGTCATTTTTGTTCTATAGTGAGCCGACTCATATCTGTTTGATTAGCATTTTTTCTTTTTGGTTGTGCAGTTTAATTGACAGAATTTCTACAAAGTGTGTTGTATACTGTAATTTCACAAACTGTTTTTGTCACATCCATAACGCATGTTTATTCTTCTCTTTTAAAGTATAAAAAATGTTTATAGATTGATATTTTTCTGATCCCATAACTTTGTGGTTAGTTGTTTTGGAAAATATAAACAGATGTGTCAATATAATGTTAATGTATACTTTCTATGTGAATTTATGTTTAGAGTTTTTACTGAAAATGTCACATCCATAATGCTCAAATTGCTTACTAATGTTATTATATTATATCATATTATATTATATTATATTATATTATATTATATTATATTATATTATATTATATTATATTATATTATATTATATTATATTATATTATATTATATTATGTTATGTTGTGTTGTGTTGTGTTGTATTATATTATATTTTGTTAATTATATTATATTATATTATATTATATTATATTATATTATATTATATTATATTATATTATATTATATTATATTATATTATATTATATTATATTATATTATATTATAATAATGTTATCCATTATAATGCAGAAAAGGGCAAAATTGCTAGATTATGCCAGATTGCCCTTTTTCGTTTGTTTTAAATGCATTAGGATATTCAGAATATAATAATAATTGAATAATTGATTGCTCAATAACCAGTCCTTAAACCTCTACATTCAGTCCTCCACCTGTCGTAAGCATTTGGCTATCCCTCACATACAGGTGCTTCCCACTCTTCTATGTGTTGTGAATCCGCTCAGAAGAGTTTACCTCTCAAGGACAGCTTCTCAACATGCCAGCACTTGTATTATAGTAATGACTGTTTTCCTCGGGTTCTGCAGTGCCAGCGTGCAAGACAGTACTATCATTACAGGCTAATACAGCTGCTGGTTCAGCGCTGAGGGCTCGACTCTAATGTCTGTTTACACCTCATTACAAAAGCCAGATGAGAGGTACAGTGACACACATTAGCGCTGTTCTGGCTTCTCGCTTGACGTCATAACTGATTATGGACACGTAACATAAATAGGTTTTATTACAAGCCTTCCCTGCATTGTTCATTTTCTACCTGCCTGATTTGGAAGAGAAAGTTATCCTTATACTGTATTTAGGTGAGACTACTTTTATTCTTTTTTTATTGCTCATGCTCTATTATTGACTTATTTTTGTGGTTCTGTAGGTACTGTTGGTAGGCCCTATGGTGATGTAGAAAACAATTTATTTGAGCAAAATGTGCTAAGATAATACATTAGTTTCTTTAGGGAGTGTATTACTTTTGCAAGAAACGTTCTTGGTTGTAATATAATAAATTGTGAGAGAGCAAGTTTATCTGGAGAATGGCAAATTTTTGCAAGACAATGCAGATTTTTGTGGGCTATGCAATGATTGCTGTAGCCAGGGTTTGAAAATTGGCGAGGTGTAAGAGATGGAGAATTCTGCTACTGCATAGTAATGGCTACAAATAAAATATATGTGTAGTTTTGCTTCATGCTGCAATACGTTAATATTTTTTGCTGTCATACACTCTCAGAAATAAAGGTACGCAAGCTGTCACTCAAGTGGTACCTTTTCAAAAGGTGCAAATTTGTACCTACAAGGTCCATATTAATACCTTAAGGGTACATATTAGTACCTAAAAAGTACAAACATGTTCCTTTTAAAAAAAATTTCAGGTACTAATATATACTTTTGAGGTACCAATGTGGACCCCAAATGCGTACAGTACCTTTTGAAAAAGTACCATCCCAGTGACCTTGCGTACCTATTTCTGAGAGTGTAGTTATCATTAAGCTTTGGTGTATGAATGATGCTTAGACTCTACCTAATTTATTTAAATGTTTAATGAATGTTTATGTATTTTATAATAATTTCCACTGTAAATGGTTAGCTAACTACTACACTAAACTATGAAATAGCCTATTTTTTCATTTTTGTTTTTTTACACTCTCAGGAATTAAGACACAAAGCTGGACATATTTTCCCTGTCCCAGGATATATTGGTACCTCAAAGGTACATATTAATAACTGCAAATTTCAAGAGGTACAATTATGTTCTAAAATGTACTGTAGTGCGAAGTACCAATATGGACCCTTTAGGTATAAATGTTTACCTTTTGAATAGGCACCCCTCCATTGATAGCTCTCGTACACTCAAAAAATAATTTGTTGAATCAACATGATTTAATCGTAGCACTCATTGTGCATCTAATCAAATCAAGTAAACTTGAACTGCTGTGAATGTGTTATATGAACAAAATATAAATGTGTAAATTAAACATGGTTTTGATAGGTCTGTGTAACTTCTTTGCAGCTAACTGAATGAAAATGTTTGTGTTGTGTTTATGTGATTGAATTTAATCTTATTCACTCAATGTCAATAAAACACTTTAACTCAACAAGATTCGTCCTTGTTACATCAACAAGCTTGTCCATCCATTGTTATTAAAATCTATTTTGTTGCTTAAATCAGATTTGTCTTAGTTGGTAGCAATTGCACCCAGCTTGCTGTGATTTCACCAAATTACCAATATAGCTAGATTATAAGTATCTTTTTGGCAAAAAAGATTTATACATTAACATAAAAAAGATTTATACATTAACAAATAAACATGAAATTCTAACAAGAGCATTTGCAAATAACTTTTTTAAAGCCGTAAAAAGGCAATGTCTTTCCAATCTTCTATTGTCCAATTTTGGTGAGCTTGTGTGAACTGTAGCCTCAGTTTCCTGTTCTTAGCTGACAGTAGTGGCATCCAGTGTGGTCTTCTGCTGCTGTAGCCCATCTGCCTCAAGGTTGGATGTGTTCAGAGATGCTCTTCTGCATACCTCAGTTGTAACGAATAGTTATTTGAGTTTCTGTTGCCTTTCTGTCTGCTCCAACCTGTCTGGCCATTCTCCTCTGACCTCTGGCATCAACAAGAACTACCCTCAGAACTACTGCTCACTGGATATTTTCTCTTTTTCAAAACATTCTCTGTAAACGCTAGAGAGGGTTGTGCATGAAAATCCCAGTAGATCAGCAGTTTCTGAAATAATCAGACCAGCCTGTCTGGCACCAACAACCATGCCACGTTCACTTAAGTCACTTAAATCACCTTTCTTCCCCATTCCGATGCTCAGTTTGAACTGCAGCAGTTCTGAACTGCATTGAGTTGCTGCCATGTGATTGGCTGATTAGAAATTTGCATTAACTAGCAATTGGACCTAATAAAGTGGCCAGTGAGTGTAATTGTTCTGTGATAATGACTGCTGTTTGCTGAATGCTATACTTTAGCAAGAAAATTTATCTTTTCATATCAATAAATTAAAGAGAATGCAAAGTTTATTTGGGGAATGCAATGCTTAAAAGTGACAAGTTGTTTTAAAAAAGGGTGACACGGTGGTGCAGTGGTTAGCACTGTTGCCTCACAGCAAGAAGGTCACTGAGTCATCCGAAATGAGGCATTTCTGTGTAGAGTTTGCATGTTCTCCCCATGTTCGCATGGGTTTCCTCCGGGTGCTCCTGTTTCCCCCACAGGTCAAAGATATGTGCTATAGGTGAATTGAATAAACTAAATTGGCCGTAGTGTATGAGTGTGTTTGTGAATGAGTGTGTATGGATGTTTCCCAGTACTGGGTTGCAGCTGGAAGGGCATCCGCTGTTCATTCCACTTTGGCAACCCCTGATGAATAAAAGTGATTAAAAAGTGATTAAACTAGTTGCACTTGTTAAGTTGAGTTAATTGATTTTTTTTTGGAATTATTCACATAAGCCAATGGGGTTCCTCTCTTTAAGTAAAGTCAACTAATCACTAAGCAATGGATTTACTCACTTTTTTGAGTTGACTAATTGCATTTTACAATGGTTCACAGTGTGTGTTCACTGCTGTGTTTGTGAACTTGGATGGTTTAAATGCAGAGAACAAATTCTGAGTGAGGGTCACCACACATGGCCACAGTTCACATCACGTAAAAGAAAACAAAAGCACTGAAATACAAATTGTCGTCTCATTTTAACATTTTCCCCATATCCCCTCAGGAGCTCCATTGGTAGGAAGTGTAAAAGATAAATATTCTTTGATTGGCAATTGCTTAACAAATGTGATATTTCTGGTTTTGTTGTGTCAGATTTGTGCCCCATCAGATGACAAATGTGTTCAGGTTTATCCTGACTTTCTGCCAACAGCCGAGCAGGTTTTGAATGAATTGTCTGCCTGATAAGCGTGCTGATTGTGCTGTATTTTTCACAAGTGTTTCAGCAGATAGCTTGTGTATTTCATATCAGTGGTGTGTTTAGTGGTTACTAGGTATCTGATAAGTGTGCACTTCCTGCTTTGTGGCGTCTCTCTCAGCCTGTTGTTTCTCATTTGGCCTCTGACCCTGTACGGCACTCAGGGGCCCTGCTCAGAGCCAGACTGATTACATTAGAGCTCTGATAGCGGACGCTCTCCCTACACCCCACAAATGATGGATGGATGGCTCTTCCTGTGGCAGAGAATGAAAGTGAGACACTCCAATACTCCCCTCCTCACTTCCTCCCTCGATTCACAGCTGGCGTGCTGTTAATCTGAGCTTTAAATGACGAGCAGAGCTTAAAATTAATTTCATCTCTCTGGCCAATTTGGCTGATCAATTTTTAAGGTGCTGGCCATTTAGAACTTATATTAGCCAAAACAACCAGGGGTGCGTTTCCGAAAACCATTTCCGTAACCATCGTTAGCCAACTAAGAGCGCAAGTTCCGTCATTATAAACATAGTTAGTTGATTTAGGGATTCCCAAATCTGTCATTCCAAAGAACATTCACAAACTGCGTCACAAACTTGTACGATTGCAACTACACCTCTAGAGCTGTAGTTAGAAACATAGTTCCTGGTTGTGTTTTATTCCCAGTTATCCCCCTATGCCCTATTAATTTCGCACGTTCCAACATTTAAACTTGGAATGACTTAAAAAGAAAGAAAAACATTAAGGTCATCTCTCTTAGGTGTAATTTGCTTTCAAAGTATTTTTACTGTTCAGTTTGAACAATCTTCATATTGACAATTGTGCTCCCTTCGCAGTGCACTTTGAAAACATTTATGCTATAGAAGACGTATTATTTAAAAGCAGAATTTACGTCTCCAACATGTAAAATAACATAATTTGCGAAAAGAACTATGGGTTCTTTCTCTGTAGAAGATGTTACTTGTTAAACGTCATTATAGATGTTTTACATTATAACTAACGTGGTTCAAGCAATGGATCGGCAACAAAGCAGCTACGGTTTAGGGAAACACTCGTCACTACATCGTTCTTTTATCAAACGATGCATCGCACTTTGATATTTCAGCCATGACTTACATCGTTGTTTGAAAAATGCACCCCAGATTAGCAAAGTCATAGCTTAGATTCAAATGCACTAGAACTACAGATGCATCCTTTTTAAATTTTGTCATTTAATAAATCTGTTAAAATAAAACCCACATAATTAAATATTCCTAAATATGTGTATATTTCATTCTAACATTGTCATTTTATGAAAATTACATAATACAAAAGAATTCTGAGTATCCTTGATTGGACATAATGGTCAAATTGGCTACATTTACATCAGTTTCCTCTACTTTTCCTATTTTTCACTATGCTGAATGCTCTTTCTCTTTCCTGACAGAGTGTGGCAAGCATCTTCAGGGACAGACTAGTATATCATACTAAATTATTGACTAAATACCAAATTATCATCATTTCAGTGTTATGATTTCATAAAATATAATGAAAGACATAAAAAGCATAATTAGTGGTTACAGAGTTTAGTGGTTCCCATGTTAAATCAGATTCAAAAATAACTGAATCACACCCAGCAGACACCCGTCATAAGACATTAATATTAGTTTAGATTTAGGTCACCAGCATCTAAGGACAACATTATTTTGATGTCCAATAATGACGTAAAATGATATTGATATTTTATTAATTTTATGTTGTGTAGAAAAATTACCAAAATACAACATCTTAAACCAACATCATATTGACGTCAAATACTGACATTTATTTGTCAAGTATGGCAACCAAAATCCAGCATCTGATAGATGTCATAGTTGTAACGTCCACACAATGTCAAGCTGTAACATCATTAGACATTGATATTTGGTTGTTTTTAGGTTGCGTTGGAAAGTAACCAAAATGCAACGTCTGTCTGATGTTGGACATTGACGTCGGCCTGACGTTGGGTTCTGACGTCAACCCGAATTTCATTTCCAAACTAAATGCAACATCCCACGACATTGAGGTACAATCACTGTTCTCAGAAACAAAATTATTTGCAATTTCTCTTGATTTTAACTATTTAACTATTAATGTATTTTACTGTAAATTAAATTCCAAATATAGCTCACTCCAAAATTTGTTTACTGCTATACAGTAAATTTTGCTGTGTTGAATAAACTCATCATTTCATTTTCGGCTTAGTACCTTTTTTAATCTGAGGATGCCACAGCGGAATGAACTGCCAACTTATCCAGCATATGTTTAACGCATGCCATTCCAGCCGCAACCCATCACTTAGAAACACCCATACACTCTCATTCACACACATACGCTACAGACAATTTAGCCTACCCAATTCACCTAAACCGCATGTCTTTGGACTTGTGGGGGAAATCGGAGCACCCGGAGGAAACCCAGGCGGACACAGGGAGAACATGCAAACTCCACACACATAAATTCTAACTGACCTAGCCGAGGCTAGAACTAGCAATTTGTATTGTATTTGGTCCCACTCAGAATGAGTGATAAATGAACACTTTTTATTGTATTATATTTTCAGAGTAAAATTAAGGTCCAATCCCATTTCTACCCCTAAGCTCTTCCCATTTACCCTTACCCCTCGTTTTGTGCAGTCACTTGAAGGGATAGGGGTGTCCCAATTCTCTTTATCTTGAAGGTGTACTGCTAAGGGGAAGGGCTAGATAACCTAGAGATTTTTTAGGACCACACTTGAAACCAAGGGGTAAGAAAATTTCCCTAAATACACCAGCCACAACGGCAGCATAGCTGCACCCGGAAGTAAGGAGATGCACAAATTAGTATTTTTTGTCATTATTGCGAATTTTTACGATAAAAACATATTCATATTTGGATACATGCGTTCGTGTTTTACCATCATGCATTAAAATAAAAAAACGCTATAATGTTATAAAGTATAATGGTGTAAATGTACAGTACAGTTATGATCTTATTGCCACATTAGATGGTTATGATAACATAATACATACCTTCAGTGATTTCCTGAAGATAAATACCAAAAAATAACACAACTGGAAAAACTACAGCAGTCGCGATCATCTGATCTTATATGAAGCAAGAGATTGCGATGACATATGATGACGTGTGCAGGTGCTGTAGTGCTGTCCCATTTCTTAGGGGTAAATTTTGAAGCCCTTTCCCTTCACACTCTGTTTGAAGGGCCAAGGGGAAGGGGTAGGGGTACAAAAATAGAATTGGGATTGGGCCTAACTCGATTTTGAGTTCAAATTGGTCAACACTGGTCAACACTGACAAATGTTAAGCTGTTTTACTCTAAAGGGAAATGAACCAGGGACTGGTGTTCCTTAATGTAACACTACACAGAAATTAACTCGGGTTAAATGATAATATATCACTAAAATGGAGTCGATTTACAACCCATATGGTGTTGCTTTAACTGTCATTATTTCACTCTGATGCAAGTAATTTTGTTATGCTAGTGAACATACTAAACAAATACATTTTTTAACAGAAAATTAAAAAATTCAATATAATTTAAAACTTTTATTTAAAACATTCAGGCTTACAAAAATATAAAGTGCAAAAATATCAAGTCTGCATAAAATGGCAATATGGTACACTATGAAGTTCAGGATCTGTACCATATATTCTCTGAAGATCAAATGGTTTGGAAAAAAACAGCTCATTAACACGGACTTCTGTTAAAACTCTGTCTGGATGCAGTCTGACTGTAAATGCTTATGCTGAAGATTAGCAGACAGGCTGTAAGTTTGTGAGCTGCCTCTTCACAAAAGGCAATATACTTAACTCACCCTATACACTTATTTCAATCGGTCGCCATTTTAAAGAACGAAATCGAGGCTACGGTGGGAAGAAACCTGGAAGTATAGGATCAGCACTGTAGAAATGACCGTGATTGGCCATCAAAGTCATCAGTTCACCACACTTCACCTAGTACTAACGCTGGACACTGGAGTGATTTATAACCGCCAAGATCAGTCGATTCCTCAGCGGATCGCTCGTCTGTATTTGCACTCAGTAAACAGCGGCGAGTTTGGTGAACTGATGACCTTCACGGTCAATCACAGTCATTTCTGTTGAGCATTGGTGAACAAAATGACAAATCCGCTGTGTTTAAAAAATGCACTCAACAGTGCTTAAATGTTAGCCAGAAATTGACGTTTTTTTTTTTTATGTCAGTCCCAAAATTCAGTTTTGTGACAAGTCTAATATAGTGAAAGAATCAGATCATAAACTTGAGTTTGATAAATGGTATCTAAAACATGTGAGTGGGAAAGAAAACGGTAGCTAACTTCTGCCTTTTTCCTTAACTTAGCTGAAAATGAGGTCCGATATCCCTTTAATTTTCACTAGCCAATCAGAACGGTCCTACAGGTCATTCGAAAGGCGGTGAAATTATAAATTTGTGTCACTTTCTCTTCACTGATAAGATATACAGCCAGGCACACAACGTTTCTGTATGACTCCAGTCGATACTTCCGAGATTCTTCTAACTGCAGCCTCGATTTCACTTTTAAAATGGCTACCGCGTAAAGTCAGTCTAATGAAGCCTTGTCTTTGTTGACATCCATTCAACTCATTCGCTCCAGCCGTATCCGATAACAATAATGAAAATCAAGCCCCAGAATATCATGTCATGATGTCTGTTATAGTACCCCTTCATATATGAAAGTCATAAGTGTGCCTGTGGTTAGCAATAAGGATGCAAGTGTGCTTTTTGGACATGCATCATTTATTGATTTATTTATTGGGTTGTAAAAAGCGGCCAGTTCTTAATTGCCTGCTGGGATTTTGGTGGAGCTTTAACCGGACAGGAATCAACGCATGTCAGTAATCTCACATGAATGTCTGCTGTGTCATTTTGTTATTGTGTTTACTAACACAATCTTTTTCATAAGTTCATTTCAACAATGAAAAAATTGGCATCAGTGTTTTTGAATAAAGGTATTTTGAGGGGGAAATATGAAAGATAAAGGTTTATATATAACATAAAAACATAACTAACACCTGTTTAGGGTAAAGGTTATTACACATTGAATGTGAACTTTTTGTTCGTAATTTTCACTCATTAAAAATAAATTCAACCTCATGCTGACATGACATTTTGTGTCAGTCATATTGACACACTGCCTTCAAAACTTTCTTCCATAATTCAATTTTTTACATTTTTTCAGTCATATATTATAATGTCAATAATACTGCCAGTCTCTGTGTGAAGTATCACAAGCAATGTATCAAATTCCACTGGTTTCCTAAAATAAATTTGCATTTGGGGATAATCCATTACAGATCTTTAATAATGAGCTGAACTCCTCCTTCTTTCTATGCAATATAGGATGAACACAATATGTAGCCTGTTTCCCTTTCTTTTTCTACTTTATGGCTCGTTTCCACTGACTGGTACGGTACGGTTCGGTTTGGTATGGGTCACCTTTATCAGGCTTGCGTTTCCACTAACAAGGGTACCCTTTTGGTGGGCGTGGTGTATGACAGAAAGTTTCAGTTGACGTCATTCTAGCTCGAGGAAATGTCTACAATAAAGCTGTACGGGTCACTTACATATCATATGAAAAGCACTTCTCACAACACAGATGCTTTACACACACACATACTTGTGTAGAAATGTTTATAACTAACTTTTCAATGAACATGAGTTGATTATAACTGCAGATCAAAGACAGTGCGAAACAGCCTACTGTAACGTCTGTAATTATATTAAATAACTAAATAAATGAACATATATAAACACATACAGCCCCTTACAGTCTCCGATATGTTACCAACTACAGATGAACTACATATAGCAGACATTTCGCCCGTATTTAGGTTCAAAACAACAGAAATTATAGCCTACAGTCAGTGAAAAACTCTTATCTGTGTTTGTAATCTTCAGCAGCACATGTAGCCTCTGTCAGAGAGTAATTCTGTCATTCCCGGTTCATATTAGTCCAAAATGTGAAGATAATAAGTTAGTTATACATGGCATTTTGTTCATGTTTGCTGAATAATAATGTGCTCCTTTTTTCCGGCTTCTCCTTTGTTTCTTCGCGCTTCACTCTCGCGTTTGTCAGTGTCTGACAGAATCGGGTTTCTAAAGCACGTCAATAATCAAGCGCACGTTATTATCATCAGCTCAAGAAGTGTGTTATTTCAGATATAATGTTAGACGCGCGCGAGACCTAGCAAGAAAGCGAAACCGCTCGCGCCTCAGACTGGCTCGTAAAAAACTACGGGGCACAGGGTAAATCTGCTCTTCTTCTTGGATTTGTGGCTGTTCATCAAGATGACGACAAGGTTTGTTTGAGCCCGGGTCGAACATGGCTCGTTATTATATGTATTTATAATTCCGCTGTAATCTCTCAGCTGTGTATTTCAAACATGGCGTTTTTTTTTTTGTTTTCATTCTGGCTTGTTGTGTAAGCGAATGACGTATCTCTGTAAACCAATAGCGTTCAGCTGCGCGTGTGGCTCCGCCTTTTGGTACCCTTTCTCGTGTTTGGTACCCTTTCGAAAGGGTGCCAAAAAAGTGGTACGGTACGGTTCGGTACGCTTTTTGACAGTGGAAACGGCCATAAAAGCGTACCAAATTAAACCGAACCATACCGTACCACTCAGTGGAAACGGGCCATTAGAGAAGACAGAGGAGAACAAAGTATCACTGTTTGAATTGACTCCAAAATGTTTTGCGTTTTTTTTGGAATGGGTTAATTAATACGCATCGGACTCAGTGTAAAAGGTTTATGTACGTGGCAAATTTTTTGTATGTGAATATGAAAAAAACGCATACGAAAATTTTAGATTTCAGTGTGCAAAGAGCTTAACACCCAAGATGATTATGTGGTCACAATGTGAAGCAGAGTGGTCTAATAATTAATTGGCATGTCATCTATTATTTCACTTATTTTACAGTTACCACACATAAAGATATTGTTCAGATGTTGTATTTCAAGATATTTGTCAGGTTTTTGTCCTCAAATAGCTACTATGTGAGGGACTAGTTTCTTACACATCTCAAAAGACTTTTGTTTTGAAGTGAATTCGGCATTTTCACATTCCCATTTGACAGCCATATAGTATAAATCATATGGATGGATTCAGAGACGATGTTTAAGCCTAGTATCAAACTAAACTGTAAGTCAGAGCTGTTTCAGCTTAAAGTAACTTGAACCGATTGATCTTGAAATAATGCCTTTGCTTTGTCTCAAGATAGATGCCAATAACAATGTTTCATAGGAAAATTTGCCAATAATTTGGAAATTGAGGACTTCCGGGGGAGAGAACGCTGGTGCACATTGGCTGCCGCTTCTCAGACTGTTTTCATTTATTTGTTTTTTATTTATTTATTTTTATTCTTCTTTTAATAATCTAATTTGGTTCTTATACAGTATAATGTATTATTAAACTTACTTACATGTCTTAAATGCAATTAAATTTGCCTAATCGTATAGTCTAAGCGCTGTCTGTGAAACCAGGCCATTATAATTGTGTTTTAAATATAAGTAACACTTCATTTTGATGGTGCATTTGAGTATTAGTAGACTGACTAATATCTGCTGATACTGCTCCTTCAACAGACACTTAACTCACTAAAAGAAACTTTACAAGTACATGTGAACTTACACTAACCATAACCCCAACCCCAACCTAACAGTCTACTTACTAGGGCCAGACGTAATCTGCGGACGTTTTTTGCTATTTCTGCGGAGAATTGTGTTAAAAATCTGCGGATTTCTGCGGAATTATTTTGGGAGTATCATAACTAAAACCGGCGATGCAGTGGCGCAGTAGGTTGTGCTGTTGCCTCACAGCAAGAAGGTCACTGGTTCAAGCCTCAGCTGGGTCAGTTGGCGTTTCTGTGTGGAGTTTGCATGTTCTCCCTGTGTTTGCGTGAGTTTCCTCCGGGTGCTCCAGTTTCCCCCACAGTCCAAAGACATGTGGTATAGGTGAATTGGGTAAGCTAAATTGTCCGTAGTGTATGTGTGTGAATGTGTATGAGTATGGATGTTTCCCAGTGATGGTTTGCAGCTGGAAGGGCATCCGCTGAGTAAAACATGTGCTGGATAAGTTGGTGATTCATTCCGCTGTGGCAACCTCGGATTAATAAAGGGAATAAGCTGACAAGAATCTGAATGAATTATTAACTAAAACCTTAATATGTGAAATATATTTTTAACTTTTATTTAATGTTTAAAATGCAAATCCAATTAGATTCACTTTATCTCATATAATATATCTACTAAAAGACAGAAAATATTAGTGTACAAAATGCATTGTACATAAATCAGATGAACATTTTCATATTAGCCAATAATATTACTGAAATTAATTTAAAAACTGAATAAATATAGATTTACACACATTTACTCAAGCAAATAAACAGAATCAATGATAGGCTAAAAATCCGCGGAATTCTGCGGAAAATCTGCGGAAAAACTGTGAAATTCTGTGCGCACAGATTCCGTGTGGGCCTACTTATAACCTAATGAGAATTAGTTGGCATGTAGATGCAATGTAACCTAAATTCAACAAACGGACCAACAAAATTTTGTGTAATCTCAATATGTGTCATTTCACTCAATATTTGATCTACTTTATGTGTTGATTGGCTAATGTTTAAGGCTCATTTGAGTGACGGCTCTGATAGTGATTACATGCAAAGTGATACAGATGGAAATGTATGACTCAAAGCCTATATTGTGTTGATTTTGTAGGATTGGCAGCTGTTTCGGTATTAGCATTTCAAACCCTGACCCCGAGATTCTGTGCTTGTCTTCTCTTTAAGTGCATTGCGGCCCCAGACAATAGCATTCCAATAGGTTGGAGCTCTGCCCAATCTGCCCAGAACGCGAGGGAGGGAGATATAGGTGCACAGCTGTCCTGGACCAGTCAAAGTGAGGGCACTGTTGATTGACAGGTAGTGCAATCAGTTAGAGGTGTTTCTGTGCACTGTGACCCCAGGATGTCAAGTATGTTAATGGATGAAAGATGGTCCCTCGGCTCCTGTGATTCTGATACACTCTGTCTTGGTGCACAGATTAGAGTCTAATAGAGATGTCACATTTTTTGATGTGGGGTGAAAGTGAGATAGATGTTGTGTGTTAGATAAGGATACATGTCTTCCTGTGTTTTGAACAGTTTTGAATGGTTGTTAATACTGGTTGATAATGGTTGTTTACCACGCTGGTTACATGTTCCATGTTACATGTTCCAATAAAAAGGTTCTGTGCCTCTGTGGTTGGCAGTGTTTCCTTTACGGCAAGTGTTTTGCATGCTGCAGCAGAAATGTTGATAAAGGCAATGCTGGCTTATTATTACTGTGCTGCCTACACTGTAAAAAATGCTGTAAATTAACAGTTTTCCGTATTTTGCGATTCATGTTTTTTTAGTTTTTCATGTTTATTTACGCTTTTGAATTGCATTATGGGGCCTTGATCTTTCTCCTAACCACATTTAATTTTGAAAAGTTGAAAAAAATTACTTTTTTTTAATAGTTTAAAATGATATATTGTCTGGGTTGGTGTTGTATATACAGTACAAAAAAACTTGCCAGTACATTTTCTGTTATTTTCTGTTATTGACAAATTTGTCTCTTTATTATTATGATAGCTTGAGAAAGCCAACATACTGTTCTACTACATAAACTTCTTCTTCTTCTTCTAAGACTAATTTCTACATGCATCTCCTCCTAGACCGTTCATACTACAACTACCAAACCTACTCCAGACCTCCAAACTGGTCTGACTTGAGTTGCTATATCTTTTCCAACTGATCCGTCTTATGGTTTTGCAAAAACTGACCCGGAAAATTCGGAAAAGTCCCACTGACTTAACATTGGACCAAACTTTGTGACCTCATAACTTTGCGCCAGACTGTCAGACAGACTTAAGTTTGGGCTCATTTAACTCAGACTACCAATCTGCCAATCACTGATGACCTTTCAACTTACTAGCCACACGCTAGCAACCACTTACGGCACCCTAGCAACTGTCCCATATACTTCCATTGTAAAAAACTGCCATTGAATTTGCATTGGACATACTAACAAAATACCAATTCATACCAACAATATATGAATCCATACTAGAAACATACACCTTAGCAACCGTCTAGCAACACCTTAGCAACCACCAACAACACCTTAGCAACCACTCAACACCCTAGTAACCGCCTAGCAACACCTTAGCAACTGCTTAGCAACACCTTAGCAGCCACCTAAAACACCAACTGTTTTAAACTTCTTAAAAACTACTTAAATTATTTAAACTTTTAAAGTACTTCAAACTTTCAAACTAGGCTTTCTCAAGCCACCATTAAGTTTGTCTTCGAACTTTACTTTTCTAGTTTCAAATTTTTTATTTCAAACTACTAAATCACATCATAATTCATGACAGTAAATAGTTGGAATACATTTGTGAATCACAAAATACGTAAACTTTTAATGAATAGATATTTTTTATAGTGAAGAGCAGAGGTGGGCAAACTACAGCCCGCGAAGCTTTTCTTTTATGTCATTAGGCAACGACTGAATCAGCTATGTATTTATTTTGCTCAGACTCATTGTTCACATTAACACAATCAAAATAACATTACTTGGAATAACAAAGACAAAGATTCTTCTTCTATTGTATCTCGTAGATTTTATAATGATTAATATGAGCATATTAATACAAGCTTGTTGCTAATACAAGATTGTTGTTAATTTGACTCAAATTATATAATAATTGCTGGTTAAATGAGTTTTGTCACTGAATATATTTACCATGCATACATCCACTTTAAAAAGTTATTTTATCAAAGATATGTGGTTTCATCAAGTTTTATAATGATTGATCTGTATAGTCTAGCAGCAGTGCAAATTAGATTATTGTAAATTTTACTGAATAGTAAACTTTAAGAATTATTTTTAATGTGTTAATATGAGATTTTTTCAATCAGACAATATCTTTTCTAGTCTCCACTGTAAAAATTATTACATTATTATTATTATTATTATTATTATTATTATTATTATTATTATTATTATTATTATTATTATTATTATTATTATTATTATTATTATTATTATTATTATTATTATTATTATTATTATTATTATATTTTATAAGGGATTATTTTATTGTTTTATGATGATTGATAAGTGATGATAAATATAAATAGCAGTGCAAATTCATTTGACTTGTAAATTTGACTCAATAATAACTATTTTAAAAAAATCTGTTTTGTGTTAATGTGACATGTTTCTGTCCGATATTACATGTTCTATTTATACTGCCACTATAAATAAAAGTTATTTTTTGAAGGATTTAACATGTGGCCCTTCACTTGGTTTGCAAAACTTAATGTGGCCTTCGGGTCTAAAAAGTTTGCCCACCACTGGTGTAGAGTTAAAGTGGATTAACATTCAGCAGGTGGGTGAAAATAGTGTTAATGCCAGTTAAGGGTGGGTAGGTTAGCACTCTTGCATTTGGCAGTGAGTGTGTGAAGGCAGAAAACACTGGCAGCTCCAGCAGTCAGGGAGGAACAGAATGGCTTTGCTTGGCTTGAGCCGGCAACTTTATCAAACCAATTTTGGTTGTGTTTTGGTAAATAGTAACTAGGGGATGATTCAGGGAATAAAAAAAACAGATCTTACAGGTTGACCAGCTTGGGAAGAAAGGGATGCTGTGCTCTTGGTTTGTGCTTGGCACTGACATACTGTACAGTCCACAGCTGGCTAAGACTTCGGAGGGTGAATGTGCTGCCTGTTACAAACACTGAGTTCTGGACACTGGTCTTTCTGACCGGCGGCATCTGCAGAGCTGCAAGAATGACAGAAACCGTCTGATTCTTTCTGTCATTATGAAGGCTGTCTGTGGAGAATTACAGTATTTGTTCTCTGTAATGTTTCCCTCATTAAGAAAACTATCCGCATCTAAAAAAAGAAAGAAAAAAAAAACTTTTGCAGTAATTTTGTAATACAGTCAAACTAATAACTTTTCAGACAGCTTCAAAAAAACTTTTTACAACATTTCTTACACCCACATAGAAATCTGATTTATGCAAATTTCATATGTGAAAGACAAGTTCATATTAGTATTTCACATAAAATGTATGTCATATATGCAACATATATTTAAATTATTCCAAAAATGGCCATTGCAACCATTGTAATTCTAAATAGGTACATACATTTAGGTCCATAAATATTTGGACACTGACACAATTCTAACATATTTGGCTCTACTGATAAACGCAATGTATTTGAAATTAAACGAACAATTTGTGCTTTAAAGTGGAAATCAGTTTACAAAAACTTGACTGAGTGCTTCATTTCCCCTTTAAATCACACTGCATTTGATTTGGAACTTATATTAAGACTGTTAAAAAGTATGTTCCGAATGAAATGAATAAGGATATTATGAGTAAAATTGGACACATTGTTATTATCACGTGACCTGTACACATTCACTTCACAAAATCATAAATTATTTCAAACTAAAGTTTCCACTGAACAAATTCAGAGACTCAGTGAAAATATTACAGCAGGTCTTTCAGACACTTCTCGCCCAGTGTTATGAATTCAGACATAATAATCAGCTTCAGATAGCATACTATATAATAAGAAGGTGTGTGGTTTTGGATTCAGTGCAAATGACAATTACTGAATCTAAAGAAAGTCCTACTGGGGGCATCTTTTAAGTGGTCATCTTTTAAGTCTTACTTTTCATGAAAGGATTATCCTCGCTTGACTTCACTTGATGTTTTCTTTCATGTACAACTGTATTTGACTTAATTTATTTGTGTTTTGTTTGCTTTTTTTCAATCTCCAACTCATTTATTATATAAAGTCCAACTCAGCTCTTGTGGAAATATATAACATAGACTCAACACTCTAAAAATACATCAACCTGAATGGACACAGACATCTACGTACAGTATATACTGTATGCACATGCTTATGTACTTTTTCATATTTTTGAAAATTTCATCTACATGTGCTGTCAACAGATCAAACCATCAGACGTATCTTGGCAGCCATGTATGTTTATACTTGTGGCTTTTTTCAGATCCCCAAGTTGTCTTATTTGAGCTGCCCAGAAAAACAGCTCTGTGAGAGAAAGCAGTCAGGTAAACATTTTCCAAACACAGACGCACTTTGAGAGCCTCTAAAGTCCTAGACTAAAGGACCAGCCCTGGGTGAAAGCTTAAGTAGACCACACGCTTGAAGCAACAGTGCGTAGGCCGATGGGGAAATGGCCAAAATCGGGGGAGAAAGTCCTCAGAGACCTCTCCCACTGCCAGCCCTGGGCCTGGTCTTCAGATGAGGCTCTTCACAGTGACGACAGATCGTGGAACTGTGTGAATGGGTGTGTAAGAGGGTGTGTAGGTGTGTGGGTGAGATGGTAAATGACAGGCTCAGATTGGACATTTGTGTATGTAACAAAATGAGTGAGTGTTTACATTTAATCTATTGGGAAAATGTGATCACTCGCTTGTCAACTCAATAGACATGTTCTGTCATGTTTACTGGGATTTAACGAATCAGTATTTTTGCCTTGTTTTACACACAAATGCATAAAAAATCAAAGAAACTCTTTTTTTGTGATGGGGCGACCAAGATTGTTAAAGATTTTAAGAAATTTGAGAAATTATATTGTATTCCAAGCAAAAAAAAACATTCTTTCTTTCTTTCTTTCTTTCTTTCTTTCTTTCTTTCTTTCTTTCTTTCTTTCTTTCTTTCTTTCTTTCTTTCTTTCTTTCTTTCTTTCTTTCTTTCTTTCTTTCTTTCTTTCTTTCTTTCTTTCTTTCTTTCCTTATTTCTTTCTTTTGTTTATATATTTTACTGCTGTTTTTTTATATATAGTTCCTTAGTGTCCCACCAGTGACGATTTACAGCCATATAAGGGTGCGTTTATACAACAGTTCGACGGCATAATTGTGTAAATAAAAAGAAAATCAAACATGTAGAGTCTAAAACCCTTTTGTATGAGGAACTACTTTCTTCCACCATTCATTCACATCTGCAGCTGACGTCAGAACAGCAGAAACCATTACTAATTCACCAACGTCACTTTAGAGCTAGTATTTGAATGATTCTCTAGTGTAATGTCTAAAGTGATTACAAAACAGGTGATTTTGCTGACATTTTAGGATTATAATGCTGAACGGCATGAAATGCCATCAGTCAAGAGACATTTTCCAGTATTTCTCTGTTGCAGTCAGGATATCACATTAATTAACACAGAAAAAGCCAAAGCAACGCAAACACTACCAGATTACTAGGTTGTGTATTATTAGGTTGTGTTTGCGATAAGGAAAAATGCTAAACACATGAGGGCATTTCTTTTTTCTTTCTTTTTACTGAACTAGTTTGCAGTAACAAAAACAGGGGATGCATTAGAAACAAACAGATGGCCAACCAAAAAGTAACTCAGGGTTATACAAAAAGTGGCCAACACAAAATACACACATTCCTGATATGTGAGTCCCATCTCACACTCAATACACTACAATTACTATGGTGTAAATACAGCACTACAACATACAAAAGAGAGATTTTATAATGTTTTGATCAGCTGTAGTTTTGTAGCTGTAGCTGTAGTTTTTTATTGTGTAGTTTATTATGCGGTCTCTGTCACCATCTTTTGGCAGAACATCTGCCGTCTTTACTCTGCTTAGTATGACAGGCTAATGGATGCGGATGCGCTGTATCTCTGCAAAATTTGTCAAACTGTAGTGAGTTTATTCATCTGCTGTCACTCTATGTGGGCAGAGTAATACACAAGGGTGAGGAGGCTGTACAAGTGCTGTTATTAAAGGTGCAGTAGGTGATTTGGCAAAATGCTAACCGATTAGCAGAAATACAGTCCCACCCCTGCTGTCCAAAGCCATGCCTTCTGAAACATGATTGCACGAATATGAATATATATATACAAGTCTAAAGACATGCGCTATAGGTGAATTGGGTGGGCTAAATTGTCTGTAGTGTATGTGTGTGAATGAGTGTGTATGGATGTTTTCCCCAGTAATGGGTTGCAGCTGGAAGGGCATCCGCTGCGTAAAACAAATGCTGGATAAGTTGGCGGTTCATCTTGCTGTGGCGACCCCAGATTAATAAACGGACTAAGCCAAAAAAAAAATGAATGAATGAATAAATATAATTATCTATTATATATTAATTTATACAGGTGCTGATCATATAAGTAGAATATCTTCAAAAGGTTGATTTATTTCACTAATTCCATTCAAGAATTGAAACTTATAATGTATACCTGAACATTCATTCCACACAGACTGTTATATTGCAAGTGTTTTGTTTTTGTTTTTTTTTATAATTTTTTGTTTATTTTGATGACAACTATTGAAAACCCCAAATTTAGTATTTCAGAAAATTTAAATATTACTTAAGACTAATACAAAGAAAGGATTTTTAGAAATCTTGGCCAAATAAAAAAGTATAAGCATGAAAAGTATGGGTCTGCACAGCTTGGAGTCGATCACTATGTGGCACTGCTCAGGTTTTATGAGAGCCCAGGTTGCTCTAATAGCTCTTCTGCATTGTTGGCTCTTGCATATCGCATCTTCCTCTTCACAATACCCCATAGATTTTCCCAGCAGCAGTCCAGTCTTTAGCCCAGGTGAGATTCTTCTGATGCTGTCTGTTGTTCAAGAGTGGCTTGACACAAGTAATGCGGCAGATGAAACCCGTCTTCATATGTCTGTGCATAGTGGTTCTTGAAGCAATAACTCCAGCTGCAGTCCACTCTTTGTGAATCTCACCCACATTTTTAAATGGGTTTTGTTTCAGGCTTCACACATTTTCACACTATCACACATTTATTTTTTTTCAAGCAAGAACCTGAGTTAGTTAGTTAGTTAGTTAGTTAGTTAGTTAGTTAGTTAGTTAGTTAGTTAGTTTGTCCATTAATTCATTCATACATTTATTCATTTGTTTGTTTTTTCTAGTGTAATGTCTCCATCAAAACTTTTAAAAATTGTGTGATTTTATTATATATATTTCTTATTTTTTATTTTAGAAAGTAGCTAATAAAAAAAAAAGATAAATAATCCTTGATATAAATATCAACATTGCCCCCCCTTTTTTGTTCTCTACACAGAGACTGAAAGCCGCTCTTGCCCACCATCCAGGGGGTATGGCGAATGGCAGCATGAACTCTATGGGTCATATGATGGAGATGATGCCCTCACGGCAGGATCAGACCGGGCACCACCACATGCACTCTCACCCTCACCAGCACATGCAGGGTCCACCGCACGGATACCCACACCATGGCCACCACCACCCCAGCCATGCCCAGAGTGTCCATCACCACCCACAGAGCCACGGGCACCACAACTCCCACCCAGCCCACATGCACCCCGCACACGGACATCAGACCTCACCACATCAAGCCATGCACTCCGCTGCTTCACAGGTAACAAGCTGGGTTGAGGGTGCCAGATTTGGGGTGCCTTTCAGGGGTTGGGGATGCCAGGTTGTTGAGGGGTTGGGGATGCCAGGTTGTATACTGTTTATATATAGTTAAGGACATGCTGCCGTTGTCACTCACTTTGTCCCACAACAACATTAAAATAGTTTAGATTAGTGTACAATGTTTTATATATATATTTTATAGTCATTTGACAAGTTAGATTTTTTTTTAAGTAAGGCCATAGTTACTTTCCCTGGTAATTCAGGCAATGCGGTGGTGCAGTGGGTAGCGCTTTCACCTCACAGCAAGAAGGTTGCTGGTTCTCGAGCCTCAGCTGGGTCAGTTGGCATTTCTGTGTGGAGTTTGCATGTTCTCCCCATGTTTACGTGAGGTTCCTCCGGGTGCTCCTGTTTCCCCCATAAGTCCAAAGACATGTGGTATAGGTGAATTGAGTAAGCTAAATTGTCCGTAGTGTATGTGTGTGAATGAGTGTGTAAGGGTGTTTCCCAGTGATGGGTTGCGGCTGGAAGGTCATCCACTGCGTAAAACATATGCTGGAGTTGGTGGTTCATTCCACTGTGATGACCCCAGATTAATAAAGGGACTAAGCTGAAAAGAAAATCAATTAATTAGTTAGTTACTTTAATAATTATGTAACTCAGTTACTTAGTCAGTTACTATTTGTGAGAAGTAACTAGTAACTATAACTAATTACTCTTTTAAAGAAACATGCCCAACACTGATAATGAGTCAGTTGTTGTGAAATTTAAAAATCATTTTATGGTATTATACATGGTCCACACTGTAAAACCCAACAGTCAACTTTATCAACTGAAATGAGTATTGTGAACTCAAAATTTACTGAATGTTAATTCTACTCATTTGAAAAGAGTTTTGAGCTCAGTGTTGAAGGTAATGAGTTAATTAAATACCTCATTACTTCAACTTAAATGGAGTAAGTTCACAGTACTCATATAGATTTGTTTTTTCAACTCAAATGGTTTGTAGCAATCGGTTTCCTCAAATGGTTTGAGTTATGTGAACTTATTGAGTTTTACAGTACTCAGTTGGTTTGAGTTCTCTTCATTTATTGGGTTTTACTGTGCTCAAATTGCTTCATTAACTCAAATTGATTAAGTTCACGGTACTCATTAGGATTCATTTTTGGACTTAAATGGTTTGTTGCAATCGGTTTCCTCAAACGGCTTGAGTTGCCTTAACGTTTTGGGTTACAGTGCATGTGCTTAAAAAACCCCCACTACATTTCTTGAAAACTTGACAATTGTAAATCTATTTTTCCATTTATTTTAATAATAGTCATTTTTATTTGCTCTAACCTTCAAGTATTGAGACTCTTTCAGATGTCTAAATCCATCTTTTTGTGATTCAGAAGTTCTGCTTTAATGTATTATTAAGCCAAAGAAGGGGCCCTGTATACATACAAACCATCAAAGCTCCGGCATTTTCCATCGCCTCCAGAAACCAGTAATGATCTAAAGACGGCAAACATGGCAACTGCCAAGCATATGTCAAAGAAGCTTTTTGTCGGCCTCGTGCACCAGTAGTGGCCCTGTTTCTCAGGGTGTCACAGAGCATTGGTCCGAGTGAACGTGTGCGGTGGAAAACTGGGCCCTGACACCTCTTTATGAGGGTGGAGCGGCCTGTAAATCACACTGCTGTTTCTCACACCCAGATGTCCATCACAGAGCCGTAGGGCCACGTGTACAGGGCACATGTTGTTTTAAAGAAAACTCCCAGACAGGAACTTTCTGGCTAGAAGTGGTCTGAACGACGAGATGTCAGACAGGTGACTGGCCAGCAGTCAGGTTTATGAGTATGAATATGATGTCTTGAAGGGAGAAAGAGAAACCTGATTTTACCAACATGTTACTGAAACATTAATTCAACCATCCAATCAGATTTGAGAGGTATGTTTACAGTTTATGTTCAGTTTTGCCTTAAAATTCTTTCGCCATTTCCCTCTGGTTTTAAGAATAGCTTAGGTATTAGGTTTGGATTACATTTTTGGACAAGAATGATGTTAGGATTTTGTGCCAGAATTTTCAACTGTTGGTGCAATTGTAAATTTATCAAGTTCAAATTTTGATGCCATGCCAATCAAAGTATTTGTGCCAATCACTATATTTCCTCCTTTATCAAAAGAAAAACCCCAGTCAAACAAATGCAAAAATAAATGAGCAAAGTAAATTCAGCTAATAGAGTATACCGCCAATGGACGAGCCCCCAATTTCATGTTACACACCGTCTACGGATGATCCACAACATGAAGGACAGGACAAAGAAAATGAAATCAATGATTTATTGGGGTTTGAATTCGGGAGCTGACAAGGACAAAATACTAAACAAAAGTTTCTTTATTTTAAATCTCTAACTTACCTGATCAAAAATGAAAGAAAATAAAATACAATTCACTACCCTAACTAACTAACCAACACAAAAACAGAGGTCAAAAGGTTTTACAAATAAAATGGCGTCAAACTCCTTACTATTCCAATTTATATACACTATTTACAAACCATTTACAGAACAGGCAACCACATTTAAGGCACAATCCAAAAATCTATGTCAGCAGGCAAAAGGGTCAAACAAGCCAGTGGAACAAATTACCATAAACTAGGGATGGCTGACGTGAAACTGACGTTTCAACACAGTGTCGAGATCCCAAAGCGCAAATGTTTTGAAACACTGCACCAAGGCATGATCCAAAACACCCAGGTCACGTGACTAAAGGGTTTCGAAACACCTGGTCACATGACTAAAGCGATTTAAAGCGTTAATAATTTCAGAAGCGTTTCGAGACCTGGCAAATCTGCATTTGACTGACAGGCTCAGAATATAGCCTGGTGGACCGTGCGTGTGCACGTTGTTACTGTGCTTCAAGTGGCTTTTGGTTCAAATCCTGACGTGTACAAATACTCCGAAATCATGAGTTTATGTATTTGAATAATGTTACTGTTTTATGGTGTAGTCTAGATAGGATACAGCTGTGGATACGCATCAATTTAACATCATTTTTGTAACACTGTAAAACAATAATTAAGATTTTTACAGTATTGTGATGGTTGGGTTTAGGGTTTGGGTAGACAATAATAAAATACAATAAATGAGAAATTTAATGAATAATATAAATTATTCTTGTTAACTTCCGGCCACAACCGTGTCTGATCTAGCAACAAACCTGTTTTATGACCGAAACAAGACATATTTAGTGTGTTTATTTGGATTTCAGACCAATGATGAAACAAAACGATACAAGAACAAAGCATTTCAAACTGATATTAAGCATTTTTAAATAGCTGTATCAGCCTGGATTCGAACCCACTCTCCGTGCATGCTAGTCAGGAACTCTCACCGCTTCACTAAATCATTTAAAGGTTCAACTCTACAAAGTGTTAAAAATTAAACACAATACATGAAAAATGACCACAAGGTGTCACTGTAGAGAAAGGTTTCAAAACATTTCGAAGCTTCGACACATTTGCTTCGACTGTTTCAGTCTTTCATGAAGCCTCGCTTTGTCCAACACTACCATAAACCAAGCAAAGACAAAACAAACAGTACTTACAAATCTCAGTGGTCACAACTTAAACACATTCAAAAACTCTGCACTATACAACATATAAACGTTTCAACAAACACAAAGCAAGTGACCAAAACAAAATGGCCACCAAGGAAGTTGTGTCATGGCTTTTAAAACACTGTAGGCCAGTCAGGAACAAGCAATCAGCTGGAAGTGGCCAATCAGATGTGTTCTAGGCAAAGCAGAGAAACAGATGAGACAAGACAACCATAGGGTTATAACAACAGTTAAAATAAGATATAAACACTTTTTTACAGTAAATTAACATATTTAAACTTAAATATACGGGGTTAAAATGTCAACATACGGCGACGCGGTGGCGCAGTGGGTAGCCCAATCGCCTCACAGCAAGGTTTCCCCCACAGTCCTAAGATTCTAAAATTGACCGTAGTATATGTGTGTGAATGAGTGTGTATGGGTGTTTCCCAGTGATGGGTTGCAGCTGGAAGGGCATCCGCTGCGTAAAACATATGCTGGATATGTTGGCAGTCCATTCCTCTGTGGCGACCCCAGATTAATAAAGGGACTAAGCCGAAAAGAAAATGAATGAATAAATGAAACTGTCAACATTCAAAAAGGGGTAGTTCACCCCCCAAAAATTTTATTTCCTCACCATTTACTCATACTCAAGTGAATTTCTTTATACAAAACTAAATATTCTATATAATGTTGCAAACCAGAAGTCATTAACATCGCACACATCATATCTTTTGGTGCATGCACTCACAAATAGGCAGTAGCTATGTTTCAATCCAAAAATGCGAATTAACTTTATGCGCAAAACTGGAATATGGCATAAAAGGCGTGCGAATTCCATCCAACGAGTCCAACGAGTCAAAGAGAACAAAATCGTCACTTCCTGATTAACTGGCGTCAAATATTAACAGGAATTTGCTGCGGTAGGAGAAGCTGCGTCAATCTTTTACTTATTTAATAAATGACTTGCGCCTCAGAAGACGATGGCGACACGCAATGAACGCATAGTGGCGATTAAAGGCGTGAGATGCGGAGACAGTTCTGGAGGTCATTAATAATATAGTAGCACTAATACTGAGATGGTTAAGGCATTTTAGAATGACCACAACAACATTTTAGATGTTTTACAATGCAGTCAGCCTGCTGGTTTGTCCATTCACACACATTTTTATCATCACATCATCTCAAATAACAAAATCACATGACTTTTTTTAATGGGCATTCTGGAATTTATTCGGTAAAAGTGTATCCATCATAATTTATGCGCAGCTTTTCTGATCGAATAAAAGTTTAATGCAAAAATATAGGTGGATGGAAACTTAGCTATTGACACAACTACTAAACACCATTATTGTAACACAGGACACTATCATGTAATAAACATGATAATGGCAACATTCATTCATTCATTATTTATCAGAAGTACACTCTCACATTCACGTTCACACACATACACTATGGCCAATTTAGTTTCATTCAATTCGCCTATAGTGCATGTCTTTGGACTGTGGGGGAAACCAGAGCACCTGAAGAAAACGCAAGCAAACACTGTCCCAGCTGGGACTCAAATCAGCAACCTTCTTGCGATGAGGCAACAGTGCTAACCACTGAGCCACCATGCCACCCCGTAATAGCAACATAGCAATGTCAAACAAAAAATTTAGAGAATTCTGGGAAAGCCAATGTGTTGTTATTCACCATATATTGTAAGGAAACTTAGAGCCATATCATACACCAGACACAATAAGGCGCAAAATAGACTGCGCAATTGACCAGCTAAAAGCAGGTCTAAAGTCCAGCGCAGAGCGCATGAGTTGTGTACCTTAAAAGCTTACACATTGTTTAATACATGAGAATGTACAGCAATACACAAATATCTTTACAAATGAAAAAGAGTTAAATATAAAAAAAAATATTATTATTTTCTACATAAAGATCTTCATCTCGGGGGGCTTTTTCAGTTTATTCATGACAATTTGCTTTTGTATAATGTTATTATTATTAACAGTATTATATGAATATTTATACTTGTTTTAATAAAAAGATTGGACGTATCCGTCACTATATGGGGCATAAGAATAGAATGTGTGATTGGATATAACTCTGAACTGAATTTAGAAATAGTTTTGAAACAAAACTTTGCGCTTAACAAACAAAATTAAATATGTAGTCTAATGGATGCCTTCAGTGGAGTGCGTACAACACCGTTTCCTTATGCATGAAAGTAAAGCAGTAAAGAGTAAAAGTAAAGAGAAAGAGAAAGTATTGAGGCTGAATGGAGGAGGCTCGTTCTTTATACTAGTGCAGATTGTTTGTTTAACTGTTTTCTCGCTAGTGAAGCATTCAGTTTTTCTACTTACAAAGTCTGCCATGTAAATAGCAAATGCACCATGGGAGATGACTCTGAGTGGTTTAATACACATTATACTTGAAACACACCCATAACTAATTAAGAGAATAAGCACAGCCCTGTTAGACCATGCGCCATTTGTCCGTCCTTAAAATAGCAAAAGTGGATTCGGATACATCCTTAATGCTTTTGTGCCCTGTGCTTTAGACTTTGCGCCTAGATCATTAAACTAGAGCTCTTAGTGTTAACCAGGTAACATATTTTTACTGTAGCACTTTTACTGTTAAAATTACAGCCATTTTTTTGCAGTGTGAAATGTGTCCTACACTTACTTGTAAAATCAGAATGTAGTGGGGAGAATGTAATGACCTTTTGTTGTCCCGTGTTTCTGTAATGAGCATGTCTTGTTGCTGAATACCTTAGTAAGTTGCTTTGGACAAAAGCATCTGCTAAATGACTGGATGTAAATGTTTTACAGTTATCCCCAGCTGCTCAGCAAATGCAGCCTACACAGACGCTTCATTCCCCACCGCCCAGCGGAGGTCGTCGCAGACGTGTCGTGGATGAAGACCCCGATGAGCGCAGACGGAAGTTTCTTGAGAGGAATCGTGCAGCCGCCACACGCTGCAGACAGAAGCGGAAAGTCTGGGTGATGTCGCTAGAGAAGAAAGCTGAGGAGCTCACCCAAACCAACATGCAGTTGCAGGTCAGAATCACTCACTCGCGTACTTCTCCTCAGCTCAAGGCCTCTGTTCTTAAGCGTTAAAGCGTACTTGACTCTGGAACACACACTGAGATGTATTTGACGCGGGGCTTTATATTTCACTCGGTATTAGCTTACTCTAGACCACAGAAGCTCATAAACAGCCTTCGTTTGACAGCTGAAGCTACTGTAGATGGAGAGCAGACGGGGACGGCTGTGAGGAGGGAAGGGTCAATGGGTTATTGAGGTCTACAGAGTAACCAGAGCACAGCCAGCTGCAGATGAATGTGTGGTTTGTAGGCTAGTAAAACCTCCGAGCATCACGGCACATCTCATCTATGAGAGGTTTCCATTTGAACACATCCATTCGGGCTCTAAATGGTCCTTGCGTTTGCGTAGAGGTTTACCTGAAAGATTAATGGCATGTAGGACTATTTTTGGAGGATGTGTTGAGTAGATCCTGCACCAGTCTAAACTCTACCCGATCAAGTTGGTTTTCAGGTAGTTTAGCTGGTCGGCCAGATGGTCTACCAGATGACACCTGTTTAAAGCCAGACAATCACGTCAGCCCAGCCATTTTAGGTTAGTTTGAGGTTGTTGTTTTTTTTGTTTGCAGTAAGTTGGTTTCCCCGTCACGTCACATCATTTAACCAGAGTAACCTGTCTTGTGTATGGTTTAATGGTTGCAATTAGTTTGAACCTTTTAATTTACATTTTTTTACCACTGGGCAACATCGCCCTCTTATCAAAAGTTCCTACTAGGGAACTTTTCTGTGGAGAGTCACACTTTTTGGTAGCCTGTCCCTGTCCAGAGATGTTCTTGTAAATGTCTCTGTTTACAGCATGTTCAAAACACTTAGCAGATGCCTTGCTAAAAGCTAATAATTCAACATATTGCTGGTGGCTACAAGAGGAAACCTGTAGTAGTCTTTATTTTCAGCAACAAAGGGCGATGTTAGCTGCGTTAATGACTTAAGACAGGCATACTATACATGGTGTGAATTCTGACGGTTGGAAGACTGTCCATATACACGTCACAATTGAGTTTATGTAAAAATTGCTAGGACACAGTCATGTACGACCTGATTTTATGACCTGGTGAAGCAATTCCGTGGCAAAAACAAGGAGATATATTCAGCTGCAGACCAGTGGTGTAGTCGGGGCTCTACGCACAGATACTGCGTATGCCTACTTTTTTCCATGAACTGTTTGGGTATTATGACTTATAAGGAGCAATTAATCCATATACTCGTTTTGCTAATTACACTTCCCTAATTTATGTGTATTTGCATCCCCTTTAACTGTATACTAAATGTTACTGTTCCCCGTCCTCAACCGCCCTCCTCCGCCGTCCGCTGTTCACTTTCTTCCGCGACTCCCCAACCCTCCTCACTTTCGTCCGCGACAAATCCACCCCGCCCTTCACTTTTGTCCGTGACACCCCTCCGCCATCCAACGCCCTGCCATCTCAACCCCCGCTCTCTACACCCTCGGGTAACATGTTCCGGGACCTCGCCATTCACAAATTAAGCACTGAATGTTCCCATTTTAACTGCATATCAGAGTGACATCAGAGTGAAAGGTCATGTGTTGTATCGTATTAAAAATTATTTCTTATTATGACTTAGGCCTATTATGATAGTGAAATATGCAAATTTGCTTGTACGTTTTTTATATGTTTATGTTTATGCCACTTTGAATTTAAAAAGGGGCAGTTTTATTTAATACATGGAAAAAATACTTGAGTATAGGCTAGTATTTGAGTTTTTGAAGAAGTGTGCTTTGCTTTTGTTGATTTAATATATATATTTATTATGTTATATCAATTATAACAATATTAAAAATGATAAAAAGTATTCTTAACAACATACAATACTTGATAAAGCTGTCTTGAAATGTGATATTTTTTGTACAGTATTAAAATAAATACTTGTGTTTTTTTGTTTTTTTATTAATAGGCTCATTTTACAAGTCCCTTTAGAGTTAAACAGTTGGCTTTTACCTAGATTTTACCACAGGTTTTATACTCATCAAATCTCTGAGTCTGCTGGGGACATTATTAGCCAAGCATAAGTCAATTAATAGGATTAGACTAATAGCATCTCGCTTTAAAATTAAAATATTTTTGACTTTTTAATGGATAGTTCACCCAAAAAATGAATATTGTCATAATTTACTCAACCTTTACTTGTTCCAAACCATTTTATCGTTTTTATTCTGTTTAACACAAAAAAGATTTTTTGAAGAAAGCTGGAAACCTGTAATCATTGACTTACATAGTTTTTTCTTTTTTCTTGAACTATTATTAAAGTTCAGAGATATAACTTATCTCAGGAGTATCCCTAAATGAGACTGTCAAAGTAAAACATTAACATGAAAATCTTAATAGAGGCATAAACACATTAAGGGTGTTTATTTGCTGAAATTTGTATTAAATCAGTTTTATTTGTATTGTGCAAAGTATTTTTGTAAAATTGTTGTGCATGTTATATACATTGAAAAGAGGAAAAACAATAAATCATTGTATGAATGTTGTAATGTTAAAATAATTTTCTGTTAAAAGTTGTGAAGGTCATGTGACCATCAGGAAGAACGCAGCATCTAATTTCTCACAGGACGCGTTCTGTGTTCTTACGATCTTCCGAGTTCGTTCTTCCGAGGTAACCTGGCAAGACCGCTCTCCACGAGAACGCAAGTCCGTTGTCTGCATTCTTGGAATTGAGAAACAGCCAGGATCTAAGCAGAGGCGAACCATATATGGTTAATGGATCAGTCTTCTTGTATTTTTCCTTGTTTAACGACGACTAACTTCCTAGGAGCATTATCACCTACTGTATTTCACAAATATGGTCAAAACTGTCCTGTGAACGGTTTAGGGTTTCCCATTTCAGTCATTATTTTATTGTCATATCACAACTAGTTTTAACATCTGTGAAGTTTTAGTACTCGTATTATTTAAATACAAATAAGTTAAAACACTAATGACTATTATTTGATCAAGCAAATAAATACTATTCAGTCGCTGGAGTAAAATATTAATATAGCATCATACATTTTTATTACATATAAAGATGTATTATAGCCTGTACATATTAACTTGCTAATATTTCATTCATTCATTCATTCATTCATTTTCTTTTCAGCTTAGTCCCTTTATTAATCTGAGGTCGCCACAATGGAATGAACCACCAACTTAACCAGCATATGTTTTACGCAGTAGATGATCCATCTTAACTGTATATTAACTATTCAGTTTTGACTAGTATGCATACCAGCTGGCACTAGTACATATTTTTATGTACTAGTAGTTAATCATTAGGTACTAGTACTTATTCATCAGATACTAGTATCTATTCAATAGATATAGTACTTGCTATTTAGATACTAGTACACTCAAAAAATATCTATATATTTTTTTTGCTTGTTCAAACTACTTATTTAAAATAAGCTGAATCAATACAATGTAAAAATTATTGAGATTTCATTGGGACAACTTAATTTTTTATGTTCAATCCACACACATTTGTTAAAAGTGTTAAGGTAACTTAGCCGATTTGTGTTGGGACAACATGAATGAATTGTGTGGAACCCTGCATTTTTTACAGTGTACTTATTACTTATACACTAGTAGTTATGAAATAGAAACTAAAACTCATTTAAAGGATACTAGTACATATTTATTAAACACTAATACTTGTTCGAAATGTTACTAGTAAAATAGTTACTAGTAATTTTACTAGTAAAAAGTTTAATTGTACTCTACTCTTCCATTTAGACTAGTCATAACAGAAGACAAGTAAAAAAGCAGAACTGACTGATAACTGTAATAGAACTGAGAACTGTAATAGTTATAAGATATACTAGTGTCTAATAAATGAATACTAGTTCTAAAGGAATACCTAATAGTATCTATTTAATAGTTACTAGTATCTAGTGAATTAATACCAGTATTTATTTAATAGGTACAAGTATCTATTAAAGAGATACTATCTAATGATTGAGTCCTAGTACCTAATGAATAAGTACTAGTATCTAATACATAAGTACTAATGTCTATTAAATAATGAATTAATAAATTAATGGTTTAATTATCACCCTTAACAATAACATTGATTTCAATAGGAGATTAACTCTCCATTTATGTATAGTTAACTTGTGATCTGAGACATTTAGCCAGGACAGACTACTGTGTGTAGTTTTAGATACGCGAGAATAATTTTTTAAATGTCAATTGTTTTAAATGTCATGTTTTTTTAAAAAACATGTTTGTTGAATAAAAAGTATATGTATACAGCTATATTTTGCTTTTTTTTTACCCATTATTTGAATTTTGTGGTAAGGAAATAATTATTTTGTTGGGGCAAGGGAAAAAAAAGTTAAATCTAAAACTTTTTAAAAAGTCATGTGAAATAAAATGAATTGCCATGCAACACTATAAAACCACAGCTCATTTGCTCATGCTCATTGAGCAAGGTCATACACAACACATAAAAAAGTAAAATGACACAAAAACTAAATCAAGTAATTTTAGCATCCCAAGTCAAATCTATGCATACTGTATATAAATATCATTTGCAAAATGGCAAGTGGCTAGTAACATTGGAAAACTACTAGCCACAGTGGCTGGTGATCAAAAAAGTTAATGTCAAGCCCTGGACATTAGTATGTCCAATGTAAAGTATTGACAGTTTTTTTTTTACAATGGAAGTCTATGGGACTGTTGCTAGGGTGCTGTAAGTGGTTGCTAGGGTGTGGCTAGTTAGTTGAAATGTCATCAGTGATTTGCAAATTGGTAGTTTGAGTTAAATGAGCCCAAACTTAAGTTTGTATAGCGGTCTGGCACAAAGTTATGAGATCACGAAGTTTGGTCCAATCTTAAGTCAATGGGACTTTTCGGAAATTTCTGGGTCAGTTTTCAGAAAACCATTAGTCGGATCAGTTGAAAAAGATATAGCAACCCGAATCAGAGCATCTTGGAGGTTTGGAGTTAGTTTGGTTTTTGTAGCTTGAACGGTTTAGGAGGAGATGCATTCAGAAATTAGTCTCAGAAGAAGACGGAAGAAGAATAATACGTTTATGTAGTATAACAGTATGTTGGCTTTCTCAAGCCACAACAAAAATGAAAAACTTTGTGTTATTACATTCCATTAAAATTGCTTCAGCTTAAGGTTTATCTGATTAACATAAAATGTTTTAATTTAAAAATATATATTTGATACTGTAAAAAAAAAAATGCTGAAACACTGAGATATAATTTCACCCAGCCCTTGTTACAAGCAACAATAGAGTAAAAACATGTTGAATGTGTTTGTTTTTCTTTGTTATTGCATAGTTTGACGAGGTGGGACAGAATGCTCATAGACACCCTGACACTCCCATAGTCCCACTGTTCAGGCTTGTTTAGCCTTTCCAGAAATATTCACCCCACAGTCACAAACATGGTACCTGTCAAAGCGGGGATTCTTCTCCACCAAGCATCCCTGACACGCTGCCATGTTTTGATATCACTTCTGCTTAATCGCTTAATCAAATTTGAGAACTCGGTGTGATCAGACACTCGTGTTTCCCACAACAGTAATTGCAGAGAATTCACCGCCTGTTCATTATGAGGTTTTCTAATGAGACCCAGACTTGTCTGGCCTTTAATTCCGTGTGTCTGCTGGGAGGTTTGATGCGAAGCTGCCAATACATCCACCAGAGACTTTTTTTCCGACATGTTTGTCATAATTACGTTAAGTACGGTATGGTTTATGGCAAAAAAGAACATCATAAACATGTGTGCCTTTGTTTAGATTTGTTTGCATTGTGAGGAACCATAGGGGCTAACTGTCACAAAAGCGGTTTCCCAAACAAGGCTCAAACTTAATCTTAAACTCTGAAGGCATTTCAATTGACAATAACTCTTAAGCAGTCAAATCCAGGCCGGTCTTTATCCAGGAAACTTGCGCTATTATGAAATATGCATGTTTTTTATCTGGGAAATAATGAGGGACATTTAGTTTTGATTAACTTGAGTTGCTACGAGAAAGGAAAAAAATGTTTTGTTTTATGCCTGTAGCAATAGTGTATGATTGGATACTTCACTAGCAGCATGTTATTGAATTCCTGTAAACACAGAGGGATTTTGGTGAGTGTTTCATATTATCTTTGTGTTTGTTGGCAGAACGAGGTCACCATGTTGAAGAACGAGGTGACACAACTGAAACAGCTTTTACTGACACACAAGGACTGTCCCATCACCACCATGCAGAAAGAGTCTCAAGGTTACCTCAGTGAGTACTGTCACGCACCCACATGACCAGAGGTAATGTTATGTAATAACGGATATATATTGTTTGAAGCACACACCCACTCATATATTGTACTGTAGATACTTGTGAAAGCACAGTCATTTTCTGTCACTGGCAAACCTGTTGCCTTAGCAGATTTTTTTTTGTGGCAATTGCCTTCTTTTTTGTTGTTAATGCCTTCAGTTAATGTACGCTTGCTGTCTTTCTAAAAATTAATTGACATTTTTTGAACATTTGAATATTGATATTACTGCAGTGTGGCATCTTCACATTATTGTTTAGTCATCTCGTAGAATTGACGAAAGGATGGATGGATGGATGGATGGACAGTGGATGAGTGGATGGATGGGCAGAAAGACTTATAGAGAGATTTGATTGGATTAACAGATAGAAAAACATGAATGTAGAAAGATGAAAGTTTGGATGAACAGATAAACATGGATGGATGGATAGATGGATGGATGGATGGATGGATGGATGGATGGATGGATGGATGGATGGATGGGCAGAAAGACTTGGGAGAAATGTGATTGAAGGACCAGAGAAAAACATGGATGGACAGACAGATGGATGTTTGAATGGACAGATAAACATAGGAATGGATGGATGGATGGATGGGCAGAAAGACTTATAGAGAGATATGATTGGAGGAATAGAAAATGGATGGGTGGATGGATGGATGGATTTATGGGCATATGGATGGATGGATGGGTGGGTGGGTGGATAAATGGATGGATGAATGAATTGATGGATGATGGATGGATGGATGGATGGATGGATTGATGGATGGATGGATGGATGGATGGATGAATGGATGGATGGATGGATGGGCAGAAAGACTTATAGAGAGATTTAATTGGATAAACAGATATAAAAACTTGAACGTACAGAGAGATGAATATTTGGATGAACAGATAAACATGGATGGATGGATGCATATATGGACAGAGAGATGGATGGATGGATGGATGGATGGATGGATGGTTGGACGGACAGACTTATAGAGTAATGTGATTGGAGGAACAGAAAATGGATGGACAGATGGTCAGATGGATGGATGGATGATCAGATAAACACATGAATAAATGAACAAATAGAAGAAAAGATGGATGGATGGATGGATGGATGGATGGATGGATGGGCAGAAAGACTTATAGAGAGATTTGATTGCATTAACAGACAGAAAAACATGAATTTAGAGAGATGAAAATTTGGATGAACAGATAAACATGGATGGATGGATGGATGGATGGATGGATGGATGGATGGATGGATGGATGGATAGGCAGAAAAACTTGTGAGAAATGCGATTGAAAGTCCAGAGAAAAAGATAGATAGACAGACAGAAGGATGTTTGAATGGATAGATAAACATATGGATGGATGGATGGATGGGCAGAAAGACTTATAGAGAGGTGATTTGAGGAACAAAATGGACGGATGGATGGACGAATATATGGGTAGATAGACATATGGATGGATGGATGGATGGATGGATGGATGAATATATGGACAGATGGATAGATGGATGGATGGATGGATGGATGGGTGGGTGGATAAAAGGAAGGATGAATGAATTGATGGATGGATGGATGGATGGATGGATGGATGGGCAGAAAGACTTATAAAGAGATGTGATAGAAGAAACAGAGAAAAACATAGATGGATGGATCTTTGGATGGACAGATAAACATATGGATGGATGGATGGATGGATGGATGGATGGATGGATGGATGGATGGATGGATGGGTGGATGGATGGATGGTTGGACAGACTTATAGAGAGATGTGATTGGACGAACTTATAGAAAGATGTGATTGGCGGACGGATGGATAGATGAATGGATGGATGCATATATAGACAGGCAGATGAGGGGATGAATGAATTGATAGATGGGTGGATGGATGGGCAGAAAGACTTATAGAGAGATTTGATTGGAAAAACAAATAGAAAAACATGAATATACAGAGAGATGAATATTTGGATGAACAGATAAACATGGATGGATGGATTCATATATGGACAGATGGATGGATGATCAGATAAACAAACATGGATAAATGAACAGATAAAATAAATGATAGATAGATGGATGGAAATTCAGATGAAACAAATATTGATGCACAGATGGATAGACAGATCGGTGGCTGCATGGATAGAAAAGTAGAAATTTAGATGAATAGATGGACAGATAGATGGAAGGATAAACATATACATGGATGGATGTATGTATGTATGGATGGATGGATGGACAAACAGACAAGGCAGATCAACAGAAAATGGATATATGGATAGATCCGTCTTATGTCCATCTGTCCATCTGTACAGATAGACTTAGATAAATGAACAGATGGATAAATGGACAGAGAGGCATATGGATGGGCAGATGGATGGAAGGACAGATGAATGAATTGATAGATAGAAAGTTGGATAGGCATATGAATATATGTTTGGACAAATAGACAAACATGTATAGATGGACAGAATGCCAGATGGATATGGACAGCTGAAAACATACAGACATATTAATTTCTGCTCTTGCCCTGCAGGTCCAGAAAGCAGTCCGGCAGGAAGTCCCACTCCTGTAACTCAACAGCAAGTCATCCAGCACAACACCATCACCACCTCCAGCACGGCACCCAATCACTGCACAGATATCAACCCCATCCACTAGAGACTTCACCCTTGACGCTGGACATCCCGACTGCAAGCTCTGGACAGACACACACCTCTGTGACTCTGTGGCAGCTTTTATTTCTGTTAGTAATTTGTAAACGTAAACTGAGTACCATTTTGTTTATTTCTTTGTGTTTTCTGTTACCATTCAAGTCCGCTTAAAAAAAGGGAGTCGGCGTAATTCTTCAGGCACCATCCCGCTTGTCAAGAACATCAGGGATGGGTTGTTGTGGAAACACAGCCGCTACATCTGTTCCTGGACTACTACTGGACCACTGCCTTTACAAAATTCAGACAGCTGGACAGCTTTTGCCCTGAATTGTCCATTGCCAAAAGATGCTGTCTTTTCCTCTGTTTATTGCTAGAACAATTACTCTCACATTCCCTGTTTTTATCTAACTGGAAAGGATAAATGAGGAAGGTCAGTCTCCATTAGGAACTCCTAATGAAAGTAATCTGAAGCAATACGAATCCCTGACATGCTCAGCAATCTGATTGCCTTCACTTGCTCACTGAGGCCAGAATGTAGATCAGATTAAGTTCGCCCTTTTAGCTCCTGTCATTTCTGATATGGTGTCAAAAAGTTATCTTCTTAAAACATATCGGCTTTATCTTCTAAGCTGGTACAGATCACGTAAATGGAATGCGTTTATCAAGCTGACACAGGCTCATGTGAGCGTATGCCCTGCTTAACATGTGCGGGATTTCGGAGTGTTTCCAGAGTTGTGAGATCACAGCTGCAATTGTGTTGCACCAGGAAGACGTCTCACTTGGCGTTAATGTTTAAATCTTTCAGAAGATACCATCAGCTGTTTCCTTTTAAGCTGGTGTGACTTCCAGTGCTCATCTGTTTTTAGTGGTGGATCATTTCGGTATCTGTTTCAGATCTAAAACAGAGTGGACTAAGTTTTACGCACATCTTTTAATACATTCTTTTGTATGATACATGCTCATACGTGGGCCTTCTAACCACGTCCAAAACACTCCTTAAGTGCATCTAATCTTGCAGCAGAAGAATGCCATGGAAAACTTTTGGAAGGTTTTTGCTTTACCTGAGGCTATGGAAAACTTCCACTGGAGCCAAATGCATTGTAATGTGTTACTTAAAATTAGCTTTCGCTTTGGCTCAAAGTATTGTTTAGGTCTTCCTCAAGCATTATGACTGTGAGATCAATTTAATTGAACAGGATTTAATGTGATAGTAATGGTTTGTGTGGTGCTTTCAGTCATGAGGTATCCTTGACATGGACCCAATATGAATATACCCAGCAGGCACACAACATCATAAGACGTTATTATTAGGCTAAATTTAGATCATGATGTCAGGTGACCAAAATTCACTGTCTAGCCAGCATCTAAGGACAACGTTATTATTATTATATTATATATTATTATATATTATTACGTTGATATTTGGTTGATTTTAGGTTGTGTTGGAAAGTGATCAAAATCCAACGTCTGATAGATGTCATAGTGGTAACGTCCACACAATGTCAAGGTCTAACTTGATTAGACATTGATATTTGGTTGATTTTAGGTTGGACATTGGACATTCACATCAGCCTGACGTTGGGTTCTGACGTCAACCCGATTTTCATTTTTAAACAAAATCCAATGTCCCCACGATGTTGAGGTACAACGTCAATATGACGTCATGTTGATGTCCTGTGCCTGCAGGGTAGTCCCTACTAAAGAGCATCGATAAATGTGCTGTTTAATTGGAGATGTCGAAGGGGCTGTTCACAAAGATTGTGCTTATGCATTTATAAAACACAAAATGAACTGTCAAAGGCTTGGAAAAGAAATTGATTTCTTAAGACATGTTTTTAAAACAACTTCTTACAAGTTGGCACTGAGCAACGCTCAAATGCGTCCATGCTGTGTGCTAAAAGATCCTTCTAAAACTGCTCCCGTTGAGTATTTAGACAGCAGTGAATTTAATCTATCTAACATTGATTTTGAATTTGTTATGTCACCAGAAACGTCCCAGTACTTTTCTTGTGCCAATGCTTAAACTTCTGTAAACAATTAACTGATTCACAATCTTGTGATTGAGATTCACCTTTTGCCGAGTTCAGACTGCACGATTTTCAAAGTAGCCACAAATATTTTCACACTTAATGACCATCTGGGGTAGCATTTCGTCTGTGCTGTGTTTACACTCTAGGGTGGATTGGGGACGGGGTTTCACACTGTAGATACCCATACTAGTGGATACTGCTCTCTCTTTGGCTGTAGGTAATCGCCGAAGTTATTTTCAATCAGAACTCATTTCACATGGCATGATCTGAATCGCAGACAGCTCCATATATTTAGCATGTCAAATATCTCACAGGTGTCAGCAACTCATCTGTGATTCTCTCAGATCCCATCTATGACCTATTTCCCTGTGATTCCAGACATGTCAACGATTTCTCAAAACTTGTCAGTGAGGCTAAAATCATGCAGTTTGAACTTGGCATTACTTGAAAACACATTCTGTGTGAAACAGCCCTAGCAATGACATTCCAAAGTGGACTTTTTGCTTGCCATTTGTGTAATTGTAAGGGATGTGTGCACATGGTCCTATATACCTCATGAGTGTATGATGATGGACCGATGGGATGTTAGATGGCGGTTGTTTCTTTGAGACATTGAGTCCTTAATCCCTTTAAGGCTAAGGCTGTGACACACCAAACCAACCTTTAAAAAAAACAACCTAGTCATGTGTGTGTCTGAGCCAAAATGTTGTGTTTGAACAGACCACAAAGACCTCCAATGGCAGCACACAGACAACTATCACATTCTTTGTCTGTCTGAGAGAAAATACATGTTTACTTTACCAGTAGGTGGCGGTAGCATTTCTTTGTCATTTTAAAAGAAACCCAAATCCCAATCTGAATATGCAAGCCGAAACAAATCAGTTTTCTTATGACTTTGAATATGAATCCTATTGATCAGTTTTTACTTTCTTCCAGATGGCCATGTCATCATAAAACAATATGAGCATTTTGGAGCCTTCTTGACATCATTCTTTTGCTTTCATAATTGTTCTTCTTGTGCACTGCTTTCCTAAGCAGAACAACCAATCACAGTGATCAGTATGAGCAGCTGTTCGACACCGATCTATCATTTCACTTGGCCAAAAAAGCCACAAAGAGTGGATTTTGGGAACACACTGCAAAAACTGAGCTGATAGACACTTAGGCCGCATTTACACTGCACTGTTCAAGTGACTCAATTCAGATTTTTTTCTCTGATGTGGCACAGATCAGATATGGCCCATGTACGCGTAAGCACATGGATTCCGATTTACTCAAATCAGATTCAGGCCTTGTTCAGATGTGGCAATTTATCCGATATGAATCCGATCTGTGTTCTTGTGTCTGCAGTGTAAGCAGGTAGATTGGATTTTCACCTATCATTGTGAGTCGCTCATCATTAAAAACCATAGCGAATGATGTCAAGTCTGACACTTTCATTTCAGAACTTACTTCAGCAGAGTCCCAAACATTAAATCTCATACACGAGGACTAAAACCGATTTTATATTGTAATATAGCACAGGTATTTAAGCATGTTAATGAGAGCGAGAGAGCGCAATGTCTGCCACTTAACCACTATAAACTAATATAAAACTGTTGCATACATTACGTGCATAAATCCCGCCATAGACATTACATTAAGAAGCCTACTGGTTTAAAAAAAAAGCCTATATATCGAAAGAAGATGGACAAATGAGAACCTTTCAGTCATAAACTATAGTAAAACATCTTGTCAAAAGCTGCGAACAGATTACATACAGGAATAGAGAAAATAGCGCTCTTTCATCAGCTGTCCATCAGTGCCCGCTCTTTTTTTTTCTGGTCATTGCACCTTTGCCGTGTGCTGTGTAAATGCAGACGGTCGGATACGAGTCACTTTTAAAAGATGATGTAAGCAGTTCTTTAAAAAATCGGATACAGTCACAAAATCGGAATTGACCATCAAGATCTGCAGTGTAAATGCAGCCAATGTGATGGCTCAGTGTTGATGGATAGCCAATCATTGTCTTGCAGCAGGGGTGTCCGATTCTCCTCCTGGAGGGGCAATATCCTGCAGATATTATCACCAACCAGCTCCAAAATACTTGCCTTCTTGCAAGTCTTTGAGAGATTGTGATTAGTAGAGGCCCTCAGTGAAGAGCAGGAACTTGAATTTTCTTGAGTGGGACCTCCTCCTCAACCCCCCAGTAGGACCATAATCCCTTGTAATTTCACTAGCTGGGTTTCCATTACTCTGTGTTAATGCACATTTTGAAAGATTGCATGAGAAACCGATAACAAGTTTTTACGCTCACTTGAGGTAATTTTGAAGCAAATATTACACCTACGTGACTAACCAGCTGACTCCATTATGCTTGCCTTGTTTACTGTTGGTTGCTAGGCTACCAATACTACAATCAGCCACTCTAACAACTTGATTGAAACCTAATTCACATTATTTTTAAAAAGGTTCACTTCACATTAAGATGGAAACCCATCCGGATTGGTGTGTTACAGCATTCAGCCATGTTTGCTGCTTCAGCTGCAGCTAATGACTGAAATTGGACCGCTTTTGTTTATCTCCTCTGCAAAAAAAAAAAAAAAAAATGTAGCATTATACTTTTTCTACGCAGGTACTGATCTAGACTGACCTAAAAACTGCTTTCTAAATGTCACTATGTGCCTGAATGCGTCTTAAAAACTCATATAGGGAAGAATGTCAGTCTTTAGTAATACCTTGATATCATTGCATTTGTTTTCAATTCAGGTTAAAATGTAAGGCCTTGACGTTGTTTAGCTTTTTTGTACAGGCTAATTACTAGCATTTTAACGTGGACACTGTTTAGTTTTGGATTCATTTTGGTGTTAATGGACATTCTTAAACCAAGAAGCCTTGTGATGAGGACAAAGGCAAGCTGGATACGTGTAGGGTCACACGGAGAGACGCACCAAAATGTTCCCGCTCTGCCGAAAAAGGGCCTTTCTTCCAGCAGCTAAGCTCAGAACTCTGTTTCTTGTTTTTTCACAGTTTGTAGAGGATTTTTTGTCCCTCCTAAATGGAACATATTGATTCCCTTTGCCTTTCCTCGCAGCACTGTGTTTGGAATACGAGCGTGCAAAACAACCTCCACATTGTGAGGTGGAAATCTTGTAGCTGTCTAAGCACTTTGACCTCTGTGCGCAGCAGAGGATGGAATAGCCATATAATAGAAGACTCAGCGATTCCCAGTTCCCACACCAGCGAGAGCCAGTCACTGTCAACCTATGGAGCAACCAAACTTGTACGGACGAACTGGATTGGAACCTGGAATGGGTCATCTCAAAGAAGGACATGGTTTGAACCCCAAAGGCATGAGTTCAGTACAGTGCTCCTGTAGCTTTAAGACTTTAAATGGATAAACCCTTTAGATAAAAGCCTGTTTTTCACACTGTGAAATGGGTGACATCAAGGTCAACTGGAAACATGATTGTGCATTGTTGATGTTGTTGGACCTTTCAGTGGTTTTTCAGCATCTCCTTTAAAGGAAAGTTCACCCAAAAATGACTTATGCCATCATTTCCTCCTAATGTCAACTCAAACACATATGATTGTGTTTCTTCTGCGGACCACAAAAGAACATTTCAGCTAGTTTCATCTGAAAATCAGAATGCTCTAAAACATTCAAGCTCCCAAATGGCACATTTAAATCCTACATGGCATTCTTATAGTTTTGGGGACTTGCAATGGTTGCTAGGTTTGCAAAGCAGGCAGTTTCTTCAGGTCCCAATCTGAGGCGAGAGGAATCAAAGAAAGCAGTGCTCCCAAAACTTTGCTTTAGAATACTTTAAATAAACAACACAATCTCACGGTAGTTTCGTAACTTTTTAATTTAGTGGCTAATTTGTATGAGTACCAACAGTGTCATTCGGACAATTTAGATTTGCTCATCCCCCAATGATGGTTAGGTTTAGGTGTCACGGCTCTTTTTTAAAATCGGACATTTTTCGTACACAATTCGTATGAATTAGCCACTAAACTGACAAAATGTAACATAGTTACGTTTCCTTGTGAGATCAGGCTGGAATAAACCAATGAAGGATTTTGTATTTGACCAATGATCAAGGAAGTCATTTTTAGATTAATCTTATGCCACATTAATATGCTTTTTGGAGCTGGAAACATTTGGTTCCTGTTCATGCTAGGTATTAAGGTGCGTTTTTGTTGATCCAATTACAAGTGGACACCGTATGTGAACAAGGTGTGAAACAGGATTTCATTTTTTACTACATTCAGAGGTAGTCGAAAACCCATTTAACCAGATTGCTCTTGCAGCATGTGCTCACATGTGGTCGAATGCATACGAACAGCCGTTAAGGATCGCCTTCCGTCTGCCTATTACGGTCATTCATAAACGATTCATAATATACAGCTTTCTAAATGTTTTATTCCATAGTCCTTAATGAATTTTTTTTACTTAATTCTATTCAAAGCAACATTCAGGGACACGATTTAAGTCTTTGTATGATATATATCAGTCTTTTTAAGTGTTAGCCCCTTAACTAACAAAATGTAAAATAGTTACGTTTCCTCATTAGATCAGGCTGGAATAAACCAATGGAGCCATTTTGTATTTGACCAATGACCAAAGAAGTCATTTTTGGGTTCATTTCATGTCACATTAATGTGCTTTTTGGAGCCTGAAACATTTGGGTCCTGCTCACACATGGTATTAAGACTCGGATTTGTTGATCCAATTACAAGTGGACACCACATGTGAACAAGGTGTGAAACGAGATTTGCAGCAGCATGAGCCTACATGTGGTCGAACGCATACGGACAGCCATTAATGATCGCCTTCCGTCTGCCTATTAAGCTCATTCATAAACGATTCAGCTTTCTGAATGTTTTATTTCATAATTAAAGTCTTTAATGTGCTTTTTTATTTAATTCTATTCAAAGCAACATTCAGGGACATGATTTAAGTCTTGAAGTCTTTGTATGATATATATCAGTCTTTTTACATGTTAGCCCCTGAACTGACAAAATGTAAAATAGTTACGTTTCCTCATGAGATCAGGTTGGAATAAACCAATAGAGCCATTTTGTATTTGACCAATTACAAATGAAGTCATTTTTGGATTCATTTTATGCCACCTTGATGTATTTTTGGTGCTTGAAACATGTGGGTCCTGTTCACACATGGTATTAAGACACGGTTTTTGTTATCCAATTGCTAGTGGACAACGTATGTGAACAAGGTGTGAAACAGGATTTCATTTTCGACTTCAGAGGTAGTCGAAAACCCATTTAACCAGATTGCTCTTGCAGCATGAGCCTACTTGTGGTCAAATGCATACAAACAGCCGTTAAAGATCGCCTTCTGCCTGCCTATTAAGCTCATTCATAAGCGATTCATAATATACGACTTTCTGAATGATTTATTTCATAGTCAAAGTCTTTAATATTTTTATTCAATTTTATTCAAAGCAACATTCAAGGACATGATTTAAGCTTTTTTTCAAGTGATCAATTCCTGACCCTTTGCAAAACGATTTCATTCAGAGGTACTTTGATGTTCTAAAATATTTGTTAAACAATTTTATTAAAAACCAAAGGTGTATTCATATGTTCAAAATGTAAAACAGAATAAAGTGGTTGTTAGGAGGTGATTTGAAATCAATCAAACAAATTTGATTCATATTTGAGTCATATTTTCATGCCAACGCATTAAGCTGCCTATTCATAGAACTTGTTTAATTGATCTAACTTTTATTATGTTTCTTTTATATACAGTATAAAAACTGCACTAGCTGTCATAGTATTAGATTGAAAGATCAGAGAATGTCCCACAGTCGATTACTCATCAAAGAACTGGTCAAATGAGACACATTTAAATGCATCATGTGATTGGTAATGCATCTCCTTTGTCCACTTGTGATCAGATCAACAAAAACGCATCTTAATACAAGGTTTAAGCACCTTGGACTCTTGTATGAATTTTAAAACATTTTTGAAAGTGTTTGTTTGTTTTCCACAGAAGAAACAAAAATCATTTGGAAGAACATAAGATACAATTACCATTGTTTATCAAATTTTTTAAAGCCAAATAGAAATCCGCTTCATGCAAGTTTTGCAATTGTTTTGACCAGCAGAAATCTACTTCATTTGAAAAACGTCAATAGCGTAGCAATGTACAGCTGATTGATCGATATATGATTGACGATTTATATATTTTTTTTAAGTGAACTATCCCATTAAGTAATAAATATTTCTTTTCTTTTTTTGTGCATGTAGCATTGAAATGTGGCTTCAAATGGGATTCTGATGACCACAAAAGGTGTGAGTTTCTATGTTTTTGGATTGTGGGTTTGAAAGTTAACTGTGTATGCTTGTGTTTTCACTCCCAATGACATCTCAGACCCTAAATTATGATGTAATAATATGGTGGGAGGGACCAGCAGTTTGAATTTCCATGGAGCAGGCTAAAGCTGCATTGTATTTAATATCCTGCGTCTTTACATTTCAAAGCACGGTGATTAGAAACGCATCTACGCAGATCTATGTCATCTCCTACCCAAAAGAACATACATAAACACACTCAACTGGAAATATTTCACTTGTTTTTAGTGAGTAACACACATTAATCTCAAACTATTTGGCATCAGTCCTTGTTAAGATGGGTGGATGGATGTCTTTTGTAATAACATAACAGTATAAAATGGAGGGAGATTTGTTTGTTTCTTTGTTTGTTTGTGTGTGTGTGAGAGAGTGTCTTGTGTGCATTTTTTATTTTAGGTGGAGGACAATGAATACACATTAATAAAACTATAATGTATCATTGCGACTAAACTATAAATATTGTATAAATTCTCATTATTATTATTATTTTTTGTAATCTTGTTCCAGTAATGCAACCACCTTTCTTTTTGGAAGGAGAACATGTTTGGTACTTGTAAATAATGTTTGCCTAGCACTTGCAGCCCTTCAAATGTTTGCTTGTTCATGAAACGTTGCATTGTTTGTTATTGTTTGTTACGCGTAGGCTATTGAATTTGCGAATTCACACACGCTTGCATAACTTTTGTGTATTTCATATGTTTATTAATGCCTTGAACGGTTTGTGTTTATGCAAATGTACAGATGTGAGATCACAACAGCTATATTACAATATGAAAATAAAGCACTTGTTCTGTAACAAAGCCATGCTGATTTATGATTTTGTCGTTTGCTTAATTATAAAAAGATAGTCATTGTATATATTAGGTATATTTGTGTACATTTAAATACTACACACAATTACAGATTTGATCTTGATTGCTTTGATGCAGCCGTCAACTGAAACTCCACATTTTCAAGTTAACGCACAGGCCTAAACAGCAGCACTCGTGGTCTAAAGGACACATTTTGCTTGCAAAATGCTCCAACCGTGTCAAAACATTTAAAATATGCAACAAAAGCTCAATTTTACCTTCAAACAACACAACTTGCAAACAAGTATATAAGCTCTTTTAATCAATCATTACACATTGGACAACAAAATAAAGAACTCAGTGTGAATCAGTGCACATTGCTTGTCATTGTTGCCTATTGCCATGCTGTTTGTTGTCTTTCTATTTGGGCTGACAAATTTGCCTTTTTGCAAAGAATCAGATCCAGAATAAGAAACGCTTTGATCAAATTTATATTGAATTCATGACATTTTTTAAACTGTGGCTGAAAACTGAAATACAGTTAAAAAGCAAAACAGACAAAAATAATAAAATACTGTAAATATTAGAGAAAACACATGTAAACCAAAATACAGTCAAATCTATCAGAGTAGAAGACATAGCTGCTATTGACCTCTTCCATCCATGCTGGCAAAGAACAACACAGACCAGCCACCTTTTTTTTTTTTTTTTTTTTTTCAAACCAGTACTTCATAGTTATCTTGATAGTTTCTAATAGGTAACTAATAGGTAACCATAGCTAAAACATATAACGTTTAACGTTATATGTTTTATATATAACGTAACATATAACGTAACATATAACTAATAACGTTTTAACTGATTGAGAAGTGTTTTGCTAAATGGTGGGGAAAATGTGTCAACCCAATGAGAAAGAGTTTACACATTTGCAAGACATATCTTCTGCTCTGCTGGGATAGTGATGATGAAAATGGAGTGGATCCTAGTTTCTTCAAGCAGGTCAAAGCAAACAAGAAAAACTGTAAATAAAAATGTTGTGTGAGTGCGTGTGTGTGTGTGTGTGTACACTTGTAAAACCAGATAAGGTAACTCAATCTGTTTGAGAAAAACCAATTGCAACAAACTATTTAATCTCAAAAACTAATCCTAATGAGTACTGTGAACTTAATCCAAATTAATTTAATACCAAATTTGAGTACTATAAATTTATTTACTGTAAATGTATATTTATACACATATATTATTTATGTTTATATCATCAAACATTTTGACTATTAGTAATTTAAACATTTTAAGTTCAGTTATCAAACCGATAAGTTCAGTTAATAGAATGAATTGAGTCAAACAACTATATTCCGTAGCTACTTAAATAGTTTGGTATTGCTTCTAGAGTCAACACCCAAAAAACACCAAAAAATTCATTCATATCTCAATTGGTATGCGTTCTGTTTGATATAATCAGTTTATGGGTTATCATAACTTATTTATTAAGTCAAAGTAACTTTTTAAGTAATTATAAGTTAATCTAACATTTCATTTAGTGATTTTCGCTATTTTACATTGCGTGTATACACACACACACACAGTTGAAGTCAAAAAATTTTGCACTTAACAGAAAAAAACTTGTTATGACTTGCCTAATTACTCTAACTTGCCTAGTTAACCCGAATTAACTTATTATGCCTTTAAATGGCATCTTAAGCTGAATACTAGTATCATGAAAAACTGTCTAGTAAAATATTATGTATATCATAGCAAAGATAAAAGAAATCAGTTATTAGAAATTACTTATTAAAACTATTATGTTTAGGAATGTGGTGAAAAACAGCTTTGTGTTAAACATGAAATTGCCGTTTTGTATCTTAAATGTAATTTATTCCTGGTGACTGCAATCATTCTAATATGTCTATTTTTTGTGTTCTTTTTTTTCTAACTATTTGTTGGCCACTTTAGACAATATTATACATCAAAAAAACCAAACAAACCAAAAAGATTACAGTATTTCTTTTTTCTTTGAGATTTTATACATTTCATATTCTTATAATTAAAAATTCGGGTTTGAATGCAGCGAATCTGAAGACAGGTATAGATATATATTTACATTTGATTATTTAATGTTATAGGGACCCCTGGTGGACAGATTTGTCCAAGACAAAATATATGACGGATATCCACATTCCATCAAATCAGTGAAAACGCTTTCTTTGAGATTTTTGTAATGCATGTTCGTTTTGTGTATATTTGTTTATGGGATTTCTGGACAAATTTGTGTGTTTAGATTTTTGGAGTAAATAAATATATAGTATTTTATATTCGGGAGTATATATTCGTTCAATATTTCGATCCATTACGAGTTCAGTATATTTCAGACATCTTCGGTTTTATTTAAAACCTGGATAAACAGAGTGAAATAATGAATGCAGAATTCCGCATTTAAATGCGAATAAAATTTAATATGTAAATATGTGTTCTAAAATAAATTCAAATGAAAGTGGGATTCTGATTTATTTGCCATTGGTTATTGAATATCATTTTAAATAGAATTAATGATTTAGTATCTACCAAATTTACATTACAATAATGACCCATCTAACATATAAGAATAATTTCAAAACACATTTATACAAAAGTTTAAGAGAGGGTCAATGGATAAAATATAGGCTATTTTTATTATTTAATGGCTCATACTGTAGAAGCATATATTGTTTAATGGCCTATCTGTTATTAGCAGGTTTTTCAATTTAAGGGTTAATAGTAAATCCACTGAATATCTGTCGTACAGACTACATAATTTAGCAACTGATAAACAATGATTTGTTGATAATGTCATGCTAATATGCCAAAGGATGACAAGCAGATGACTTTGATAAGGATTTGACTGTGATGACATTAAAAGCTAAGAAACCAGATCTTTTTTAGGTAACAAAGTAACACAAAGTTACTAAAAGCTTTAAATCAACTACAGAAAAATAACTATGTTTTATATTTATAATTAGCATTTATATATTTATAATACTTATGATTAAGCCATGTCATTTACAAAATCCATGTCCCCATGAGAACGATTTAAAAATGTAAATCTTTCACGATGAAGCCTCACTTATTGACAGAATCATATATTTCATCACGTAGACATGTTTCTGGTTGATTGGGAAGTTGTGACAATCAGAATTAAGGGATGCATTTACAGTTTGTGTCAAATTTAGGCTTACAGTTAGGGTTGTGTGCTTAAACGTGATTGTTATCCAACTATTTTTCCTCTTTGAGTTTGGAAATAATTTAGAGTTAGGGTTGAGTTTATGAATAGGGATTAGGCATGGATTACATTTTCGAACAAAAATGACGTTCCGGGATCAAACATGTTATTCTGGGATTGCATCCTAATTTGCAAAAAAATAAATAAATAAATCACACCCACATTGTAACTGCCAGCTGCCGCCCTCTGCTGGGAAACGATGGAAATTGTCAAAATGGACGAGGAAACAATTCAGGCAAACTTTTGCGACACGTTTATTCAACGTAAATGTCGCTCATTCTGAATTGTGATTCAGTTCATTTTATAATGACAAATTTAACATAAATAGCCTGTGTGGTTCCGTCCCGATGAGAGCACATAATATTTTTGCTAGTTATTTTGCAGGATTATTTAGCTTAAAGGGCACTTTAAAGGTTCACCTATGGTTATTTAGGGCAACTAGGCAAGTCATTGGACAACAATGGTTTGTTCTGCAGCCAATTAAGAAAAATAATAACGTTGAAATTAAAAATTATATATTAAAAAAATTAAAAATAAAACTGCTTTTATTCCAGCCAAACTACAAGAATGATAATTAATATTCCAGAAAAAGAAAAATAAAACTGTGAAAAATAACTTGAAAATTTAAGCAAATTTTTGCTCATAAATTTGCCTTAAAATTGTGGATTTGCATGTATCTTTTGTAAGCGGTTTTGATATAAGTTGTCTGGTAATGATTTCAAATCACAACTAATAGTTCAGATCATTTCACATAAATGAAAATAAACATGAATAGAAAAAGAAGACAACAAAAGTAGTACATTATACTCAAATCATACTTTAATCAAAAAATCATCTGCAGATCATGTACAATAAAACAGCCCTTACACTTAACAGAGCCTAATAAAAATATAAACCATTACAGTACCTTCATAAGAGCACACTATTGCATTGAAATATACATTACGCAAGTGAACACGGATTCATTCACTGTCACATATTATGTTTGATCTCAGTCCATCAGTGAGATGTAAATCCATCTGTAGAGAGGAATCTGTCAATCATGTCGAATGATCTCTCTGGTTGGTCATAAGGTAAAATGTGCCCGCCTCCCCTGACAATAACCTGAAGAAAACAGAGTGGAATTTCGTATTAGTATGATTTACGGCATGTTCGCAACTAATCCCATCATATAAGGCAATTAATTATAGCAAATAAGGCTTATAATTATAATAATAATAATAACAACAACAACAATAATATATAATGATGAACAATGATAATAATAATAATAATAATAATAAAGAATAAAAATATGTAATGAACACAATGATAATAACAATAACAACAACAATTATAGTCATATATAATAATGAACACAATGATAATAATAATAATAATAATAAGAATATTTAATAATACAAACAACAATCATATATTATAGTTCAACACAATAACAACAACAAAAATCATATATAATAATGATGAACACAAAGATGATGATAATAACAACAACAACAACAATAATAAACTAATACTATTAAACTATAATAATAATAAAAATAATAATAATCATATATAATAATGAAGGCAATAATAATAATCTGATTAAAAAAAAATATAATATATAAAATAATGATGAACACCAATAATAATAATAATAATAATAATAATTATTATATAATGATGAACACAATAATGATAATAATAATAATAATAAACAATGATAACACATATACATTTTTTTAAAGATGATAAACAAAAGAACTATTATTTTTATTATTAATATTCTGAATTTAACAGCACTTTTAAACCAATATTTAAATACTTAAGTTACATTTAAATATATAAACGAACACTTTAAAAGATAAATATTTTGTGTATAATTTGTCTTTGTGTATAGAGACAAATATTATGTAAAAATGTTCTAATATATATATACATATATATATATATATATATATATATATATATATATATATATATATATATATATATATATATATATATATATATATATATATATATATATATATATATATTGATATGAATAATATGAATATGAATTTAGCCTATGAATTTATCACATTTTACATGTAAAGGAAAAACAGAAATATTTAAAAATATTTTCAACTGAAAATTGCAGTTTTCTATTTTTAAATATTTTAAAAATGGGTTTGTTCCTGTGATTGCAATAATTTTAATATGCAGGCCATTATATCTACTAATAAACCAATCTTAAAAACACAAACATCTAGCAATAAAAATCCTCACCTGAAAGAACTCTCTAACTTGTCGAACGTATCCTGCGACTTCAGTGTCGCTAGGCTGAACCTTCCAGGGGAATCGCTCTGCGCTCTTATACTCGTCTGCTCCAGACCAGCTCACGGTGGGCAAGAAGCGCTCAGTCAGAGGGGCCGCGACGATCACATCCAGCTGACCACTGTAGATCAATACCTGAGAGACACAATCACAGTTTTACGGCACAAAATCAAGACATACAGTATGAAAATAATTATTAGATATTATTAAAATTTATAATTAGAAAATTATTATGAAATAATGTACACGTGGCCGCATCACCACCTCGGATACATGTTATTTTATCAATTATTCCTTATTTAGGTCTTCTAGTAAAACAAAACTAAAATTAAATTTTAAATGAATAATGAAATATGTTGTTGTTATATCATTTAATCTAAAACAACAACAACAACAACAACAAAATGGCGTCCTCACTCTATAGTTCTCCATCAAGATGCCCAACCAGGGTTTGATGGACTTCATGACATCCTGAAGCAGATGTTTCTCCACGTCTGAGCCGTCGTTGAAGGTCAGATTCCCAACATGGATGGAACGTCGAACCTCTGGTAGGGTCACAAATGAAGAAAAATACTCCTGATCTGGAGGTTCCTGGTTAGAAACAAAAATAAAAACAGATTTAGACAGAGACTACTCATTCAAAACTAATATCCAACTCTTTTGATTGTTAATAAATGTGTCGGTAGACTCGGTGCATTACCTGACACTGCATGTAGTTAAAGTAGTTGGTGCAACCAGTGACATTCTGGAAGTATGAAGGATAAGGAACAAGATCTCCATTCAGTAAGCTGTCAAACACCTGTGGAATAAAGGGGATGTTTTCAGAATCCATTTAAAGGTCCTGTGAAGTGCTTTGAAACGTGCATTTTTTATTTAAAGTTTTATGTAGTCTCAACTAAAACATGAAGACAGGACATATAGTTTTTGTCTCAGCTCTGCTTCCCTTTTAGAAACCTATTCATGTTTAGCTGAAATGAATGACAATTTCCCATATGAAACTGGAGGGTTAGATAACACCAAAACAAAAAATTATTTTATTTACTAATCACCCTCACCTCATGGGCTCAATTTAATGATCTAGGCGCAAAGTCTAAAGTGCATGGTGCAAAAGCAATAAAGGCGTATCTGAATCCACTTTTGCTATTTTAAGGACAGAAAAATATGACTTGCACCCCAGCACATAGTCTAACAGGGCTGTGCTTATTCTCTTTATGAGTTATGGGTGTTTTTTGAGCATGCCATGCATTAAACCAACCATGGTGCGTTTGCTATTTACATGGCGGACTTTGCAAGAGTAAAAACTGAATGGAAAAACTAAACACTTCACTTGCATAAAAACAGTTTAACAGACCATCTGCGCAAGTATAAAGAACGAGACTCCTCCATTCGGCCTCTTTACTTTACTCCTTTATTTTCATGAATAAGAAAATTGTGTTGTTCGCACTCCACTGAAGACATCCATTAGCCTACATGTTTAATTTAGTTTGTTAAGCGCAAAGATTTGTTTCAAAACTATTTCTAAATTCAGTTCTAATTTCCAGCAAACAAATAAATGAACAATAATAACAAAGTGTGGTCAAAAAACTGCGTTCTATCCAAACACACGTCCTGTTCTTATGCCCCATATGGTGAAGCATATATCTTCAAAACCCGACAAATCTAAACTTGTTTTTATTAAAACAAATATAAATATACATGTCATAAATAATACTGCTAATAATAATTACATTATAATAAAAATGCTAATTGTCATAAATGAACTGAAAAAAAAAAACAGACATGAAGGCATAGAGGTAGTGGTTTTTATATTTATGTAGAAAATAATAATTTTTGTAACATTTATTTTTTTTTCTATGTGTTAAGATACTTGTGTATTGCTGTACATCCTGTGTGTATTAAGTGTTTGAACCTGCATAGCCGCATAACTAACGTGCTCTGCACTGGTGTTTAGACCAGCTTTTACTTGGTCAATGGCATGGTCTTAATTCAATTTCTCAAAATAGCAATGCAACAACAATATGCCTTAACACACTTCCTTTATAGACCAGAACACCCATGAGTCCTCAAAGTGGCGCGAATGGATTTGCCATTTAAACAATGTGGCACAAAACGGGAAAATTACAGCTGCGCTGGTCTGAGAATAGCAACAAATCCCACAAAACACATTTAGCACCTTGTTGCGCCGGGTGTACGATAGGGCCCGAAATGTTTAAAAGTACAGAAAAGAAACCAAAAATTCTAAACAGTCTATTGTGAATTCAGTGGATCAACTGTAATCATATGAAGCTCAAAGAACACTTTTGTGCACTCCCTGTTAACAGAGCCCACAATGGAACAAAAATTAGAAGCCTTCATAACTTTTATAAAAACGTGCAAACACTTCCGGCCTGTCTCGACTGAGTGGTATGGTACTGTAAGGTATGCTTTTATGGCCGTTTCCACTGTCAAAAGGTACCTAAAAGCAAACTGTACCATACCACCTTTCAGAAGGGTACCTAGCACAACAAAAGGGAACGAAAAGGTGGAGCAAGACGCACAGCTGAACGCTACTGGTTTATGGAGATACGTCACTCACTCGTGCCAGAAGCAGGAGATTGAAAACAAAGGAACCTCCATTTTTAAAAACACAGCCGAGAGATTAGACCGTAATAATATATACATATAATAACAAGCTATGGTCAACCAGAGCTCAAACAAACCTTGTCGTCGTCTTGATGAACAGCCACAATGCCAAGAAGAAGAGCAGAACTACCCTGTGTGCCGTAGTTGTTTACAAGGCCGACTAAAGTGTGAGCAGTTTCGCTTTCTCGCTTGCACTCGCCATGCGTCTATATTTGAAATAACGAACTTCTTGAGCTCATGATAATAACGTGCGCTTGATTATTGAAGCTCATTCTGACATTCCAGAAACTGACAAATGCAACAGGGACACGCAAAAAAACAAACAAAGAAGTAGCCCGACAAAACAAAGGAGCAAATGATTCTTTCTGCAACCTATTAGATGAACAAACTGCCATGTTTAACTATTATCATCGCCTTTTGGACTATTATGAACTTGGAATGACGGAATTACTCTCTAACAGAGGTTACATGTGCTGGTGAAGATTAAAGACACAGATAGGTTTGCACTCACTGGGCTATGTTGCGTGTTGTTTTTGAACACAAATAAAGACTAAATGTATGCTGTGTGTAGTTTTTCTGTAATTGGTTACATTTCAGAGACTGTAGGGGTCTGTAAGCTTTCAATTATGTTGCATTTATTCATTTTATATAATTGCAGACATTACAGTAGGCTGTTTTGCCCTATCATTGATCTGCAGGTATAATCAAATCCTGTACATAGAAAGATTAGTAATGAACATTTATACACAAGTGTTTTTGTGTATAAAGCATCTGTTTTGTGAGAAGTGCTTCTCATATGGTATGTGAACAACTTGTACAGCTTTACTTTTACATTTCCTTGAGCAAGAATGACGTCGACTGAAACTTTCTGTACCATTGGTACCCTTTTGGCAGCGGAAACGCAAACCTGATGAAGGTGACCCGTACCGACTCGTACCGTACTGTACCACTCAGTGGAAATGGGCCATTAAGGGGAAAGTTCACCCAAAATAGAAAATTCTGTCATTATTTACTCACTCTTCACTTGTTCCAAACCTGTTTGAGTTTCTTTCTTCTGTTGTATGTAAAAGAAAATATTTTGAAGGATGCTGGAAACCTGTAACCACTAACTTCCAGAGTATTTGTTTTTCCTACTATGGAAGTCAATGGTTAAAGGTTTTTGGCTTCCCTCAAAATATATAGTTCTGAGTTCTACAGAAGAAAAACACTCATAAAGGTTTGAAACCACCTGAGTTAGAGTAAATGAGTAAATTTAAGTAAATGTTTATTTTTGGATGAACTATCCCTTCAATATTTAATACCAATCGATCAGCTAAGGGCATCTTTAATATGTTAGAGTTTGCAGAGTTGCTGAAAAATCACATTTTAATAAATGTTTAATATATGTTTTTCCTGCGTTTTTGTTGCATTTACACAGTGTAGACCAGCAGGTGTCATGCTAGCATGTCATGTTTTTAACACTTTGAAATGGTAAATAATTTTTTTTCAAGGCATATTTGGTTCTGCTGTTTTGAAGCGTTGGAAAGCTTTGTTTCTCCAATAACCTCCAATCTCTATTATACAGGTCTAAGAAGAGGAAAACTTCTACATTTTCTGCTGATAATCACAAGGGTGTTCAGAGTCGAAATTAAATTTGGCCTTTTTAAATACCAGGGAGAAAAAGTACAGAAATGAGTCAGAGTTTAAATGTCAAAATTAATGTCCAGCTTTTACCCTCATTTTAAAAGATCCTATATAACTAGCTTATAAATAAAGTTATTATTATGGGAAAAAGAGACTAAACTGCTTTTGTTTGCCAGCATATTGTAAATACAGGTTCAGACATCTGTGCTGAAGTTTCAATGGCTTCTACATATAAAATTGGTTCAAAATGTTGTAAGTGATAGGGCTGATGAAAAGGCATCTTAATAACAAGCATCTAGTGCAGGGGTGTCCAAACTCTGTCCCGGAGGGCCGGTGTCCTGCCTAGTTTAGCTGCAATTTCCTTTAACACACCTGCCTGGAGCTTTCTAGTGTATCTAGACAGAGCTTGATTAGCTGCTTCAGGTGTGTTTAATTGGAGTGGAAAGTAAAATACGCAGGACACCGGACATCCAGGACCGAGTTTGGGCTGCCCTGGTCTAGTGGAACAGATTCCGTATCTGCTGAAAAACAAGGCTCACTTGGAAGGCCTCCACCCATCGCTGCTCCTGGATCAGTTTGACTCCTGCATCTGTCTGCATCTTCACATGCTGCCTCTGCAGCTCATCCACCAGACCCGTCTGATAGAGGAAATCTGCATAGCCTCCCAGCATCTGAGACAGAGAAGAGAAGCAGATTTAAAGTCTGCATATTGCCAACAGAGGAAAAACACTTTACAACATGGCCTCGTTTGGATGCATTAGTATTTTTTAACGAATTGATAAATATAAGAGAAAAAAGTTGATAGCATCAAATGACATTAGGTAAAATAAAATTAAAGCATATTAACAAAGATTACTGTATTATTATTATTATTATCATCATGGTAATTATTATTATTATTATTATCTGTTTTATGGTGAAAAACAGACTTATGCAAGATATGAAAAAAGTATTTTATATTTTTTTAAATAAAATAATTATAGACATTTAAAAAATATTATTTTTGAATCTGATATGATTTGAAAAATATTAACTTAAAAAGATTTTTTTAAAGAACTTTTTTTCAATAATATTCTTTCCAAATAAATATTTCATAAATCATATCAGATTCAAAAATATAAACAATTTCGAATAAATAATATTCTTTGGAAATATTTTTTTCTAATAAATAATATTCACTTTATAATAAAATTTTATATTTATATTAAATTTATTGATATTTACATTAGATATATTGATATCCATTAACGAAATATTAAAAACAAATGCTGCATTATTCCATAAAAATAAGAGCCTATATTGATTTCAGTGTAATTCTAAAATATTTATTATCTTTGAAATGTTTGTAAATTAAAATAACTAAAAAAATTAACTAAACATGTAGTTAAAAAATAAAAATATATAATTGCTTATTGTTTGGTCATTTTAATTCACAGAGCAAGAAGTGGTGTTAAAGATTACAACAATATTAATAACGTATTAGTAAAACTTACAAATCAACAAAACCTAAGATTAATAAATGCTGTAGTAATGCTGCTTAGTATTAGTTCATATTTACAGCCAAATTGCTTTAAGTCATAATAATAATCATCAACATTTAAAAATAAGCATTTTTAAAATATTATTCACCAGCTCAGGGTCACATAGTCCATCTCCAATGGCCATTCCTTTGAAATTGATCTTCACTTTAGCGGAGGGATTGTTCCTGTGGATGTAGTATCCAATTGCTGGAACATACTTTCCTGCATAGGACTACAGATGTCAAAAAAAAAAAAAAAAGTTATAAAACAAACATCAAATTCTTTTGACTCCATAAAGACAGCAGGATTCTTATCACATCAATCCAAAATCTCCCTTTTCTCACCTCGCCAGTAGCATAAAACGGATTTGACTGGAACTCGCTGAATATCTGGAAAAACTGGGTCAGGGCACTGCAGAGGAGATTAAAAAGAATAATATAAGATCACCTGCACTGCTTTAGATAAACAGTAAAATCACTGACACTGTACCTATATAAGTCTCTGCCCACATCATCCTGGTTTTGGGCAAACCCTCGGTCGTCTTCAGTGAAACTCCATCCAGTCCCAACCTGAAAAATAAACCACACACAGATGACTTAAATGTACAGAAACAGTATATATGAAGAAGGGTTGTCAATCAAGACTATTTTCAGTTCATAATTTGTGTAATAATTAGATTATATGTCAAAAAATCTACACTCAAGACAGAAAATATAAAGTAGCTATGTATTCAACAATGGGTTCTGATCATCATTTACATGTTTTTTTTTTTAAATAAGTAAAATATTAACATTTTCAAACTGCATTAAAGGCCAGGGATATAATATAACGTATACAGTACACATTTAATAATACATGCTTATTTGTTTTAAGAATGTATTAAACCAATACATTTGTGATTTTTTTGCACTTATTTTAGTCTAATGAAAAGAAAACGACTGTAATACACTCACACATATCCTGCATACACATCATTTATTTTATTTAGCAAAATCAATCTGAGTCAGTATATTTCAATTGCAGTTCATAATTTTAAGGTCATGTTCTCAAAATGAGATTCTTGTGCACTGAGCTGTAAATCTCCACTTCCGCAGCTTACATAAATCAACCTTCATTTTTATTCATATCTACATTCTGAAGGTTTTTAAAGAGGGATATTTTCATTAATTTTATGCCCGATAAAACATTTTATTTCATTTCTGTGCCTGTTTACAATGTTTTCTGTAACTTAATGTAATGTTTGGATATTTATAATAGAAGTTTATGCAAATGGGCACCTATTTAATTAAAGTGTCTTATTTTTTATTTTTAAACATATGATTTTTAGAGACCTTGTAATGCAAAAAAAAAAATGCAATTCTTGATGTAATCAATTATCTGGAAAAGTATTGTGATAACCATTTTTTTTAGCCTAATCACCTGCAGTTTCTTGTCTTTTCATACATTATTTCTATAAACATATTTCAGAAAAATCACACAAAAAACTATTTTAAAATAAACAAAAAACAAACAAACAAATAAAAATATTAAAAAAAACTGTTATTACTATATATATATATATAAAATACACTTATTTATTAATGAAATTAAAATTTAATAAATAAGTAAAATAAATAAATAAATAGTTGTAATTTTGACAGCCCTTATCTTCAGACAAGTCTAAGGGCCATTGGTTAACTATGGTGTACATCAGGCTAAAAACCACCCTGAGAGATACACACCATAGTTACCTGACGACCCTTAGATTTCAGTACTGTATTCCACACAGCAGTTAGTTAAACTCAAGACGGCAGCGGTTCAGTCGATTCAGCATGCTGAATCTGCATGAGGGCCAACAGCACTCTGTTTGGCTGTTGTTTAGTGAACAAGCCAGTGCATACACATAAAAGCAAAACTAATTAAAACAAGCAGAGAGTTCCAGATGTCTGTTCTACTGTCACATCATCTTACCTGAGCATTTCAATATGTTCATATTCACATAAAATTAGCTAAATAGGAGGAAAGAAAGTATTCAATACTGGGGCTATGCAATATGACAAAAATCTCATATCACAAGATAAGTTGTCTCATATTCTGATAACGATATATCATTATATAGTACCATTTTTTTTATTGACAAAATGCAAGTATATACTCAGAAATGTACTACTTTTGTCATCATATTTCTCACTTAGAATTTTAGGGCAAATGTTTGATTAAAAAAAGTAGAAATACTAGATAAATATTATTAAAATATAAAACATAGTTCAAAAACTAATGATTACACTGCAAAAAAAAAAATGCTTCTTACTTAAGAGTTTTTCTTTTCAGAATGTTTTAGAGGTCATGTTTTCCGAAAGAAGTCAAAATGAAGTGAGTTTTTTTTTTTTTTCTTAAAACAAGCTAAATCTGCCAACTGGGTAAGCAAAAGCACCCCATTGGTAGATTTAGTTTGTTTAAAAAAAAAAAAAATAATAAAAAAAAAATAATAATATATTATATAAAATATATATTATATAAATATATATTATATAAATCATAGTTTTACATATTTAATTTTGACATAATTTCTGAAAACAACACTATATGTTTTGCTTGACTAGAAAATGCTTCTTGATTTAAGAATTTGTAGATATTTGGACTAGAAACAAGACAAAAAACCCTAAGAAAGATAAGCATTTTTGCAGTGTACATGTCCAACATAAAAATAAAAAAAAAATATTCCTAAATAAAACGCAAACTGTAAGTAGTAGTGTAGTAGTGTGTCATTCACTTTCGTCAATTTGTGAAGTTTAGTTCCTCGCCACTGGCTTGCTTGGTTTGAGACTGCACATCTATGGATTTGCTCTTCAGTGTTTGGACAGTCAGCAGTAAAAATTAAACCATACTAAACTGAATTAAACAGAACTTTAACTAAAACTTCTATGTGAAGCTGCTTTGACACAATCTACATTTTAAAAGCGCTATAGAAATAAAGATGACTTGAATTGAATTAAACATTTTAATTTCAAGACTGCAACTCATAATTCTGTTACCTGTGTTTCTGTCTGCATCTCCATATTAGCATGTATACAAAATATGAATAAATATTACCACAAAACAATGTATTTTGTGACGATACAAAATAAACACCAGAGCATAATATAAAACGATAGATTTTTTATTTTGTTCATACGTTATATTGTCATATTGTACAGCCCTAATCAACAGAATTGTGAGATTGTTTATTTGCGGTTCTAGTTTCTGTTTCCCTTTTTGAAATGAGGAATAAATACAACTGATACCTGCTGACCCAGATAGTCCATTTCCTACATGTAGGCACAGCACTTTTAGTTTAATTATCTTTAACAACAATGTTTGTCTCTGCTAGTTCATTGATTGGCATCAGAATGGCATGTCATAGTTTTAACTTACCGGGTTGTCAATGTAGAGAACTGAATAGCGTGATGTCCAGGGGAAATCCCTATAGCCCACTGCAAAAACAGTCAAGAGTCAGATCATCTTTCTAAGGTAATTTAATACACTACTTTTGAGACCGAAGATTTCTAAAGGAAGCGGAGCTACAAATTTCTACGTTTCAACATAGTGGCTAAACTTTTCCCCTCTGATGACATGTACAAAGGGAGAATATTTATCAAAGTCTTTCTACAGACTGTTTTTATAAAAATGTGACTATTAAAAAATAAATTATTATTTTTTTACCATTTGAGGCAGGCTATAATGAGGCATGGGCAAAACTACATTGAAATGTATTTTAAAATAAAATACCAAATACCTCAGTTTTACATGTATCAAAATAAACTACAAAATACAGCAGCCACAAATGTATCAAAATAAAATACTGTATTTTGAAAATATTACAAAATACTTGTACAAGGGAGCATGACATTTCTTCGCAAACCTTTTATCAATAGGCATATTCGATCAATCCCTTCACCATTAAATTTACTTTCTCTTTTATTTTAGCATAATTTTTGTACAAATTTAATTTAGAAAGTCCTGTCTTGAAGATGATCTCTTTAATCACTGTCAAAAAACATCTAATGCAGATAATGAGTAGGAATATAGTACCATATCTTAACAGTCTTATATTTAAAGAGGTGAAATATGAAAAGGTTATTTGATATATATATATATTTTTTGTTCAATAAATGTAGTTTTTGTGCAATTGAAATCTTCAATACCTTATGTTAAAACATTTGAACATAAAACATGATCTCTCAAAAAAAAAAATAAATAAATAAAAAAAATTCAGTTTCAACATAGTGGCTAAACTTTCCCCGTCTCATGACATGTACAAAGGGAGAATATCGATTAAAGTGTTTCTGCAGATTGTTTTCATGTAGTGTGATTATTAAAAAATATATATTAATTAATCTTTACCATTAGAGGCTGGCTATAATCGCACATTGTTGCCACACAACTGTGCTTCAACCACTTCTAAAAGGTATGTTTGCATAATAGGTCTCTTTAAATAAGATGTTTTACTTGAGAAGATGCAAAATGTCTTTGTTTCAAAATTGGGTTACCACCTCTGCCTCTTTTTGAACCAGGAAAACCATGTGATACTGTATTTGAAGTGCTTTTAAAAATATATAATAGACTATAGATTTTCTATTAAGCAACAACATATTATTTCTGGCATTTCTAACATTTATAATGTGAAAAAAGAGAACAGCATGGTAATCTCTCTCTCAACAGATGCTTCTACTCACACGTGAGGTTCTTATATACAAAATATGGGCCGTGCTCCACAAACAAGCCGAACATGGAGGTTCCTCCTGGTCCTCCCTGCAGCCACAGCAGAACCGGAGCAGTCTCTGGTTTATCCTAAATCATAAAACATGTACAACAATAAATCAGTGTGCACTGCAGTCCACAGCAATAAAACCTTATATACGAAAAAATGCTGTCAAGGACTTCTAAAAACACCTGACACCTAAAACTATACTGCAGTCAGCTGAACTACCTTATCTTTAGTATTGTTCGTGTGGAGTGTTGCAAAATGAAAAGAATGGTATTATACTACCTGGGCAGGGAAGAACCAGAAGAAAAGGTTGCTGTTGTAGGTCTTGTTCACAGTGAGATATCCAGAGTAACTCTTGACATTGGCACCAGGAAGGGGACCCACCAAACTCAGTTTTTTGGCTACACAAACACAATGCATAGAATTGTGTTATCAGTGGTGTAAAGTAACAAATTACAAATACTCAAAACTACTGTAATTGAGTAGTTTTTCCTCAGGAATTGTAATTTGCTAAGTAGTTTGCCTTGAGTACATTTTTAGTGCTGTATCGGTACTTTTACTCCACTATTTTCCTTCAACCTGCAGTCACTATTTCTTCCATGTCTATGGTGATTGGCTGAAGTAGAAAAATCGGTTCTATGATTCCTGTCCAATCAAATTGCACATAGAAAGTAAATCGCATCATACTGAACAACCTCAAGACATGGGCGCTTTATAAATGCAGCAAACCTTTTGAAAGCATTAAAAATGTGCAAGACGATGTCCAAAATCTTTACATGCATTGACCCAGAGACTGTTTATAGACCACATGTTACTGATGAGAAAACGAAGGATGCTGACAGTATGATTACTGAAATCACTAAACAGCCTTAAACGATCACTAAATGGAAGGAATGAAGAATGGAAGAAAGGGCCGAATGAAGGAAGGAAGGAAGAACCGAATGAAGAAAGGACCGAACGAATGAAGGAAGGATTCAAGGAAGGACTGAACAAGCTAAGGAAGGAATGAATGAATGAACGAACAAAGGAAAAGGAAGGAAGGAACGAACAAAATATGAACGGATGGACGGAGGAATGAAGGAAGCACCAAATGAATGAAGGAAGGAAGGACTGAAGGAAGGAAGGAACAAACGAACTAAGGGAGGGAGGAACGAAGAAAGCAACAAATGAATGAAGAAACAAATGAATGAATGAAGGAACGAAGGAACTGACAAAAACAATAGAAGGAAGGAAAGAACGAACGAAGGATTCATGGAAGTATTGAACAACTGAAGAAAGGAAGGAACAAATGAATGAATGAATGAATGAATGAAGGAAACAAAAACTGTAGAAGAAAGGACGAAAGGAAGGAATGAACAAACGACGAACGAACTAAATATGAACAGACGGACTGACAGAGGGAAGGAGGGAAGAATGAAGGAAGGACCAAAACCAAATGAATGAAGGATTCAAGGAAGGACTGAACAAACAAAGGACGGACGGAACGAACATGGGAAGATAACTAAATGCGTTTACATTCAGTACATTCTGTAGTGCATCAACTTTTCACATTGTAATACTCACTACTTGAGTAATTTTAAAAGGGCTACTGTTTAATCACATTTTGAGTAAAACTTACAACAGATACTTTTACTCTACTTGCTCTACATTTTTGAGCAAGTAATGGTACTGTTACGTGAGTATGATTTTTCAGTACTATTTCCACTACTGATTATCATATAGTATTAAAGTGGTAACTGTTCAGGCATTTGAAAGGAAAATTTCAGTATAAGATTGAAATTTATAATATTGCTGCAGTAAGGCTCATCTCAAGGGTTCATTTTTATGGAGGATTTTTATGGATAAAAATGAAAATCAAATTATCAATTTAATAATTGAAAAATTATATAGAAATAAAGTAGAAAAATAAATTACATTTTAAATAATGCCATTGGAAAGTCTACACATGGGAGCAATAAAAGTTTTTTTTTTTTTAATTTTCATTTATTTTCAACTAGAGAAAAGCGTGTGGCAAAAGAAAAAGAAAAAACCAAGTGGCAAATAGAAAGAAAAAAGCATTTGCAAATGCCTTTTTATTTAAAATGTGCATTTTAATGCATTTAAAATTATTATTTAATATACTGTTTGATTAATCAGCGTTTTAAAACAAATTAAACAGCTATAAAATTGTCTATTCATTTATACATTTTACATGTATTTTTAAATGCATTGTTTTTATTGCTTTATTAAATTACATTTAAAAACACAATTTAAATAGACACATTTAAATAAGTAATATTTATTTGTCCATTGTTTGTTCATTTTAATTGTGATTTATTTATGCACATTTTAATTTTATTAAAAGTTATTAAATTGATAATTTCATTCTTCATTTTATTTCTAACCTGCACTCCTGGTCCTCCATAAATTTTGGGGTTATTCATGAGTTGCTCACCAAAACATATTACTGGCTGTGTGCTTGGTGATGCTATAATAAATAATTACATGTATGCTGATGATTTGATCATCTTTTCAACCATATTTGTGCAGATTTTGGCCAGAGATATGATGTGCAGTATAATTTAAAAAAAGAGTGTTTACATGACGTGTAGAACCAAAGAATTTAGAGATATGATTTTCCCAGATTTGTATTTTTACCAGGGGAAGTTTTAAATGTTAGTAAAACTGTTAAATATTTAGGGCATGTTATTAATGAAGATATGAGTGATGACAATGATATGTACAGGGAACGTTGAAAGTTATATGTTCAAGCAAATATGCTGGTGAGAATGTTTTATACGTGTTCGGAGCAGCTTAAGGTAAACCTTTTTAGAACTTATTGCAGTTCTTTATACACAGCTCCTCTGTGGTATAAAATTTTAAAAAGAGAGTCTCCATAAGCTGCAGGTTGCATACAATGATTGTATGAGGATTTTTCTTTTAAAAAAAAAGCAGATGGTGTAGTGCAAGGGAGTTATTTTGTAAGGTAAGAGTTTGATAATTTTTTGCTTTGATGAAAATTTTGATTTATAAGTTTCTGTCGATTGGAGAATACTCAGAATAGCATTTTAATGCTGTCGATAAACTCTAGTCTTACTGAGGGACGTTATCAGTCATCTTTGATAAAATATTGCCATAACATTTTTAACGCAAGTTGTATAGGTTGTATTGTTTTGTCTGACTTTTGTACTATTGGACCTAGTGTCTGGAATAAAATTATATGATTGAATTATGAAAAGAATAATACCACACAGGGGTGACACAGTGGGGCAGTGGGTAGCACGATCGCTTCACAGCAAGAAGGTCGCTGGTTCGAGCTTCGGCCGGTTCAGTTGGCATTTCTGTGTGGAGTTTGCATGCTCCGGTTTCCCCCACAAGTCTAACATGTGGTTAAGGTGAATTGGGTAAGCTAAATTGTCCGTATTGTATGTGTGAGAATGAGTGTGTATGAATGTTTGGATGCAGCTGGAAGGGCATCCGCTGTGTAAAACATATGCTGAGTAAGTTGGCGGTTCATTCCGCTGTGGCGACCCCAGATTAATAAAGGGAGTAGCCTTACAATTCAGCCTTAAAGCTTTAATTTAGCCTACTTTTTTAAATAATTTATTAGTGTGGCTAGCTTATAGCATTAGCTTGGACTGCTGATTTAATCATGTTTACTTACAATTACTGTTTGATAAAAATAACAAAAAGAAAGCCATTTTAATATCTTCCTTTTCCAGGTGGCTTTTAAAAAGTTGATGAAGAATTGAACAGCAAGCATACCTTCTTCTATCTTGCCTTGCTCCAGATAGGGGGTGAGCATCAGTGGTTTGCCCGGGTCAGTTCCAAAATGCGACTCGCTCACCCGACGTGTTTTGCGGCAGAAGAATGAGGAACATCCGCGTGAGCAAACTGACTCCAGAACAGCCCAGAGGAAGAGCAGCCTCAGCGCTTCCTTCAGCATTATAAGTGGTCTGAAGTGCAGACAGCAAAGAAATGTGACACGGGGATCTATGATCGAGCATGATATTAAAAGGCTCATATCGCCAGCGGTCTGTCCTTACATGCCTAAACTTATCATTGAGGTAATGTTGGTTTTATAATTGCACATTCAGACTTTCTCCTTAATTATTTAATTTCATAAATGTATTATTTGCAAATTATTTTATAATTTTGAAATCATATTAGCAGCCAAAGTGCATCATTGTTTAATCAATTAATCAGTGCTAATGTTGTTTTGAAGTCAAATTTGCATGTGATTTCAGACCGAATATTCAAACACTATATGGACTGTTACAATGAACGAATGTGCGAATATAAAACCAACTTTACCTCAATAAACATATCAGGGAAAATAAACAACGACAAATCGTGTCGAACAGTGCAAATACTGTTAATTAAAGTACACGCCACATTATGCATAAGAGGATAAACAGTAAACAAAGTGCAATTGTGATAGATCGGTTGTTGAGTTACACAATAAAATGTTTCCTAATTAAAATCTTTTCCTGATTAATAACTGACTTACCTTAAGGCCAAAATCCCACGAGAAATCCAGAAACCGTTTACACTGGCAGATGAAACATGAGTAAATTAAAAATCAGGTTGTTGTCACGCTGCTGCTGCAGTCACATGACTACATGGGCGCTGTGTCATGTGATCGAACTGAACCAGGAAATTTAGTCAAAAATAGTGACTCCTAGAGGCTCATTTTAGAGTCTACCTGAAAATGTTATACATTTGCTCTATATTTGTGCTACCTACTGATTATCACATGTGAACGTTTCTCTGGGTTACATTAAAAAAAAGAAAGAAAAAAGCTCTTATCTGTAGAAATGTTCAATTCCTGAATATCCAAAACCAATGAAACTGGTTAAACCTGGCATTAAATATTAAATTTTGGACTTTTGAGCAAAATCTCTCAATAAAAACAACCAATTTGCTAATTAAATTGTGTATAGCCCACAATAAAATTCATGAGGTAAATTAAGAACTGGTAAATTACAGGTGACAACCAGTGCTGACCTGATTTCTATGAATAAAATGTACAGCATGTCACAGATAACACAACTAAACACATCATGCATCTTTAAATAATGTTTTTTTATTATTCAGGGGTAAGCAAAATACAAAACTACATAGCTCTGTGTGACATAACATAACTTGACTTTGATTTATCACACCTGAGTTCAATTTCTCAAGCCACACCTAGCCCTGATTACTGCACACTTGTTCGTGATAAAAAAAAAAAAAAAAAAAAAAGAAAATCAATTAAATTTAACATACCTGACAAAGTGAAGTAGACCAAAAGATCATCAAAAGCTAGATATCATGCCTAGAAATTCAAAAATAAATGAAAAATATTATAATTGAGATCTACCAGTCTGGAAAAGTATAAAGCCAGTGAGAGCCATTATTTACAAATGGCAGAAACATGGAACAGTGGAGAACATTCCCGGGAGCGGCTAGTCAATCAAAATTACCCCAAGGGCAGCAACTCCTCCAAAAGATCACAAAAGACCACAAAACAACATGCAAAGAATCACAGGCCTCACTTGCCTTAGTAAAAGTGAGTGTTCATGACTCCACCATAAGCAGTGGCCGATTTAGGCATGGGCAATGAGCAATGGGCGATCACCCAGGGCGGCAAGGACATTTTTACAGTGTTTCTGATAATATAATTTTCTTCTGGAGAAAGTCTTATTTGTTTTATTTCGGCTAGAATAAAAGCAGGTTTAATTTAAACAGATTTAATTTAAACAGAAATCGGGGAAAGAATTAACAGAGGGGGCTAATAATTCTGACTTCAACTGTATGTGCAAAAGATTGCAGCTTTATTGATGCAATCCTTCCAATAGACAACAATAGCCTATGTGACATCTAGTGTATATATCTATGAGTGACCTAAAGTTGAAGTGAACTTAAAAGCACACTAGCAAGTCCACTTCTAAAAATGGCCGAAGAAAAACAAAATGAGTACTTTGGAGTGGCCTAGTCAAAGTCCAATTGAGATGCTGTGGCCTCACCATAAAAAGGTGGTTCATGCTTGAAAACCCTCAAGTGTGGCTGAATTACAACAATTCTGCAAAGATGAGTGGGACAAAATTTCTCCACTTCTCTGTAACAGACTCATAGCAAATTATCGAAAGAAATAAAAAAAATAAAAACCTTGATTGCAGTTATTGCTTCTATAGCTGGCCCAACCAGATATGAAGTTTATGGGGCAAACACTTTTTCACTCATACGCAGTTTTAAATTTTGTTTTCCCTTAATAATAAAAACCTTCTTTTTCAACCTTCACAATTTCTTTTTTTTTTTTGTAACTTTGGATCATTCATTCATTTTCTTTTCGGCTTTGATCTGGGGTCGCCACAGCGGAATGAACCACCAACTTATCCAGCAAATGTTTTACGCAGTGGATGTCCTTCCAGCTGCAATCCATCTCTGGGAAACATCCACACACACTCATTCACACTCAAACACTACGGACAATTTAGCCTCCCCAATTTACCTAAACTGCATGTCTTTGGACTGGGGGAAACCGGAGCACCCGGAGGAAACCCACGCGAATGCAGGGAGAACATGCAAACTCCACACAGAAATGCCAACTGACCCAGCCGAGGCTCAAACCAGCGACCTTTTTGCTGTGAGGTGACAGCACTACCTACTGCGCCACCGCGTCGCCCAACTTTGTATCATATTTATATAAGAAAAACATGATTTTTAAGAGGGTGTGACAATATTACAAGTCTTTCAATGCATGGCGTCATAAAGATGCTAACTTTTTAATGGCCTTTGATACTGATTGATTGAGCCATGTTTAAATTTATAATTTTTTTCTACAAAAATACACCAGTGACCTCATCACTCCTATATTACTGCACCACTGTGTGTTGCTGCTGTTCAAGATATTATAAATCTTAGCAAATTAACTTTTTTATTTATCATTTACTAAATTACTAAATGGTGCTATACTAAACCATGGATGTTTGTGCAGGTGTAGGTGCACAGATTGCAAAGTGCAGAGAGAAAATTATTTAAAAGTTTACACTTTCAGGTGGTTCAGTTTGATCATCAAATTACATTCTTTATTGACACTTTATATGCAAACTCACCATGCCATAAAACTGCCTGGTTTAATACTCTGCTGAGAGACTTTTTTGAGGGACTACTTTTTTATACTGGAAGGATGACATTTGCAGTAATGATTACAGTAATTATATATTTCTATTGTGCAGTTTTAAAAAAAGCAGTAATCTCAGTGAAGCCATAAAGTGAATTTAAAACAGCTAGGGCTTTCTGAGATACTCTTAGTTATCCATGCAATCTGCAGTTTCACATGGATTATTGCTTTTATTTCTAAAATAGCTACCATTATATAAAACACAGTCAATTTGTAAATTACAATTTTTGTGAGAAAACAGGTCCTACAGAAAAAAAGAATGCACTGAAATACAATACATATACTGTAACCTTAGTCATTCACTCGTTTTCCTTCGGCTTAGTCTTTTATTCATCAGGGGTCGTCACAGCGGAATGAACCGCCAACTTATTCAGGATATGTTTTTTGCAGCAGATGCCCTTTCAGCTGCAACCCAGTACTACGAAACACCCATACACTCTCACATTCACACACTAGGCCAATTTAGTTTATTCAATTAACCTAAACTGCATGTTTTTGGGGTAAAGTCTAGATCGGATACACAGCCGGCCGGAAATGTGGTATGCACATGATATAGCAGTATTTTTTTATGACACTGTATAACAATGATTAATATTTTTAGGGTTTAGGGTCGGGGTGAGGGTTGGCATTAAAAAAATTATTATTTTATTATTAAATTATTATTATTAGGTAATTTTATAGGTACAACTACTGTTTTTACATTACTGTGACAGTTGGTTTAGGGCTGGGGTGGGAGTAGACGTTAATAAAATACAACAAATTGGAAATGTAATAAATAATATACATAATTCTCGTCAACTTCCGGCCGCAACCATATCCGATCTAGCAACAACCTGTTTTTGGACTGTCGGGGAAACCAGAGCACCTGGAGGAAACCTACCCAAACACAGGGAGAACATACAAACTCCACACAGACCCAGCCAGAACTCGAACCAGCGACCTTCTTGCTAACCACTGAGCTACAGTGCCACCACTATAATCTTAGTATAAGTATAAATTATTGGAAGTACTGTTGCCTTACATCAAGAAGGTTGCAGGTTTAAGTTTGCATGTTCTCCATGTGTTCGCATGGGTTTCCTCCATGGGCTCCAGTTTCCCCAGTATAAAGACATGTGGTATAGGTGAATTTGGTAAAACTAAATAGTCCATAGTGGATCAATGTGTGTGTGAACGAGTGTATGAGTGTTTCCCAGTGCTGGGTTGTGGCTAAAAAGGCATCTGCTGCTTAAAACATATGCAAAAGTAACTGGTGGTTCATTCTGCTGTGGCGACCCCTCATAAATCAGAGACTAAGCCGAAGGATATGAGTGAATACACACTCGAGGTGGTTATACAGTAACATCATCAATTATTCCTTACTGAATATTTTACCACACCCAATTGAAAGTATGTTGCACTTGTCTATCAACATCAATAAAATTGTCATAAAAAGCAGTAAAAACTGCTATTTATGCTGCCATATTTTATCAGCTCTTTATTATACATGTTATGAAACAATAATCTACTTTTCATGCTAGGCTACCATTTATTTTAGTGGTTTATAATGCATATTTTTAAAGCAATGGTACAGCAAGGTGTGCTGCTATTTTTACTGTGCCAGTGTTGTGTGCTTTAACATTGTAGCATGTAACAAAACACTTGTAACAAAAATGTAACATTTTTAAACAACACTAACGGAATGCAACTTTCTTATATGAACACGCAGCCCACAGCAGACAATCATGCATCTGCGGTTTACAGTATGGTCAGGTAGACAGGAGGAATGTGCGCGCTCCGGTGACGCGCGTTTCTTCCACTTTAAGAGGCGGATTCGCCTCTGTGTGTTTATTACGAGCCTTGAAGTGGCACATGGAAGCAATACAGTGCAATCACCGACTCTAAATATGGCGAAACCTACAGTCACGGACAGCACGCGGAGCGACGGGGAAGTTTTTTTGTATTCTGCATTTCACAACAGTGAGGAGTAGACGAGTTGTCATATTTTCTGTGCGTATATTTGAGCTCGTATCAACTAGTTTCACCATATGGTTCTTCTGCTGCCACACACGCGCCTGTAAATGCGGCAGCGTTGGCGACTCCCGTCTGCTCCGACACTCACAGCTGAGCATTATCGGCTCTTTTGGAGGAACTCTGGAGAGAACGGTCAGGAGAGCAGGGACTGGGATGGAAGAGCTGTCAAGCCCTAACAGACGCCAGTAAGCGGGGAGATTCAGTGAATTAGACGCGATGGCAGCGTCCAGTAACTCCAGTCTGTCGGGCTCCTCTGTCTCTTCGGGTGAGTGAATCCAAAATTTTTACGTGTGTATTGTGTTTGGGGGTCTGCATAAGACGCAACGAAAGCTGATTTTTAGATGGTCGGTAGTTTCATGTTTGTGGTTTTGGATGTAATTAAAGCAGGCAGGATTGAACATGGTGAAGAGGTGTGTCGTACTGTACCTTTCCTTCATTCAGGATGAAATAGACCCACCTTTAACTTCCTAAACCAATGCAAGAGCATGCAATCGTTGATATCACCAATGCACGCTGGCAGAGGGTTGTGTAATGTCACACTCACAGTGCACGAGTTATAAAGGTTCATCTTTATCTATGTGTAATTCATGATAAACACATTTACGAGTCTTTAGTTTGGTCACGATAAGTGTTTGCTACATTGTGGTGGACATTATAAATATACATGTACATTTAGATTACTGTCGTGTCAAGTAATACCCTCATTTTATGTCCTCAGTGAAATATCTGCATGCACAGAAATGTGTTTAATTAAAAAAAATGTTTGTTGTTTTCCTATAATATATAAGCAAAATATTATATTATTTATGTGTCAGACCTGTCATCTAATTTTCCCTAACATGTCCACAAAAAATTACTTTTGTTAAGTAAAAAACAAAAATAATGAGCCGTCTTACCATGGATTTATACACTAAAGAAAGCATGAAATATTAGATATTTTTTGATATTTGAGGAAATGTCAGCATCATGACCTTGAATACAAGGGATACAAGGATGATATCTAAATGAACTGTACAACTGTCAGCTCTGATTAGTTTAATATTTGGAAATATACTGTAGCTTGAACTGACATAGTGCATTTTATTAAAGTCAGCATGAAATTTTTGTTACATTTTTGGCCTTGTAATTTTTACTCAAAATATATTACTTATTCTTCTATTGTTTAGGGTATTTTACACAATGACAATGTGCTAAAACTTTCAAAAAGTTTTGCATACATTCAAAACAATAAAAATAAAATAATCCCTATTCAAACGTATCTGCAAAAATGACAAAAAAAGGTCTGTATTATTGAAGCCAGGCCAGTGATTTGCATGGTAAAGAAAAACTATAGACAAGAAAACATTTGAATTCGTCAACAGAGCGGTAAATACAAACAAATTAGATGGCTCTTTTTCTTGAGCAGCACAAACACAGTCCAGTTGGCTGTTGTTTTGGTTGTCGAGTACTCATACATGCCTGTAGACTTCATCATTTTGACAAAATAATGTACATTTTCAAAGGACTAAAACTTTAAAACTGCAAAAGTCAGTGTTTTTCAAAATTTGGTTGGCTTGTAAATTATAGGCTAAATAAAAAGGCACACTTTGTGAAACAACCCATAACAGTGATAATGTAAAACATTGTTTGCAATAACTTTTTCATCAGCGTCAGACTATCAACACTGTGAACTGGCATCAACATCAACAGTTGATTTCTCAGAAAATGCACCAAAATTTAAAAACTGTAATGTTTTGTTGTGTCCATTTAAACATGTTGTAACGTGGGAACCAAAAACTGGTTTGTACACATCTAGAACAAGTGCACTTCCCACCCATTGTCTCAAGGGATTTAGGTTACAACAGCCATATATCCTAAATCCCAACATTTCAGATTTTTTTTTTTTCATCGAAAATGAGTCATCAGACATTCTCATGGGCGTGTGATGAAAACCAATTACCCTAAAAGCTGTTCCTCTCTCTGTTTATTCACTTGAAAGATTTTCTATTATCCTGATCTTATTATCCCTATGAAATTATTGATGTTGAAAATGAGCTTTTAAAGTGACCTGTCATCTTTCTAGCTGAGCATTGTACAGTGTTCAAGCTGCATTATCTCTTAGATTGCCAATATATCAACTTCCGCTTACAATAACTACTAGAAATATTTTCACATAACTGCATATTTTAAAAGCTGCAGTACATAGACTTAAATCTTCACAAACATACACTATTTTTTTATAGTCCTGACTTCTGTCCTTATTCGATCAATACAGTAATATTGTGACAAATTACTACAGTTTAAAATTACTGTATTTTTTTATTTGAATATATTTGATGTAATTTATGATGGCAAAGCTGAATTGTCAGCTTCATACAGAAATCATTGTAATGAGTTGATTTGTTATTTCCTATTTTAAAGAGAGGCTGTTGTGTTCTTAATATATTTGTGGACACCATGAAACACATTTTTCTGTATTCATTGATGAATAGGAAGTTCAAAAGGACAGCATTCATTTTATAATGTTAGAAATATCTTTAATGTTACTGTTTATTGATTTAACGTGTCTTTACTAAACAAAAAGTTTTCTTTTCAAACAATTCTGAACTATTCATTTTTCAATGCTGAATTATGAAGTACTGTATGACAAATTCCCATTGTTTATCCCAAAATGTGCCATAAAACAGCGTCAATGTCTAGAATCTGGTTTGGCAGAAGGTGTGAAAAGCAGAAGGGTGTACAGGTGGTTAAATATACAGAACACAAGTGTGAGGCGAGATAAGGTTGGAAGCGCACTCAAATTCACTCCCACATACAGTTAATACCCTGCTCTTATGCTGCTCCGCTGGCAGTTACGTTTTTAAGAACTGAAGGTGGGATGTGTATGATCTGAGGGACAGAACATGTCTCAAGAGAGCACAAGTTCAAATAACAAGCTTTGTTGCATGGGTGTGTAAAGAAGAACGTTTTTTAATACGCATTAAGTGGAAACCTTGGGAGACTGGTATCCTTGTTTTCCCAGGTTTAAAATTGCACTTCTGGTTTCAGGAACTTCCCTTCAAAATTGTAAAAAAATTATATCAGATAATAAACTTGTGCTACAAATTCATTAATTCATTCATTTTCTTTTCGGCTCAGTCCCTTTATTAAACTGGGGTCGCCACAGCAGAATGAACCGCCAACTTATCCAGCATATGTTTTACACAGCGGATGCCCTTCCAGCTGCAACCCATCACTGGGAAACATCATACACACTCATACACTACACTATGGACAATTTAGCTTACCCAATTCATGTCTTTGGACTGTGAGGGAAACCGGAGCACCTGGAGAAAACCCATGTGGACACGGGGAGAACATGCAAACTCTACACAGAAATGCCAACTGACTCAGCCGGGGCTCGAACCAGCGACCTTCTTGCTGTGAGGTGATACCCACTGCGCCACCGTGATGCCCTTGTGCTACAAATTAGGGCTTTAATTATTCAATTTCTGTACCTGAATACTCTTTCAGTTTGACTCTTTCTTTACTCTATTGTAATTATTCTTACCTGAAAAATCACATCAAGCAATCTAAATGAATGATTTCTCCCCACAAATAGAGCTATTCAAGCCACATAAGCAATATAAACCCCAGAAAAAAATATTGCAATGTCAGATTTTTCCAATATCGTACTGCCCTACTAAAAATTATTCATGTGTTTATTAAAAACTGAGTTCTGTGCTTTATTTTTATCTGTTGTGAAATAATGTTACTTTATATAATAATATAATGTTAATATATAATATAGCTGCAAGCAGCAATTAAGGGGCCAAGCAGTTCAGACCTATAATGAGCAAAGTTATGGCTTTGATCAAAGCTCTTCATGGAGTTTAGTGTTTTTTCCTTTTTTTATTCCAACTTTACATCAACGTTCAATATATCTTTGTAATTTAGCATTTTTGGGGTTTTTTATGGAATGCTGAAAAAAATTTATTCTAATCTAAAAAGTTGCCTTTTGATTTTCAGTGAATGAACTGTGATGATAACAGTCTACCTGTCAGGTTCTGTGTTGTTCCAATTGCTCCCTTGTTCTTTTTTACCGCCACTAGTTAATGTTTATTGTAAAATTATATTTAAAAAATGTTTAGACAAAAAATATTTTGATGCTGCTTTAACTTATTTTAGGAAGTTAATAAAGTTTGAACTAATTTATTTTAAGTTATACAAAGTTTAACATAATATTTTTAGTCATATTAAAGGGCACCTATGGTGAAAAATCTATTTTTCAAGCTGTTTGGACAGACATACAGTATGTGCATGTATGGTGTATAGACCGTCATATTGGGGTGATATAAACACACCCAGTCCTTTTTTTCAATTTAACAACATAAAAACGATGGACCAAATGGAGCGGTTTTCAGACTGACCGCAACTTTACGTAGGAGTGCGGTCCCCCCGCCCACCGAATTGATTGACAGCTGCGCGTATTAACATGTCCTGGTAGTCACGTGTATAATCATATCAACAAGACCAGACATGCACAAAGCAACTGGGAATAAAAGGTCTGTTCAGTTTGCTAGGATGCGCGTGAACTTTGTGTGACTCATCTATGCAACTGCACAACAAATACTAATTGGTAAAGTTCTTACTGTAGTATTTCTCACAAACGCTACGTGAGATCTGCTTGCTTTAAGTCTGTCTGTTGTCTGACGCAGCCAAGGGAGGAGATTAAGGCACACAGAAAGGCAGGTAGAAACGGTGGGCAGGGAGGACTAGCCTTAAAGGCGCAGTACGACAAAACAGCCCCCTAGTGAAAAAATTTATAAAATAGAATCTTGCAAAAGGTATAATGAAAAATCTGATGGGTGTTTTGAGCTGAAACTTTACAGAAACATTCTGGAGACGCAAAACACTTATAATAAATCTGAAAAAAGGGCTAACCTAGGTGCCCTTTAAGTTTAACCTAATATTTTTAGTCATATTAAGTTTAACTTAATATTTTTTTGATTAGAAAAGTTTATTTGAATCAGCTAAAAAACTAAAAAGCCAGCATAAATTAATGGTACAGCTTTGGTCAGTATCATGAAATTACCATATACCATACCTTGTACCATGATAACCTTCAGCAAATAATCACAACGAAAAAAATCAGATATTGTCAGACACCTAGTCTAATTTGCATCTTTGAATAAAAACATAGCTACAGATTGTTTACAGTTTAGCACAAGTTACTCCTATAACTTGCAAAGCATCATGGGACATAGGAAAAGGACAGATAGAAAGTTGGTTTTATTCACTTCATGCTTGCTATAAGTCTTCATGCAGAGAACCGCTATTCCTCCCCCACGCCAAGCCACGGGCTCATATAAAGGGATCAAGCCAAGCCATGACTCTCCGTGGTTGCCGTCCATTCCCAAATAGATTATCTCACATGCATGTTGCTGAAGAAGCAGAACTGCACTGCGGCCTGTAGAAGGCGGAGAGTCTTTTCTGCCTGCGGTTCGGAGAGCTGTCATTAGCTCCGTGCCCCCGGTGTAATCATCAGATGCCATGTACCGCGCCTCTACCATGCTCGCCGTGTCTGTCACAGCAGTATCATTATGCACGAAAAATGCTTTTTTGGCAGGAAGCTTGTTCCATCTAGTTTGTGTGCATGTAACGTGCGCACGCTCTGCTTTATATTAGCCAAGGACATGGCTGTAAACAAATGCAGGGCAAACTGGGGCTCTGCTCAGCTCTTCTGACATCAAAGGCCAGCTTGAGCTTTGATGTTTCCCTGAAGGAAAACTGCAGCTCAGAGCTTGCGAATGCTTTCGAAATGGTGAAATTGAAATTAGGGGCGATTTCACGGGTTTGTGCTTTTAATCTGAAGGGGTGCTGTTGACTTAAGCTTAGGGGACTTGACCAGAAGGTCGTTGGTTTAATCCTAGTTGCCGTTTTGCTGTATAGTTAAGCAAGACGTTTAACCCCAATTTGCTCCAGCTGGGTTGTCTTGATGATACAGTAAGTGCACTTCAGTAAGTCGCTTTGGATAATACTATGGATAAAAGCATCTGCTCGATAGCTACTTATAGACTTATGAATCTGAATGGGGTTTGTTTTTTTCAAGTAAGTGTGAAAAGGCATTCAAACATTATTACAACTTCAACAGTTAGGCCCTATCCCAATTTTATTTTTGTACCCCTACCCCTTCCCTTTCCCCTTGGCCCTTAAAACCGAGTATGAAGAGGAAGGGCTTCAAAATTTACCCCAAGAAATAGGAGAGCACTACAACACCTGTACACATCATCATATGTCATCGCGATCTCATGTTTAATGTGAGATCAGACGATCGCGACTGCTGTAGTTATTCCAGTTGTGTTATTTTTTGGTATTTATCTTCAGGAAATCACTGAAGGCATATATTATGATATCATAATGATCTAATGTGGCAATAAGATCATAACTATACTGCGCATTTACACAGTGGTCACATTCATCTATGGAAAACACACAAAAAACAACATTAACATTATAGCAGACACTGTATAAAGGTCATTTTCAGCCACTAGACTTTTCTGACAGGGTATTCGAGTGTCATTGAGTGTCAGAATGTTGTGGGACTGCTATACAGGAGTTAATATTAGGGAGATAGAAAATGTAGCGTTTTTTATTTTAATGGTAAAATAAGAATATATGAATATATTTATGGATATATTAAAACATATGCTTGTTTGTTGTAAAAATTTATAATAATGACAAAAATTTCTAATTTGTGGATCTCCTTCCGGGTGCAGCTATCCTGCTGTTGTGGCTGGTGTATTCTGGGAAATTTTCTTACCCATTGGTTTTGAGTGTGGTCCTAAAAAAAATCTCCATTCGAAGGGCTATCTACCTCTTCCCCTTAGTCCTACAAGCTAAAGAGAATGGGGACACCCCTACCCCTTCACGGGAACACGCAAAATGAGGGGTAAGGCTAAGGGGTAGAATTTGAATTGTGCCTTAATCTTTCTTTATATTATTATCTTAATACATTCTTATATGTCTGATAAAAGCAATTGAGTATAACAGTAGTATTTTGAAAGCCATAGCATTGCTTTCTGTTTAAATTAGTTAACATTTAATTTATTCTTGTCTTGTTAAACTTGAATTCCAGCCTTCAGTGTTATGTGAAATTCTTTTAAACCTATTATGCTCCTTTTGACAAGATATAAAATAAGTCTCTGATGTCCCAAGAGTGAGTAGGTGAAGTATCAGCTCAAAATACCACACAAATAATGTTTTATAACTCTTTGAAACTGCCCCTAAGAAGGCATTGACCCAAATGGTGCCATTTTGGTGACTTACTTTAAATTCAAATTCAAATCTCAAACAAATTACTTTTATGAAAGCTGCATAGTTCTACTTGGAAGACCAGGGAGATAAATATGATATTGAATTACATTTATAGCTAAGTATTATTTGACAAAAGTGTCATTTAACAAAACATAGGATTTCTTAGGCGGAGACCCCATCCGTAGCTTGAGGTTTTAGATCCAGCTATGTCTGCCGAGGACGAAGGCAGGGGCGGAGCCTTCCCCCCTGGACAGGGCCAACCTAGTGGTGGTGGGGAGGATGGTGGATGATCTTTGGCCTCAGTATCTGCAACCAAATGAATGAAATGAATAAACAGCTTATGTATTCCTTGTGTTTCTTGGCTATTGGTCAGAACTAATTGTGATGAGTGATGTGGCATTAGGTATTCCTTGTGTCTCATGGCTGTTGGTTGGAACTGATTGTGATGAGTGATGTGACAAGGTCTTCCTGGTCGAACTAGCGCTAAAGGCTACATTTCTGCTTAATTTCAAAATTTCAGGGAATGAACCACTGATTTAGCTTGTCCCAATTTGATGAGCTGTTGACCTGTGTCAGTGGGAGGATTTTCCATCGAGACACCAATCACAGGCACTCTTTTCCACCTGCACTGGTCAAAAATAGAATGAAACGTTGATGCCATTAGCGTAGTGGTTCGTGCATTGACATATAGCACCCAGGTGCTCGCGGCGACCTGAGTTCAATTCCCGGCTCATGGTCCTTTGCCGATCCTTTCGCTCTCTCTGCTCACCACACTTTTATGTTTGTTACGTTGAAAAATTAATAATAATGCTATTAATAAATTGTTTAAAAAAAGTAAGGCTATACATTATTATTTTACATTTGATTATTAAATTACTGTATACCTGATTACTGTTCGACTTCTTAGAAAACAATAAAATGCTGTTTATTTAATTTGTATATTTTTCTTTATTGAATTCATCTGTTTGTAGCCTGTTTATCATATTTTATGCACTCCCCTACAGAGTCATCCCAATCAGTGATAAATTCGAAATTCTTTCCAAACGGTTATTCAACTCATCTAGTGAAACTGCATTCATATTGCAAAATATATCGCAGAATAAAAAAAAAATCGCAATGTTAGATTTTTCCAATATCGTGCAGCCCTACGAAACGTGTAAATTTTTTATTACATCTTGGGAAAATAAAATCTTGTAATTACATTGAATATTAGCTAAATAGATTTCTGACTGGGGACAGATGGTCAGTTGCTCTGCAGTTGGAAAAGAATGCTTGTAGTTGGTGTCCTGATGGGAAATCCTTCTATCGACATGGGTCAAAAGCTCATCAAACTGGGACCAGCTAAGTTGGAGATACTGGTGAAAAGTGGCCATCATCTAAGCATGAGCCTGTATACGATTCTGATGGTATGATAACCTTGGATTAAAATGTCATGGTTTCATGGCATTGCAGTATAGGTTGCTTTTACGTGACGTCATTGATGATGCGCAAAGTTCAGATAGAGGGCAGAAAGTTGTTCATACATAGAAATCACTATCAGAACATCAAAATGTTTCTGTTTTATGTTGTTTACAATTGTTTAAATTGGCCAAAATAAGAAATGCTGAACAGCTTTATAGACTTTCAAACATTTTTGCTCATAATAGGGAGAAAGTTTAAGAAACTGGCTGAAAATGGAAGAAAAGGCGGCATGTATTAAACATTTTTTCAATACATCCATGTGTACAAACTTTTTGATCGGGATAATTTGTTTGACAGCACCAATAAAGACCATATTAGGGGTGGGCGGTACACCGGTGTCATAGTCAACACCGGTGTGACATTGCGCCACGACATGGATTTTCTAATACCGTCAATACCGTAATAAATCAATTATGCACCTTGAACGGCTGCATTTACATCAATAATAGCTAATTCTAAATAATAAGGCATTCAATTTTCTTCAAACGTTCAGTTGTGGTCTGAATAGATGTCCTTATACTACAGGGCACGAAATTGCAACCATTTTGGTCGCATGAGCGCCCGAAATTTAATCTATGCGCCCTCATAATATATTTGGGAGCATTTGTGTGTCTGAATATAATGGTTGTAGTGCAATCTGATTTGATTTTCTCTAAAAACTTACTGAATCGCTCTACCCTGCTGCTGTATTGGTTCATAGCTGTCAGTCACTCAACGCTTCCCGCTGTCAGATAACAGGGAGCTTTTGTTACTGCAGGAAATGCAAACGGCTGAAGAGTGAAAAGTGCACAGGTTTGCAAACCTCACCTAAAGTTATAATAATAATAATAATAATGGCGCAGATGACAGCGATCATGACATGAGGTAAATGTTGATCTGCCAGCTGAGATCAATCGAGTGTTTTCGAAGAAGGTGCCCGAATCTCGATGCGTTGCTTATAAATTGGTGCGGCTGACTCGCCTGCTTTATTCCAGAAACACAGAGAAATGAAGATCAGCTCATAACAAGACTGAGCATTTACAATGACGCAAACCGAAACTTTTAAAGAGTTATAGAAGTGAGACTTTCTTTTGTCCGTTCTTCCTTGAGATGTATATTATTTTGCTATTGAAAGTAATACCATGATATTATACCGTCACCGTTCAAAAGATGAAAAATACCGTGATATTAATTTTAGGTCATATCGCCCACCCCTAGACCATACTGTATACAGGCCTAGTTACTTGTAAAAATATGTTAATATGGTATATAAAAATCAGATACAAAAACCACCACACTTATACAAAATCTAGGAGAGTATAAATAACATTAATGTACCCTGCCATGTATTCGCTGCAATAAAATCTGCAATGTCTTGTTTTGCAATAATCCAAGTCTTTACTGGCGTTTTGGTGTTATAAACAACCGCAATGTTAATGTCTACATGCGCAGCAGTGGTGAATGTTTGTTGATGGTAAGTTCTTATTTTTCATCTTTCATCTGTTATTTCATGATGTGTAGAAGATATCCGCATGGGGAAAAACTATAGTAATTTATAATAAACATGTTTTTGAACCACATGAAGTGTATAACGTGTACAAGTCTTTGTTAATGAATGCTACAGAATACTTTATAAAACTGAAAAACTGTAATAGATAACGTTAGTGTAAACTGTGGTGCATTGTGACGGTGTATAATTATAGCGTACAAAACTGAAGCCTATTGAATAATTTTATTATTACAGTTGTGTTGTACCACAGCAACAATATAATTACTACGGCAGTTTAATTCAATTAATTTTCTATAGTATGCTTCCAAACACTAGTATTTACAATAGCATGTGTAATAGCTTATACAGTATCTACCGCCTCGATGACAGGCAAACATATTTTAGTTTAGTGGAAAACCCGGCCCTCTTCATTATACAAGAATCATGTCCAACCTATGTGGTTATTTTATATTTATAGCTCCCTTGAAATATTGTATAAATCGCAAAAAGATGGACTTTCCTCTATGTCTCCCATTCAGTGTTTTCCTTCCTGCCCTCCACCTGAATTTCCCACGTCACCAGAACCACAAGATTAAAAATAACCTATTGTGATATCTGTTCTAAAATATGTCCTTTTTAAATGTCTGGGTAAAAATTTTAACTTTTTCCCCCTTGAACAAAATATATTTTATTTTAAGATGCATTTAAAATATTGTGGAACAGTAAGCATGTTGAATGAGTGAGTCAACTCTAAATGTTTAAGGTGGATGGCTGCTTCTCACTCAGGGCTGTTTATGTTAATGAGGGAGTGATCAGCAGAGAAATGATAATGGGGGGTCTTTCCCCCTCTAATGACTTGTACAAAGGGAGAATGTCAATCTAATTGTTATTGCAGACTGTTTTTATGAAGTGTGATAAAAAAATTGAACAAATTTTTACCATTACAGGGTGTCCAGCAAGCATTTTTGGTTTTTAAAGATGTTTAATAGACGTCTAATAGGCATCTAAACATAGTGGTCTTGGCTAAAACCAGGCTAAATTTGGGCTGTCAGTGAAAATCTAATGGACGTTTAAGAATAGGCCAAAACTAGACTAGTCATCAAATAAACAGAGATGAATGACTACACATATAAAGTCTGTCTAATCTGTCTATTTGATGACTAGTCTAGTTTTGGGCTATTCTTACATTTTCACTGACAGCCCAAGTTTAGCCTTGTTTTAGCCAAGATGTCAACTTTTAGATGTCCATTAGATGTCTATTAAACACAAAATTGTTTGCTGGGTGGCTAATATTCCCACTTTTATTTATTATGTACACAAACATGTGTCAGAGCACATTTGAAAATCATTTTATTTTGAAATATGCAGACGACACTGACTGTAAGCCTCCTCCAAGGAGATAAAAATTGTCATGGTCCCATAGTGGATCATTTTGTTCAGTGGTGTGAGGAGTCTAATCTAAAACGTAACACAACAAAAAATAAGGACATGATTATTGATTTTAGAATGAATCATACAGCAGCTGAGGTGACTAATATCAGGGGTCAAAAAGTAGAATGTGTGGAGAATTACAAATTTTTGGGTACCATTATTGACCGTTTTTTATACTTTGAGGCAAACTGTGATGCTATGTGCAAGAAGGAACATCAGCGCCTTTATTGTCTCAGGAAACTATCACATTTTTACATTGGCCCCAATATGCTTACTCTTTTTCTATCATGCTTTTATTGAGTGTTTTCAATCTTTCGCTCTGGTGGCATGTTTGAAAGTCTGTCCCTTAAAAACTGGAATAGACTGAGCCAAGTTATTAGGTGGTCCAGCAGGTTGATTGGTGAATCACAGCTGAGTATTGAATCCCTGTATGGTAGGCAGCTTTTATGGATTGCCAACAATATTAGAAGCTGTAGCTCTCATCCTCTGTCTGAGGAGTTTATCCTGCTTTCTTTGGGTCGAAGGTTTCAGATGCTTTTTAGTAGGACAAAACGTTACAGGAATAGTTTTTTCCCATCATCTATTGTTGCTCTGAATAAATTGTAATATTTTATAAGGTACTTTTGTATGTGTATATGTGGGTGTGTATATGTGTGATTTAATTGTTTGTATCAAATGCCAAACTTTGCTGCAAAAAGAATCTACCTACGGGTACCAAATCAACTCAACTCATATTCGCATGCTGTTGCCAAACAATTGTGATATAAAAGTCATTTTTGCATAATAGGGACCTTTATAATGACTTTAATATGCTGAATCTCATTTAGTAATTAAAAATTATTATTATAATATGTTGCATAACACTCCTGAAATTATGATTTTTTTTCCCCCAGAATTGATTTGACAGACAATACATTATAAAAACCTATAGTGGAATTACCAAGCTACGTCACACATGATGTCACATGGGTTCAACCACGCATAGCAGTTGCAAAAAAAGAGCGGTTGCAATAGCAAACATGTAGTGTAAAATTTTATTTTGAAAAATAAAAAACTTGAATTTTACCATACACCACACTGCTTTTAATGCCAACCGCAGACGTCTTTGGCTAACAGCCATTATAAGAGCTGAATGGAGTGTGGACCTAGTTAAAAATGCTGGACTCTCCAGTTCTCATTATCAGGTAAGTTCACACCATGCTGAATCATACACATTACTCGTTTTTAATTGCAGCAATGATTTCAGCAAAAACAGTTATATATGGTTAATTAAACTGCGGACACTGAATGCTTAGAATGAAATGTAAAAATGTACGTTCACATACCCTGCTATACAGGTGCAGTTCGCTGTCAAAATGCAGTTGTTTTGCTTGTTAATTACCCAGGCCTTGGACAGTTCTGTCTTCTTTCCTTGTCTTTGGCTAGGCAGAACCTCGGTTTTTAACACTACAAAGTTTTGAATCTGGTAATCATGGAACATTATTTCTTGCACATGACCACACAGAACAAAAATGTTGGCATCCGAAGACTTGTAGACCTTTAACTTCTCTCTTGTAAAATAACTTAAGAGTTTCAATGAGATAGTTATTCGGGCTGGATGCTCCGCCATTTTGTCTTATCCAATATCCGTTGGGAGGGTGCAATCGCAAATGGACCTGTCAGACGAACGCCGCTTACTTTAACGTTAATTTTGCCATATAACTGTGCTTATTACTGGTTGACAAGCTGTTATAATATAACGCTGAAAGCATTATTTAAATTATATATATATATAAAATATGTAATCAATACCCAGATAGCATTCGAATATGGGCCTCTTTAGGCAGTTATGCTGCACTGGTGGTATTCCTTCGGCCCAGACTAAATGAATGTGAGCCTAAAGTGGCCCACCTGTGCAATGGCAAAATGTAATCTGAATGTGAGCCTAATGTGGCCCATGTGGCAAATGATAAATTTGGCCCAAATGATGGAGGACAAATGTGGGCCACAGTTGGCAAAATTGTTGCATAGTCATTTAAGGTCAATCTGGGTCTTAACCTATAGTGACACGTGTAAGTGCAAATGTGGCCCACTTTTGGCAAATATTTGGCACAGTAAGCTCTGGCTATTGCGGTTGTAAGCCTAATGTGGCCCAGAGAAGATATGACAAATGTGACCCAGTTATTTTAAAACATATGTGGGCCACTTTTGGCTAATATTTGGCACAGTAAGCTCTGGCTAATGTGGATTTGAGCCTATAGTGGCCCAGATATGGTATGGCAAATGTGGCATTCATTACAGCAAACAAGACAAGTAAAAAAAAAAAAAAAACAATAAAATTAAGTTTGGTGTAACCTGTGATGAAATAATATAATTCACTGATGTTAACCAATGTTTAATCCATTATTAAAAGTAACGTGATAACATGCTTGCACATGCCACAGAATTATGAAGGTTTATAAGCTAAAAAAAATCCTATGATTCAACTTCTGCTCACAGGGACATCAATAATCAGCATATTAACCTCAACAACGGTGACAATTAATAAAATGAACAAAACTCGCAAACAGGAGCCTAAAAGTAATAAAATCAACAACGTCAACATAAACAGCAGAATCAACAGCAAATAATGAAAACTGTAGCATCAATAAGCTATAGAATGTATTCATACTGCAGTGCATGCTGGGATTTTTGCACTTTGCCACACCCAGCAAGAGTAAGGTGTAGGCCAGATCTGGGCCAGAATTAAAGCAGAATGTGGCCCAGAATAGGCTTAGTTCTGGTTCATTTGGTTTAATTCTGGCTGACGTAGAATGTCTAAGGCTTAATTGTGGTCCATATCTGGCAAACAGGAGTGGACCGCCCTATTGCCATCATTTCATGCGGTATGTGGGCCGGATTTAAGTGTCTGATGTGGGCCGGATCTAGGCCAGAATAAAAGCAGAATGTGGCCCAAAATAGGTTCAGTTCTGGCTCATTTGGTTGAGTTCTGGCTGACATGTGGAATGTCTATGGCTTAGTTGTGGCCCATATCTGGCAAACAGGACTGGACCGCTCTATTGCCATCATTCCATGCGATATGTGGGCCGGATTTGAGCCACATGAATTTTGTCATCTGGGTATAACTTATCTCTAATACAACAACAAACTCTGTACCGCTCCCGTTTTTTTCTGCAACCTCGCTGCGCGTGCATCCTGAATGTTTACAAATCGGTAATTTGTCTATAATGTATGGTCTTTGATGTAAAAACATTTTCAAGATTTAGACTAAAGCTGCTTTCATATATCAACCTTAAAACTCGATTTGACTGCATATCTGTACTTGGTCATAGTCATCATCATGTGTTTTCTGTGGTTCTGTCTTCTTCTGGTTCACTGATATTGAGATGAAGTCAAGGCGAGTCCTACAACGGGAACAGATCACATGATTGAAAGCTCTGGAAAGCAAACAGCAAGAGAGATAACACACAACAGTGACTGCAGATCTTTTCATCGGGCCTCTTTGCAACGCGGGCGGCTTGTGGAAGTAAAGCTCCAGTCCTTGTATGGGATTTGGTTAACTTCAAAGTCTTCATCCGAGGAGACAAGTGGAAAAAAAAAAAACCCTTAAAATCAAATCATGTCAAACCATTCTAGAGCTGAAGACAGTCTGGGCGAATGTCTCATAGCAGTGGTCAAGTAAAAGTACCTCGGTTTTCAGAGTTTCTCTGGAAGTTATTGCGCACAGCTAAAAAAAGCATGAATGAGGGGCGAAAACTGAATGAAAGCTCAGCCTGTGGTGGCAGAGCTGGTAAATGAGCCGTGCACATCACTTACTGGCTCCAAAATACTACTTTCTCTCTTTCGCTCTTCAGTAAGCTGCCCAATATTATAACCTTGTTTTTAAAGGCTTCCATTTCTGACAGAAGCCACTGTAATTCATTCTGTTCATTAGTGGTCATTTTAATATTTTCCATTCTGCTGCAGTTTTACAGTCGGTAAGTCTGAGTGAAAAAGGAGGCTTATTTAAGCCTGCCATTTTATTGGTGGATAGAGAGTTGTTGAGAACAGAGAGTTTTAATGCTGGGTTCTTGTGTCCACTCACAGCATGTATTATTAATCACCTCACTGGATTTCCCCGTGGTCATCTATCACCCTCTGGAATCACATTACCAAACAATGGATCTCCCTGCTATTGATGTTTTTGTGTGCTCTTGTACTGTACTGTGTGTGTGTGTGTGTGTGTGTGTGTGTGTGTGTGTGTGTGTGTGTGTGTGTGTGTGTGCGCGTGTAAATGGATGTAATCTCAAATGTCAGGTCCATTGACCCCCAACAATCTGTTCAGTGAGCATCTGATTCATTTCACAAAAAACTGGAAGTCACTTTGTCTTTGTGTTCACAGGAGTTTTTATTTGTTTGTTCGTATTTTTAAAGTCAGTGTCAAATCACAATGTAGAATGTTTTTATTTTGCTAGTGCACATTTCTATTAGTGGTGTAACAGATTACAAGTCTCATGGTTTGGATCACATTACATTTTTTTGTCACTGATCAGACAATTTTTCGTATCAGCCAAAAAAAGCGAGGACACAAATGTAATTTTGTAAGGCTGCAACAACGAATAGATTCAATCGATTAAAATTGATAACTAAAAGCGTTGGCAACGAATTTCATAATCAATTCGTCATGTGGGGGAAAAACCGAGCAGAGGTAACGTTGAAAGAAAAGATACATGGCGAAGGCAGAGAAATCTGTGCGACCCTGTGTGACAGCATTTTACACTAAATAAACAAAAAAAAGTGTGTTAACGACCAACTATGCAAAAGTGATGACGGGAGCACCACAGCAACACTGTTAAAAATGCAGGGTTACATACAATTCATTCATGTTGTACCAGCACGAATCAATTAAGTTAACTTAACACTTTTAACAAATTTATGTGGATGAAACATAAAAAGTCCCAATGAAATCTCAAGAATTGAGTTGATTCTGCTTATTTTAAATAAGTTGTTTGAACTAGCAAAAAATTACATATTTTTTTGAGTGAATGATCCAGCAACATGTTGGAATCTTTGATGAGGAGGAAGGGAGCAACAGCAGGGTAAATCACTACAGAATCCTACTTTTTGAAGTGAGGAACATAATGTCTCTGGTGCTGGTGTTTACTTGTTATCAAGCTTCACAAACATGACATGAAAAAAAAACTGAGATTTGGCGCGTTGGCTGTCGCAGAGCCAGAGAAAGACATGTCATATTAACACAATTACGCAGTGTTTTTAACCACCTAATGCTTATTTTATGTTTTAGACATGTAAATACACACAAGTACTAGTAAAACAATACATTTAGAGTTTGTAAAACACACAATAAAGTCTATGGAAGTCTAACAATGCATTCAAATAAAATTTGCCAATGTGTATTATTCACATCAGATACATGTAGTGAAAGTAATTATAAAGTTCAACGAAGATAATTTGTACATCTTTTAAACAACAAAAACACTCACTTACATGTTTTTGTGAATTGGATTATCAGGTGGTTGATGACATGATGAGCAAGCATGTGAATATTTTGTATTAAAACGGAAAAGCATAATAAAAGGGAGACATCTGCCATACAGAGCTATTGTGGCTGCGGTGTGTCATGTGACAAACATGAAGCATCGCCATGGAAGCATTAAGGGTGAACATTCTAAAATAATGATCGCCTAACAAAACCCACTCCCGGGGCCAGATAGAATCTTTTAAACTCACCTGTGAAAGGGTTATTAACAGAAGTAAAGCAGTGGTGGTATATTTACTGTGCACTTTGCATTGCAAGACTAAAGACACGTTTTTATTCACTCGCCTTTTTGTACCATTCATTTTTCCATCTGTTGTCATGTATAGCTACACTGCGAAAAAAGCTTCTCTTACTTAATAATTTTGTCTCGTTTCCAGTCCAAATATCTAAAAATTCTTAAGTCAAGAACAGATAAGAAAAATGGCACGAGAAAATTGATGCTTAAAACGTCTTATTGAGATTTATATCTTATTAATATATTTTTTTTACCCCATTGGCAAATAATTTAGCTTGTTTTAAACAAACGATCACTTAATTTTGATTTTTTTTTTTTCAAAAATCAATTATTATTACATTATTTCTTATGCTATTTCATGTGTCTAGCATGTGTCTGGATTTAGATTTTTTTTAGATATGTGGATTGGAAAACAGGACAAAACTACTGTTTATTTTTATTGCCACTTACTGATTCCACCTTAAGTCACTAGAGAAACAGTGAGGGTCCTTTGATTCATGATGTGCTGGATATCTGAGACAGACACACTGAGCAAAAAGTACACGTTACTCAATAATTTTACTCAAGTAAATGTAACGAAGTAATTGTTACTCGTTACTACCCACCACTGGGCTTAACTCCACCTCCACAGAAGAAGATCTCCTGCTTCTACATTACTGTATGTTTAGCTCCACCCACTGAGTGGCATATGCAGTAGGCTAATAAAAAGAGAGGCAAATGCAGGTCTACACAGAAATAAATTTTTTGTGATGTTCAAAAGACATCAATACAAAATGCAACACTGTGCAGTTATCATCTGCATTCTTTGTTTAAATAATGTTTGTTTAAATAATTTTACTGTGGATTCTTTTACAAACAAGGCACAATTTAATGGAAGAATCGAAAATATAAACTAATTGTCACTTACTTTTCAAAGTAGTGCATTACAATATTGAGTTACTCCCCCAAAAAGTAACTAGTTTGGTTACTTTTTTATGGTAATCCCTCTACCCTGACGGCCTGCACTCACACCGCATTTTACCTTCCGAGCCAAAGCATGCTTGCGTCATGGATGATTGACTGTTCAGTTTTACAGAAAGAGAAGCGGACGTTGCTTTAGTTATATTGTTTTGTATCATTCTGCAGGTATTAGGAGGTTTGCTGAAGGTGCAGCTGACATGAAGCAAGGGGTTTGCGTCTTTAATAAACTATGACAGTTGATGTTCATTGAAAAGTAAGAATGATTAATAAATCCATATGAAACAGTCCCTTAAAAGTGACTTCGCTTCTTCAGTTTCGCCCTTAAGCGTGCTTTGCACTCACACTACAAGCGTACCACACTAAAGCCCAACTGAACTGTGCTTTGACACACCTCTCACAATCGGGCCAGGGCCAGCGAACTGAACCGCGCACGGACACGGTTCGGATAGCCTGGTGTGAGTGCACCCTAACAGTTTATATAATGCAGTCAGTATTGCTTTGTCTGTTATATTACATATGGTTTTATACCTGCTCAGTATTTTTACATTTTAACCTCTGAGTTTCATACATTTCCATTTATGAAAGATGTCAAATATACATGCAGATGTTAACATCGGTGGACACAGCCAAATCCTTTCCAAATCTGGGATTGCTGAAAAGTAAAACACAAAACTGTTAGCTAATCATACCAGTGGGCCATTAAAGTTCTGTATAATGTTGATACATGAGCACAAACATTTGTCAATGTACCGTAAATAAATCTTTAAATGTTTAATTTGAGACACTTAGATTTAGCTAGATTTACTAACAGGTTTCTGCTATGAGGTTAACATAAGAGTCACACAGTCGTATCCTACAAAAGTGGGCAATTTTAGGCTTTAGAAAAAGGCACTGTACCCAGGCATTGTATACCGTTAGTCAAACGTCTGGCTACGTGAGACTCTGTGTATTTCCTTTGCCAATCAGAAGTCATGGGAGTACATGTGCATGTATATGAACACACACACAATTAAACAAAGGCGTACAGCCACACAGGAAAAAACCCAAACCCACCCTCACTTGCATGCAGTGTTACAGGATAAACACACTTCATCTCGCCTTCCCTCAAAATGACTCCGTCTGATGCCTCGTCTCACACATAATCACAAAATTCTCCACATTTCTTGCCAGTTCTGTTCCTGAAGATCCCCACACTCTTTGGGCTCATTGTGTGAAATGGAAGTGATGTGTGGCTTTGCTTTCTGTGCCTCAGAGAGACACAGAGTCTATATAATGTACCCCAGCCCTTACAGAGCAGCACACTGTACAGATGGCCTCCCCACAGGAGCTGGAACATGTCCCCGGAATCACTGGATCAGCACTAAATGTGTGTGTATTGCAGATTCACATATGTGTGTTGATTGAAACAGACTGCTGTGTGTGTATGTGGATATGGTTGTGCCTATACTTTTGTTTCCACGGCAATCTTTTCTTCAAAATTCTTTTAAGGTTTAACACACCCAGATTCCACTTAATATAACAGAACATAAAACACAACAACAATAACTTACAGTTTACATGCAATAGTGCCAGCTACTTTGCCTGTTGTTGCCAATTATGCTTCCAAAAGGAAGATCATTCCTCCACACCCCATGAGCAAAACAAAAGAGTGGCGTGTTGTTTCTGAATGAATTAATGGAGTTCAATAAATGACTTGAGCAAAATGATTCATTGACTAGCTCCAAGTGTGCCTCACGTGTTCTAAAAAGTCAAGCTAAAGGATTTTAATTGCAACCTGATTTCCTGCAGTATCCACCTTTTTTCCCATTTGACTACTGCATTTGAAAAAAAAAATGTATGCACTTCTGTTTTATTTCATTCAAAATAACTGAAACAAATCATTTCAAACTTTAAAGGGCCATGAAACCCCCCTGTTTCAGCAGGGTGTTTTCATACCTCTACTTTGTCCAGCTCTGTTTAGGGGGGAGTGCTGTTTAGGGCTGATGCGCAGCTCTGTAGAGCTGTGCATTGTTGGATTTGCTCTTCAGTGTTTGGACTCTCAGTAGTGATTATTAAACCACACTGAACTGAGCTAAACTGAACTGAACTTAAACACTAAAAACTGAACTACACTCTTCGAATTTACTGTGACCTTTTATGTGAAGCTGCTTTGACACAATCTACATTGTAAAAGCGCTATACAAATAAAGGTGAATTGAAAAATTGAATTGAGTGTCGGAGGAGGGAAAGAGGGAAAGTGCATTAAAAATTGCATAAAAATGGAAGTTTTGATTTGGGCACATGCTGATTTTTACAGAGGCAAAACAAACACAGACACAGGGCAGAAAGACAGTGACTTTGTTTACATGGACATCAGTAATCGAATTATTTGAAAAATTATAAAATGGTAGACTTTAACTGCAGTTTGGCACTTTCATTCAGGAATTTCATTCATGCCCCTCGTGACAAATGAGATATTTGATTCAATGAATTGCTGTAAGTGTGTATTTTTAATGCAATGTTTGATACCGCACGGCGAGTGAGAGAAAAAAAAGCTCTCTATTTCTCGAAAACTTAGATGTACTCGGTAGGTAGCGTCAGACAGCCGTGTGTGTTATTCCTGTCACAAAATGCAGCAAAAATCCTACACGATGGTAATAGTTTGATTGCGGCGTTTACATGTTTACACACTGAGGGCTCTATTTTGACGATCCATGCGAAGTGCAAAGCGCAGGGTGCAAACACATTAAGGGCATGTTAGAATCCACTTTTGCTAATATAAGGATGGAAAAATCCGCTTCACGCCGTGGCGCATTGGTCTAAAAGGATTGAGCTTATTCTCTTAATGAGTTATAGGTGTGTTTTGAGGATAAACCAATCAGAGTCTCATCTCCCATTCCCTTTAAGAGTCAGTTGCGTTGCGCCATTGCGCATTTGCTATTTACATGATGGACTTTGTAAGTGTAAAAACTGAACCCTTCACTAGAGAGAAAACAGTTAAACAGAGCATCTACAGCGCGAGAATGAGAGATGAGGCTCCTCATTGTTTACTTTCGCTTTCACTCTCGTGGATAGGGAAAGGTGTTGTACGCACAGCCATCCATTAGCCTATAAATAATTAATTTCGTTTGTTAAGCACAAAGATTTGTTTCAAAACTATTTTTAAATTCAGTTCTAATTTCCAGCAAATGAATAAATGAACAATAATAATGAAGTGTGTTCAAAAAAGTTATATCCTAATACACATGCTATGCCCCATATGGTCTAAAATCTGACAGGTGGGCAAATCTAACATATGAGCGCAAATGCTTTTGCTATTTAAACAGCGTGGCGCAAAACGTCCAAACGACTCTTGCACCAAGCTGAAACTAGCAAACAATGATTGCGTCGCGCCTTGTGCCACATTGCACCAGGTGTATGATAGGGCCCTATGTTCTACTTGCTTGAAAATGCTTCTTATTTTTTATTTTTTTGGACTAGAAACAAGAGAAAAGCTTGTACACAGAAAATGGTAGATTTCATTTCAAAACTGGCATGAGACTTGCAAAAACCAATGTGATATATTTTTGTGCAAAATGTCACCACAGGCATGTATTTTTCATGAGCCTGGTTTCTTTTTATTTGGGATTACCAAGGCCATGTTCTTCCACATACAGATATTTTAGACCCTCATTTGAAGTTTATACTGCTAATGTGTATCTGCACTTCTTCTTTAATTTGTGTGAGAGATAAGAGCTGTGAGAGTGTGTGGAGCTGAAGATAGTCACTCAACTCTCCATCTCAAAGCAGTTTTAACGCGGCCCGATTCTTTTAGGCAATAGAATCTTTCCTGAAGTCAACAGCAAATGGCATTTAACATTTGCCAGCCTGTAAAATATTAGCTCAAATGGATGCTATAATGCTGTGAGCTTTTACTGCACATCTCCAACAATTTGTCCTTGGAACATCGTAATCAGATTCATCTCTTTTTTTCAGTAATGGCAAACACTCTTCACAGATTGCATTCAGGCACAGAAATTTGCTTAATTAAAAGCCTTTTCTCCTGAGGACAGCCGCGCATCTGATGTTTAACCAAGAAAGATGCAGTATAGTTAGAATTTTTACAGCATCCTTTCACAAAGACCAACCTTCACTATTCTAATTGTACTGACTTCAATATGCTTCCTATTCAGGCTTTTCAGAGCCTTTATTCGCTGTTAATTGACAGCCTGCAAGTATGTTCTGTGAATAGGCGGTGTGTGCACCTACTGACCCTGACGTTTCCTATGTTAGTGTTTCTTCAGCCTCTCTGTCAGATCCAGCGATAGTGGAAAGAAAGCACCTGGCAGATCACCAAAAGAAATCACATTTTCCAAACGAGCCACTGAAGAATAATTCATTTATTGTATTGTTTGCAGCTCCCCTGAGCTCTAACTGACAATACCGTTTCAGGCTAATCCAAACATGCGCTCACATAAACACTGATTGAAAGCTAATCCATTCCGCTTGCATACTGTAAAGTGGACATTGATTAGGCCAATTAAAGGGACAGTTCATTTAAAAATTCTAATCAGCCTCATTTTGTTTCAAGCCTGTATAAAGATCTGTTCATTTTTAGATATTGTTAATATGCTTATCAAATAAAGCAACTGTGTCTTTGCACAAAGTAATCAATCCATTATATGATGATTTTTCAGGGTGTTGACGGGGTCTTAAATTGTCTTCGATTTAAGAATTAATTTTAGGCCTTAAAAACTCTTAAATTCACTGAAATATGGTGTTGTAGGTTGTAAATAATTTTAAACAGGTTTGGAAATATAAATATATATAATATAGTGTCAAATTAACAATAATCTGTATATAACTGAAAAGTTATATTCTTTGGTTTTTAATCAGCTCATTTCATTCAAAACTCTTAACTGGATGTGACATTAAAACCTCTCAGTTCAAAGCACTGCTGTATAGAGCTGAAGATCTTGGGTTCGGGCTTAATTTCTATAGTTTAAGACGCGGTCAGGTCGGGCTCAGGCTTGCGCAGTAAATGAACAGTCATGTGATGCATTTCGATTAGCGTGAGTAAGTAATCAAATCGTTTGTTACAACATTAAAATCCATCCCCTGCAAAGGTGAAACAAATTATGAGAATAGTGAATTTTGACTGCGGTCACGCAAAGTCCCTTGATTCTAGAGTCTTTGGGTAAGGCCAGCCGCCAGTTCTAAAAGAATGGTCATTCTAGCCACCAAGGTATTTCGGAGGTCGCTCATACACTGCGTATTACGGTAAATCGCTAAACAGCATTGTACAGCAAGCTGACAGGGAAGATGACCAGGTCACTCACTACATTGAAACTGCTGTCATGGAAAATGAATTGGATGTTCTTGGCTGGTGGAAGATGAACAAACAATCCTTCCCAAAACTTGCAAAATTAGCCAGATCAGTACTATACATCCCTGCCTGTAGCAGCAGCAGTGAAAGGGTGTTCAGTGCTGCTGGACGCACCATCAATGATTGCAGGAATGCGCTAAAGAAATTTACAGTGGATTCAATAATGTTCCTCCACAAAAACAGCCCAATATTGGTGAGTAAAGGATTTTCAAAATATAGCAAAATATTAATTAAACCATAAATGCATAATGTAGACAGAGTAAATAGGCTAATGCTGGCATTATTCTTTTATTCTTCAGCTTCACCGTCACCTTCAGGCCGGATTGTGAAGAGAAGTGCCGAAACAAATCTTGCAGAGCCTTTATCTTAATTTTGTTATTGCCAAATACACGTCATAATTTAGTATTTTTTTTTTTTTTTGTTAGGAAAACAAATTCTTATTTTCTTATTTTTCATTGGTGTGTTGGCCAATTTAAAGGCTAAGTGTATGTACCCAGGCCTATTTAGAGTGCTGAGATGTTATGATGTCTTACTTTATTCCTTTATTCCAACTTCCAAGTGGCTTATAGCCTACTTTTGTTGTAAATAAATTATGTTAAAACATGTATAGACGAGACTTGTGTGCCCATTTGAGTAATGTCGGTCTGTAAACAGGTTCGGGCTTTTAAAAAGCTGTCAATCAAAAAGTATCGGGTTGAATTCTGTCGAGCTTAGGCCCTGTCGGGCCTAACTTTGATGGCCCGACAGGTCTAACAAATGGCTAGGTAACATTTCAAGCTGGTCAAGGTGCAAGACTCCAGTAATTCATTTGTACGCTTTGTTTTCATACTAAAATATATCATGAATGGGTACTAATATGCTAATGAGATCGGGCTGGGGAAATGCAGTTTACCCAGCTGACAACAATACTTCATTTACATGCTTTTTTAGCCATCTCCACCTAGCCACTCCCCTCCTCCTAAAACATATTATAGACTCATTTTTTAACTTGCTTTCAGACTTGTGAAAAAAACTTGCAGATTGCAGACCTGTAAGAGACTCTTGAAAGACTCTTACAGACTTGTGGACTTCTTGAAGATGCTGTATGACTTCAGCCTAACCAACACGTCTCAACAAAGAAATTCTTTTGCTTGTTTCAAGTCTCCTGGACTGGGTTCTCATTCTTCATTTATTATTTTCCAACGCAGGTCTTAATTGTCTTTTGACTATGCTACTCAATTGTCACAACCAACAAACCATCTCAAAAATGCGTTTAGCAATATGGTTTAATTATCTCCTTACATCTTTACAAAAACATTTGTTTACCCGATGAGGACACTGATCTGGACAGAGTGTGTTGCATAAAGTTTATTATAGTTTTTAAAAATGTTTTGACACAGTATTTTAAATAGGTGGCTTGGTTCCAATTTAATTCTAAACAACTCGATATGTTGGCCTTTACCTAATTATTAGCTAGACGTTGTATTCTACTTCACTGGAAATCAAATAAGCCCTCAACTACATCCCAATTGCTTGTGGATACCATGCATTTTCTAAAGTTGGAAAAGGTTAGATGCTTTCTTTAAAAATTGGCAATGTTTTGTAACTTACTTTAACTCTCTTAACATCTTGCCGTCTGTTTAATAGATGCACTCTCCTTCCTTTTTAATTTATTTATTTCGAAGCAATTTAATTTTTGTTTGTTTATTATCTTATAGTGTTTAATTGTAAATATTTACTTTCAACATTGACAATGTATCTGAAATTTTGATTGTGATTGTTAAATGGCTGTTGGTTGTAATTTTCTGTTCACATTTACAGTATTACTCTTGTTTCCATTTTTCTTTTGCCCTATTATTTCCTTCTCTTTTGTAAAAAACAACAACAAAGATAATAATATTTAACAATTTGTACTGAAATATTGTTTGTTTTTTCCACTATAAAAAATTTGAACATCAAATAGGTGGCTAAGAAAGAACTAAATTAGAATTTAAATGGATCAAGTAAAAATATTTTCCCCTGGCCATTACAAAAAAAATAATTTTTGCGCTGTATAAGTCTGAAATTTCCCTCATAATGTCTTTAAACGTCTTAAAAAGGCTTAAATTTAACTCAGTGTAACCTTCTTCTTAAACCCTGCTTCATGACCTATTTCTGAGTTTCTATGTTTTTGTTGCACTTCAAAAAGCATCAAAGCAGGGGTGAGGCCAAAAATTGTAAAGTGAGTGGACCTTAGTGAAATAGGGTGGACCTCAGTGCCTACTGTCAAACTAAGTGTGTAATAACTACTTTCTTATATCTGTCATCTCTGATAGTAAATCATACATAGTTAATGATTTAACAAAGTGTTTGAGTATAAAACACTTATTTAGCTAACAAAATTAGTATCCAGATTCCTAAATCATTGACTTTGAAAGTAGATCTTATCATTCAAGATGTGAAAGCAAAATAAATAGATTTTCATTCTGATACTGAATTTGTCCCCTTTTTTTATTAAGCTATAAACAAGAAAATGTGACAACATGAACTAGGAGTGTATTTGCTTTATTACAGTCTGTAGCACATTAACGGCAATAGACAAAATATATTAGCTAGCTTAACCAATTGTTTATTTATGTTAGATTGGATAATCTCAAAATATGAAGTAAAACATAATGCTTTGACTTTGGTTTGAATTATATAGCTCACATAAACACTTGCAGGAAATCATTGATACACAGAACAAAACAGCCAAATCATTCTCTGCCAGTAGATAGCGCTTATAGATCAGTAATATGGTAGTAACCCCATCATGAACACTGAAGTGTAGATGTTTATAACTGCAAATAAGATCAACATATATTTAATATCTAATAGTTTCCAATTTCTTGAAACATGTTAAACTAAAAAACTGTTGTAATCACCAGCAATGTAGCTTTTGCGGATCGCTGGAGAACACTCCCTGTCACTCATCTGAACTATATATCCCATCATACCCTGCGTCCACACATCGGTTTCAAGTTCACTCTGATTACACACACAGTTGAAGGACTATCATTAATTACTTAGACTATAAATACATCTTTCATTTACACACCTGTTGCTGAGTCTTGTTTAGTTGTTGCTGCATTTCTTAGCATTTTACTAAATTGTTTCTTTTTTTAATTTCTGCCACCTGTCTTGATCTTTTAACTGTTATTTGGATTACGCTATAGATTGTCTCTTTTGCTTGGTATGCTGGTTTTCGACCCCTGCTTGCCCGACTACTCTAATAAATTTAATTTTAATCTTACGTCTTGTTATGCCTTCATTTTTTTTTAGAGCTGTTATGCCTCACTTTGTGCCAAAAAATTGCTGAGCAGTAGTTCGACATTTCTATTTTGTGAAGGAAACCTAAAATTTTATTGACAATCGCACAATGGACCCTTTTCACAAGACAAGGGTTATGTTATGTTGCATTTAATGGTCATCATAATCTTAAATCCTTGATTTAAAAAAAAAAAAAAAAAAAACATTTGAACATTTATATGCACTTATAACTGTATTATATAATCTTTGCGTAAAATTACAAACAACGAATTACTGCTTATGTGAAGTGTTTCTAATGCAGCATCTATGGGGCTGATAGTAAATTTAACGTTATTCTCTCCACTGGCTGTCATCATCAGTCTTACATCATTTTTTTTTCCTTTTTCTGAAAGTCTTGATAACACTATTGTGGCATTTTTATTTTAATATTTCAGCAAATAGGAATGTAAAATATTATTTGTTGTACTCTCTGATTTACTGCGCTCTAAGTTTACCCAACTATGATGCCTATGTGGTCTATGATTAAAGGATGCTGTTAATTGTCAACGTTAAATTACATTTACTATTTGTCCTATATTAATTACAATCTTTCTTTTTAGATTTTACATAATAAAAGTAGTTTTTGTCTTGGTGGGCCAGCCTTTAGTTTGAGTGGGCCAGTGCCACCCTGGCCTTTATGTAGCCGTGCAACTGTTTTAAAGCACTCAAAAATTCTGGGTTGATATAACCAAACTTGGGTTAAATATGGACAAACCCACTGGGTAAAAATGTTCTATTTAAATTTTATGAAAAATGATTCCAATGTTGCATTTGTGTCCATATTTGACCTTTTTTTAGAGCGTGAAGTTACAAAAATATCTTGGGTGTAATAAACAATATTTTAATATGTGTTTCAAAATGAACCAATGCTTTTTTGAGATTTGAATTAACATTGTAAATGATGGCAGAATTACAATTTTTTAGGTAAACTGACCCTTTTAATGGCATCCTGCAATTTGGTTTAACATTTGAAAATATTATATTTTACATTTATCGTAACATTATATAATGAAATTAGATTGTTTACCTTTTATTTTATAATGTAATATATAATATTTATTTATTCAATAGATTAGTGCTTTATTTTACAGTCAAATTATTTATTAATACATGATTCAGTAATAGTAGTAGTAAAAATATTCACAATATAATCAAAATCTTTTTTTTTTCTTTTTAATAATGTCTTTGAATCAGACATTACAATTGGAGGTTTTGTAAATTACAAATTCTATTTTTTTCAGAAAAGCCACTAAAATGTTTCATTAGCCTTTAAAAAAACATTTTGTACTCACAAAAGAAAGTCATTGAACACTGGACCGCAAACACTTCCCAAAAGACATTATAATTTGAATGGCATCTACGCTTATGTTAGTCTGTTTTTCATCATCCTGGGGTCTCCATAATCCCGGACCAGGCCGCATCCTGAGCAAATGCTTGGGCAGTAATGGATAGAGAGCATGAGACTGATTTCTGAAAGAACCCAGTGACAGACAAGTCTCCTCATTGATCCCGTGGGCCAGCCTGTACACCCGCCGGTGACCTACTCACACCTGCAGCTTCTCCATGATGGACGTCCAGTGTTCTTCAGCCCTGGTACCCACACTGCAGCTCTGCACAGGAAGTCTGGCCAGAGGAGAAATGGTCATGCCCAACTGATCCTGATTTCTCTCAAGGTTTTTTCCTTCATTTTCGTCAATTGGTGAAGTTTTGTTCCTCACCACTGTCGCCACTGGCTTGCTTGATTTTGGGGCTTGTGGAGCTGCGCATCGATGGATTGTGCTCTTCAGTGTTTGGACTTTCAGCAGTGAATATTAAACCACACTGAACTGTACTTAACTAAACTTCAACTCTGAAAACTGGACTGACACAGTGTCAGTGTACTATAACTTCTATGTTAAGTTGCTTTGACACAATCTACATTGTAAAAGCGCTATAGAAATAAACATGAGATTAATTGAATTGAACAACAGGAGGCTTTTAAATTCTGGTTGAATATTTTAATTACTTTTTATTTAACACCTTTCTATTTTTCATCCACGTTTAGTTCCTGCACAAATATCCTGCATGTAAACTGTTTTGCTTTTCCCTTCTCTGAATTGCAAAGCCTTCAGACCAGCCAAACATAAATCCAAACCTCAGCCAAACATCTAAACCTCTCTATATCCCTGTCTTCCAGAAAGAAGAAAAAAAGACAAAATCACTTGATGTTCTCGCTAAATGTTCTCCTTGCAAGCTTATGCCAAAGCCTCAAACCATGCAATCCCTTCATTCTGGCCCAGCATGCCGGTTGCCTATTTTCCAAGTGAAAGCATTATGATATCTCAGCTTGGCAGCCCAGTTTTGTTGTTCGTTAGTTTTTTTGTGTGTGTATATGTGCTCCTATGGCTTCAGAAACAAATTAGACAAGAAATTTTTACAGTATTGACAAGCTGTAAACAGAGTGAGCCGATGTTGTTGTATGTTTGGTTGCAGTAGCTTTGGATGGAGCTGTGTGTGTGTGTGTGTTGCGGTTTGGACTTTGAGCTTGTGTTTGGTTGTGAGTGTGTAGGCAGGGAGGAAATGCTGACTGGCCGAAGTAAAGTGCTGACAGTAAAAGAGACAGTGCCTGAAATAAGACATGGATCCGTAGAGACCAGAGCGCATTCAGGGAAGAGAAGAAAACACACATTGATTTGTACATTCAAAGATGCTGTTTTACTGAAACAAAGCAACAGCTACTACTTTTCTCACAAGATCCGATAAAGGATTTGATCCTTGTTGCAAGCTATGTGTGTGTGCTTTCTTCAGAAAAGTAACCATTCGTTTGTGTTGTGCTTTTTTTTTTTTATGTGTTTACAGTGCATCCGGAAAGTATTCATAGTGCTTCAGTTATTTCAATTTCTTTTGTTACAGCCTTATTCCAAAATGATTTAAATTCATTTTTTTCTACACATAATACCCCATAATGACAGTGAAAAAAGTGAAAAAACATTTATTTTAATTGTTGTAAATTTATTAAAAACAAAAAACCTGAAAAATCACATGTACATAAGTATTCACAGGCTTTGCCGTGAAGCTCTAAATTGAGCTCAGGTACATTCTGTTTCCACTGATCATTCTTGAGATGTTTTATTGTCTTCATGTCTGATCAGTTTGAACATATCTACAAACAGTCTGTTCTTTAGTAAAGTTTGACGTGTCTGTCTGCTCACAGTCCTATTTTTTTCTTAAAAAAATGAACATATTACTTCTTTATACAGAAATCACAATGTGATCATTTACAATAGTCAGATTGCAGGAGTCCATATTATAATAAATCATTTGCATGTGTTTTTGAGGTCTGTGTAACATTGGTAACTTTAATAATGATTTATTTAATGAGTTATTTAATTCTGTATTATACAATAACTGTATCTGTTAACATGGAAATAATGTTAACACGTAAATAAAACACGATAAAACGATGTTTGTTTTTCGACTTTTTCTCTGTTGCATCTATCTGTGCTTTTATTAGATTTCATGCACTCCCATACAGAATCATCCCAATCAATCTACAATGATAAATTCTTTCCAAATAGAGATATTCAAGTCATCTGGTGAAATTGTATTCATATCGCAATATATATCGCAGAAAAACAAACAATCGCAATGCTAGATTTCTCCTGTATTTTGCAGCTCTAGAATTTCTAATGATTGCTCAGTGAATATATAACATGTATTACTGTTATATCATAATAAATACCCAAAAAATCATAGGCGACGCAGTGGCGCAGTAGGTAGTGCTGTCGCCTCACAGCAAGAAGGTCACTGGTTTGAGCCTCGGCTGGGTCAGTTGGCGTTTCTGTGTGGAGTTTGCATGTTCTCCCTGCGTTTCCTCCGGGTGCTTCGGTTTCCCCCACAGTCCAAAGACATGTAGTACAGGTGAATTGAGTAGGCTAAATTGTCCGTAGTGTATGTGTGTTTGAATAAGTGTGTATGTGTTTCCCAGTGATGGGCTGCAGTTGGAAGGGCATCCACTGCATAAAACAAATGCTGGATAAGTTGGGGGTTCATTCTGCTGTGGCCACCCCAGATTAATAACGGGACTAAGCCGAAAAGAAAACGAATAAATGAATGAATACCCCAAAAATCATGATATATTTTTACTGTACTACAATGGGTATTGTCTGACAGAATTTGGTGTGGATACTGTGATCTAAAATAATTAGTCTTTTATATTCAGCATAGTTCTGTCTGTTTGTACAAGGTTACACATGGGCTCATTCTGAACTTTCACACACTGTTCAATACTATTCTCAACTCAGACGCACATAATGTGTGAGTCATTGCTTACAAAGCAATGTTGGTTTTCTTTTGTAATCCATGAATGATTATAGAATTAGGTACTTTTTTCATGAGGAAATGCTGGTTAAAGCCACAGTCTAATTCATTTCTCACAAATGCAGTTCAGTTGAGCTGTTTTGTGAAAAAGCGTCTTTGTCTCATTGCCAAATTTCTGTTTAAGGGTTTGTGTAGTTACTGTCAGGCCTGCTTTACGTATGAATATTGATTCTCTAGAAGCCTGTCTGGCTAGACCATGAGAGGACTGAGAGGAAGTGTTTTGATTTATTCCTGAAAACCTTCTTTTATTTATTTATTTCTCGCAGAAATGATTTCAGACTTTTGTGTTTGGACTTCAGAGAAAGAATTAGGTGGGTAATTTTATGATATACTTGGCAGATTTTGTTTTGTCTGACTTATGATCAATAATAATTCGCAAGAAATAAATTAAATGTGTTTAGGGCTGACACATAATTTAAAGAATGAACTGTAAAATATTTTGGTTAATTTATCTCAATTAAGTTTTAACATTTGTTGATGAAAACTGAAACAATTTAATCAAATTTAATCAATTATTGCACAATGAATTTAAATTGGCAAGCATTTATGATCAACTAATATACAGTATACATGATATTTTGTTGATTAGCATACTAGCATAATGTACTCTTGTAAAACTACCCCATATGGCTTGAATACACAGATAATGCATAAAATTGTCTCAGGTGTGTTTGTTGTCTTTATGTCTGATTGGTTTAAACATGTCTTTCCTTTTTTACTCAGCTACAAGTAGCTGGATGTCTGCTCTTTAGTAAAGTTTATTTGACGTGTCTGTCTGCTCATAGTACACATGTTTTGTTAAAAGCATTAAACTACAGAAATTAGACTACAGCAGGGGTTCTTAAACTTGGTCCTGGAGGGCCGATGTCCTGCAAATTTTAGCTCCCATTTGCCTCAACACACCTGCAGGGATGTTTCTAGAAAGCCTAGTAAGAGCTTGATTAGCTAGCCCATGTGTTTCTGATTGTGGTTGGAGCCAGTGATGCCAACTATTTTCAATGAAAAGGCGCTAAGCTCTGCCCGAAAAGTTGCTATATGTCGCTATATTACGTCATACGTTAATTTGCATATTACTGACATCATCATTTTCAACTGTTTCTGTTTGTTTTACAGCCTATGGTTAATAAGGGGTATTTATATTTGCACTATGCTTTGTGTATGCATGCTAATTTAACTAAATTTATTGTTGTTTGAATTCAGCATATTGGTATAGATGAGTAGTGAATTTGCAGTAATCTCTCAGACATAATAAGCTTAGACAAGTTCTAACACTGTCACTAAAATGTCTGTGATTGTAAACAAGAAAAGAGTAAACAGTCAAATAAAACTGTTAAATTTAAAACAAAGAAGCAGATCGGTTTCACTGAACAATAGAAATACCGCACACTAAGGCCCAATCCCAATTCTATTTTTGTACCTCTACCCCTTCCCCTTGGCCCTTAAAAATGAGTGTGAAGGGGAAGGTCATCGCGATCTCTTGCTTCATATGAGATCAGACGATCGCGACTGCTGTAGTTATTCCAGTTGTGTTATTTTTTGGTATTTATCTTCAGGAAATCACTGAAGGCATATATTATGTTATCATAACAATATAATGTGGCAATAAGATTGTAACTGTACTGTGCATTTACACCGTGGCCATATTCATCTATGGAAACACACAAAAAAACAACATTAACATTATAGCAGACACTGTAAAAAGGTCATTCCCAGCCACTAGACTTTTCTGACAGGGTATTCGAGTGTCATTGAGTGTCAGAATGTTGTGGAACTACTATACAGGAGTTATTATTAGGGATTATTGATCGCGAAATTTAGCATTTTTTTATTTTAGCATTTTTTTTTTTTTTTTGAAAGCATGAGTGTAAAACACGAACGCGGTTATGAATATATTAAAACATGTGCTTGTTTGTTGTAAAAATTCGTAATAATGACAAAAAATACTAATTTGTGGATCTCCTTACTTCTGGGTGCAGCTGTGGCTGGTGTATTTTGGGAAATTTTCTTACACCTTGGTTTCGAGTGTGGTCCTGAAAAATCTTCGTTTGAAGTGGTATCTACCCCTTGCCCTTAGCCCTACGCCTTCAAGCTAAAGAGAATTGGAACACCTTGGCGGGAGCGCGCAAAACAAGGGGTAAGGGGAAGGACTAAGGGGTAGAATTGGGATTGGGCCCAAATCTATATCATTTTAGATAAATCATTTGCCATCAGTACACAGAGGGGTGATCTGCTCTCAAGCTGCCTTTCCACTGCACACAACAAATGACAAGCACAGACAGGAAGTCATTCATTTCCAATGGAGAGTAGTCCAGGAGCTGCATGGAGTTCCAATCATCTCCATATGCGGAAAATTCAGATACGATTTGAATTGTGGATATGTTGAAATATTTAAACCACTACTAGACCGTATGCGACTGGCCGACCGCATGTGATGTATTCCAATGTTGTCCAAGCAGGTCCGTGCACGCGAGATGAGAAATACTTTTTTTTTTCATAAATTTTTTAATCAGAAAAAGTCTATGTTATAAAAAATGTATTTTATTTATAAATGAGTAATAAAAAATATAATACAACCATTGCGAATGCACAGAGAATAAAGGCTCTTTGCACTCCTTTATTTCGGACACTGTAAGAACAGCTTCTCTACTATGGTGTAAGACAAAACTGGGGCCCCACAAGGGGCAGTCTCATTCTGACAGTAGTGTCCAAATGTTGTGTGCAGTGGAAAGGCCGCATGTGCTGCAGGTGGGAGTTGTTGCTAGATCGGATACATTTGCGGTCGGAGGTTAACGAGATTAATTTGTATTATTTATTAAATTTCTGATTTATTGTAATTTATTAACGTCTACCGCCAACCGTAAACCCAACCGTCACAGTAAGGTAAAAACAGTAGTTTTACCGAGTATTATTTATGTTATCTATTAAATTACCCAATAAATTGGATTTTTCAAAGCCTACCCCTACCCCAACCCTAAACCCAACTGTCACAGTACTGTAAAAATGATTAATTATTGTTATACAGTGTCATTAAAAAATGCTGCTACATTAATCTGCATATCGCACTTCCGGCCGGCCGTAGATCCGAGTGCTTTGAGGCGGGGGAGGGGCTGACGGCATCATCTGAAGCTCCTGGAGAAGAGTAGGAGCGGTACAGTACGGACATATGAGAGTCTATAGAAATCTCCAGTAAAACCCAAAAAAAGATTTGTTGCTTGTCGTTTTTTTTTTTATTTACTAGGGGGGTCTGAAAAGTCGCAAAATATAGCAACAAAGCCGCTAAGTTGGCAACACTCTTTGGAGCTACAATCTGCACCAGACCTCCAGGACCGAGATTGAGAACCCGTGATATGTAGTATACTTGGTATTTTTGTTGAACCTGCACAGCAGTGTTCTCAAACTCAATTCCTGGAGGGCCACAGCTCTGCAGATTTTAGCTCCAACCACCTACAACTCACACCTGCTTAATACACTTATTTCATGCGGCGCCATTTGAAAACATGAAAGCGAGGCTGCGAAGGGAAGAAACCTAGAAGTATAGGATCAGCACTGTAAACATTGCAGCAACATGCTGTGTACTACAGTCCCTGTTGCCACGATTTCAAAATTCAGATATGGTGTAAACATCACTTTAATATCATTCCGTTCAGTTTAGATTAAACAATTAAAAGCATATTAGGCATCAAACAACATTACAATCTCTTTCAGAGTAATTTGCCCGAATGTCATCCTAGGCTTCAGTTCATGGCAGCTGGTAAACACAGTGGGGACGCTTCCCAGCTTCAGCCTATGTAACCCGGTGAGCGATAAAACAATGCAGTCCTCTTTTTCTAAATAAAGTTCCTTTACCACTGTAAACCAAGTTTTCAAAGTAAACTGTGTTAGTGTGTTAAGATACTGAATGTTCATTTTGAAATTAGTATTTTTTTTACGTATTAATGCTTGAATTGGCATTTCCTAGATTTAGCTCTCTATTTCCTTCCATCTTGTCTCTACTTCAAAATCGCACCAACACACCAATGGTCTTAATTGTGTGGCATAATAATAATCTTTGAAATTAGGGATATACCAAATTGTAATTTTCACATACAATACCAAAGACAGCAGTTAAGGGATTTGCACAAACATCTTTACAAAATATTCTGGAATTAGTTTACATCTTAAAGCACAACAAAAGGAACATAGACGTTAAAGTAGAGCTGGGAGATATGGCCAACACATGTTATTTTAATTTTATTTTTTATATTAATTCGTTAATTTCATTCATTCATTAATTTTCTTTTCAGCTTAGTCCCTTTATTAATCTGGGGTCACCACAGTGCAATGAACCGCCAACTTATCCAACATATGTTTTTTTACGCAGTGGTTTTCTTCCAGCCACAACCTATAACTGGGAAACAGCCACACATTCTCATTCACACACATACACTATGGACAATTTAGCTTACCCAATTCACCTACAGCGCATGTCTTTAGACTTGTGGGGGAAACCAGAGCACCCGGAGGAAATCCACGCAAACAAGGGGAGAACATGCAAACTCCACACTAAAATGCCAACTGACCCAGCCGAGGGACTCAAACCAGTGACCTTCTTGCTGTGAGGCGACAGCACCACCCACTGCACCACCACGTCACCAGTTGGTTAATTTATTAAACGTTATTTACAAATTTATGTGATACTGATGTGTGTTACAGTATTCCTATTACATATTTAACTTTAGTTAGGGCCGGATGAAATAAATTTTTTTCAAGATTCTGTGTTTTCTATCTGGTTTCTGGGTTTTATCATTTATGTATGTTAGAGTTTATTTTTGACTACAATAGTAATATATTTGTGTCCGTTTCATTTGGGTTTAATGAAACCTTTATTCTGGCTAGTTGTAGCGAACATCTTTTAGTTTCGATGTGCATTTAATGGCAGTTTCTTTCCTTAATATAAATAATGAAAATCTGCTGAAGTGACTCCCAAAACAGCTGGAGATGTCATTTTAGATGATGTTCTAGTTGACGGTCCTCATATATTAATGCTGACAACACTGTGAGCGTCAAGCGTGTTTGAGTTTGTGTAGCAGATGAAACTCTTTCACAGAGAATCTCAGTATTATAGCCTTGATTTAAAGGGACATTCAGTCATGTTTTTTACAGATTTTGCGATTTCTATTTGATTTGCGATTTAATTTTGTTGTCAAGCTTCAGCTTAATATTCTGCACCGTAGCTTCTTACTAAATGCAGTGAGTGTTAGTTAAAAGAAGCAACTGAAAAGACACTAACTCCAACTTCTATTCAAATTTATTTATAAATATTCAGAAATTAAACACTCATTTTTCTCTAGAGCAAACAGTAGTGATTTATAACGTTAGTTATCTCTTGATGCCTTTGTGATGTTTTTTTCAGATGGTGTAGCATCTGCAAGCAACTCTGAAATAGTACTTTGCTGTTGCTAGCTACTAGATTGAGCGTCACTAGCAATACTTTTAGTTTTCTTTTTAGCAAGACACTCATCATATAGCCGTCTGTGGTGCTTTATTCGGTGCTGGTAGTTGTATTTTCTCGTGCTGTGACAACAATTCTGCAACAGCTATCACAAATGACCTGTTTTTGTTCGGTGTCTGTGACTTTGAAACCAAAATATTCCCATTGTACTGACATGCTGTTTTTCTTTGATATGAATTCGTCTATTAGTGCTTCTGAAGCGGCAGACGCCATCATCCTACTTGATTGCGCTTTCCTGTTTGTTTGTTTTGTACTGTGGGCATTCCGCATAGATTGATTGCGCAATTCTGATTGGGCAGATCAAAAGTGTGCTCACTCAATTGGATAGTAAGACTGTCATACACAGATGGCAGTCACGCATTTGCTCTGGACGGGGGAAATTGTATAATGCATATACTGTAGGTATGTTGCAATATGTACAGTTGAAGTCAGAATTATTAGCCCTTGAATTGTTTGCCCCCCTGTTTATTTTTTTCCCCAATTTCTGTTTAACGGAGAGATTTTTTCATCACATTTCTAAACATAATAGTTTTAATAGCTCATTTCTAATATGAATTTCTGATTTATTTTATCTTTGTCATGATTACAGTAAATAATATTTTACTAGATTTTTTCAAGACACATCTATACAGCTTAAAGTGTCCTAACTAGGTTAATTAGGTTAACTAGGCAGGTTAGGGTAATTAGGCAATTTATTGTATAACGATGGTTTGTTCTGTAGACTATCGAAAAAAATATATAGCTTTAAGGGGCTAATAATTTTGACCTTAAAATGAATTTTAAAAAACTAAAAACTGCTTTTATTCTAGCCAAAATAAAACAAATAAGACTTTCTCCAGAAGAAAAAATATTATCAGACATACTGTGAAAATTTCCTTACTCTGTTAAACATCATTTGGGAAATATTTTAAAAAGAAAAAAAAATTCAAAAGGGGGCTAATAATTCTGACTTTACTGTACATTTGCAATATTTTGACAGTTTTGATTTATAGTAAATCTAACTTCATTGACACTGATTACAAGGCACATTCTGCCAGAAACGTACATTCACTGTCCCTGAAATAAAAACATAAATACAGTGAATAAAAAGTATTTCATCCCAAAAATTTCCAAAATGGACTGATGGTTGTTTTCTGTGAGTTGTTCTGTAAAGGAATAAGCCATTCATTTGGTTCTCAGATTTTTGTTCTTTATTAAAAACACTTTACAAATGTATGAACTCTTTCATTGTCCTTGTCTTCAGCCCAATTGAACCTACAGCTTTAATAGTTTTATGCTAAAAACTGTTATTTAGAAAAAACTTCAGAAATAGCAAGTTTAATTTATCATTTACATCAATTGATTAAAAACATGAAACTATAAATAATTTCATCAAATAAATACTACAAATATCTATATAAACACATAAATGCACAATTGCCCCCATGTTTTGGTCAGTCTTGTTACATTAACATTAAATCTAACATAAAATGCGTTCAATACACCTGTAAAGATATGACTCAAAGGAAGTGACATCATTTGATGGAGAAGCTGACAGTGATCAAGGATGCGTTCTATCATTGAATTGTGTGATTTTATGATTGTTTTTGTATGATTTTTTGAGGAAGACAAGTTTAAACGTCAGGCCCTGTCACATTGTTTTAAACATGAAAATGTACATTTCTGGTAGAATGACCCACAATATAATGTATTTTAAAGGGCACCTATGATGAACATCATCTTTTGGAAGGTGTTTTCACAGCACTGTGTGTAGGTATGGTGTGTCTAAAGTCATATTGGAGTGTATAAAGACAATAAGTCTCTTTTTGTTAATTTCCTGACGTTAAAATAGGATATAAATCCCTCCCATTTTGAGACCCACAAAGCAACTGGGATTAAAAGATCTGTTTAGCTGTTCAGCATTTTTAAAACAGTGCATGTTTGTAATAAAGTAAGTCAAAGACGCTATGAATTTGTAATTCATCACCACCGCCGCACGTCAGTACCGTTATATAAGAAGATGCTTAGATCTCGGTTTGTGGACGTTAAATCAGGTTTATTTTGTACATTAGCATTACGGATATCCATACAGCGGTGGATATTAACATGTATCCTGTCACATTTGCTGTGCAAAGTTAAACGAGCGCACTGTGTGTGTCCACTCACTGTCACAATAAATAATTTTTGTTGTGTGATATACACTGTACTGCTCTCAAACTGGCCTTGAGACATGGCGCAATGAATTAATGGGTTTCATAGCACAGCGCTTTCTGCATCCATTGTAAAAGCCATACAATGTCTATGGCTGAAGAGAAAGTGAAACCAACACGCTAAACATTGCTGGGCAGTGTCACAGTATAACTTTTTTGTCCATATTTCTTTTTTTGTTGAAAATTGTTCCATTATACTTGTTTTGTATAATAAAAAATCTGATGGGTGTTTTGAGCTGTAATTTTACAGACACATTCTGGAGACACAAAAGACTTATCTTAAATCTTAAAAATGGGGTAATATAGGTGCCCTTTAAATCATAAAACCTAAGAGTCTTGTAATAACCCCCAGTAACACTTTCAAATATTCATTTCAATGAGCACCATGTAAAGGGTTAAATATGTTATAAAATATATATATATATTTACTATGCTAAATGAACATGTTAAAAAGTTCGGTAACACTTTATTTTGATGGTCCACTTGAGTATTAGTAGACTGTCTGCTTAATATCTAATGATATTGCTCCTTCAACAGACATTTAACTAACTATAAGAAACTTAGCAAGTACAACTTACGCTAAACCTAACCCTAACCCCAACCTTACAGACTACTTATAACCTAATGAGAATTAGTTGGCATGTAGATGCAATGTAACTTAAATTCAGCAAACAGACCATCAAAATAAAGTGTGATGAAGAGTTCACCCCAAAAATGAGTCATTTACTCAACCTTGACTTGCTACAAAAGTTTGAGTTTTTTTTTTTTTTTTCATTCTGTTGAGCACAAAAGAAGATATTTTTAAGAATGTTAGAAAACTGTAACCATAGAAAAGTCAAGGATGAATTTTTTGGGGTGAACTGTCGGTTTAAATGAAAAAGTAATTAAAGTAATTTGAATTAAAATAAAGTTAAGCCTGTTCTGTTTCAGATGTCTTCTCTGGGAGCTCAGAGCTGCTGTTCATTAGTATGCAAAATGTATGCAAATGAAGCCCTGTATCTAGAGTGTCTGTGCTCAGCAGCCGTACTGAACCAGGCTCTGATGTTCCTCAGAGAAATTACTTGCTTACTTGAGGTGCCGCTCTTTCATTCATTTATCTCATCCTAGTTCAGAGAGAATTTACCATAATTCTATTTAAAGTTAGACATTCACCCAAAGCTTGAACTGAAAGAGCATTAATATCCAAAAGCACTGGATATCACATAAGGAGGAGCATGTCCATAGCCCCGGAAGATTATATATTATGTTTTATCTCATTTTTTTGTGTGTTTTTCTATAGTGTAACTCCAACTCCACCCTCATTTCTATTAAATCATCTGGGCTTGTGTTTCAAACCAAAATCAGTTTACATTCCTATTACTGAAGATTTATAGAGTATTAATTTGTGAAATTTAGATGTGTCTGAACTGCATTTTTAGCAAATGTTGAATTTAAACATATTGTGTAGCAGCCAGCAGTGTCCAAGCAATAGGCCTCCATAATATCCTAGTAGTGAATCTAGTGATTCCTTTAACTGCATATAATATAATATAATATAATATAATATAATATAATATAATATAATATAATATAATATAATATAATATAATATAATATAAAACTGATTTGATTAAAATTACAAACTTTATTAAGAATTATATTTGCAATATAGTGAGGCCAGCAGGGGGCGCTCAACCTGTCGTCTGTGTGGGTCCTAATGCTCCAGAATATTGATGGTGAATCTATACTGCTCGGTGAGTGCCGTCTTTCGGATGAGACATTAAACCGAGGTCCTGACTTTCTGTGGTCGTTAAAAATCCCTGGATGTCCTTCGAAAAAGAGTAGGGGTTTAATCCCGGCATCCTGGCCAAATTTGCCCACTGGCCCCTGTCCATCATGGCCTCCTAACCATCCCCATATTATAGTTGGCTTCATCACTCTGTCTCCTCGCCACCAATCAGCTGGTGTGTGGTCTGGCGCAAAATGGCTGCCGTCGCGTCATCCAGGTGGATGCTGCACACTGATTCCCCCCATTGTGTAAAGTGATTTGAGTGTGTAGAAAAGCGCTATATAAATGTAAGGAATATTTATATATATAGTAACACTGTGTCCTAACTAGGTGACATGACACGTTTCCATCAATAAGTGGATAAATGGTTCGCACCAAACAAGATGCGACACAACAGACACATTTAAAGGTATAGTGCAAGGCTCTGAAATTAGCATTTTTATTAGATGTTTGATGTAATCTAAACTGAAAAATAAAGAGAGAGTGTGACATATAGTAGGTGTGGGGCATGTCAGATACTAGAGAGCATTTGATTGGTCAGAAGATTTGATGAGAAAGTATGAGGTGATGTAGAAAAAATCGTTGATCCAGTTAGGCGGAAGTGACAGTCTGCAAGATTTGGATGTTCATATCAGGTTTATATCTTCTAAATGCAAATTTTGTCACTGTTTTGGAGCACACTACACTATAGATATGCTAAAAACAGACTGAAACTAACATCTAAAAATTATTTATAATTTTATAACTCTTTTTAACTTTTATTTGTTTATTTTAATTTCACGGGACTTTTAAATACCAACCACTGCACTTCCAACAAAATGGTAATACATATTAAACCTATTTAACGTTATTAAACATACATAGACTGACTGACTGATGTTGTTGATTTGCACTTAATCACATTTATAGCTTTCATTTTCAAACCGTTTGCTACTGTAGTTATTTTATTTTCAAGATCTGCTGCTGCTTTCAGTAGTATGGCAATACATGTCACATAAAATGGTGTTCGAACTCATATTGGTAGCATTTAGCACTGAATAAAGCACAGAACAAAGCAGCTGAGATGATCATTTTCATTGCTGTATATGCTGTTGTTCAGTTGCGACACTGCAGACAATGAAAATCATTTTTAAAATTGAAGTTTTGCACTATGCCATCACAGAGAGTTATAACAAAAACTCCTTTTGACATGGAACAAAAGACGCTCCATTTACAGTCCAGGAGGAAGCTTTTATCACATGTTGCATTGTCGCATCATGTGTAGTTTAGACATGGTGTAAGGGGAGAGACTAAGGGGGAGAATTGGGATGGAGGCTTTTCTGAAACCTGCTGTAAGCAGAAGACCAATCACGAAATCTTAAGCCATGACCAATCAGAGCAAAGTAGGGCTGCAGAAAAAAAAATCTTCAAAGTAAGTGACGGTGGACAACAGACTTGAGGATGCATGAACAGTTTATTTAAAGCAAAGTTGTACAGGAAATGGTCAAAGTCAGGAGCAAACGGTAGCATAAAGGTAACAGGCAAATGGTCAGGCTAGGCGGCAAAGAATCAAACACTGTAAAATAACAACAGGTCAAAACAGGAAAGCACTTAGAAATGTTCATGGAAAAACAAGACTCAGCAACCTGTGTGTGTGTGTGAGAAGTAAATATAAAGTTCAAGTAATCAATCCATGATGAGTTACCAGCTGTGTGTGTGTAATCCGAGGTAATCAGGAACTGGTGTGCATGAGGTGCATGGCGTTATTTGTAGTTCAGTTCAGTGACAGATCTGTAGTTCTCCTGTGATCAGCATGCATTAGATTGCTGGTGACCGTGATAGAGGCCCCCCCTCTAGGAGCAGATTCCAGATGCTCCATTTACAGTTCAGGAGGAAGGTGGAGCAGAGGTGAAACGGGGAGGGACAGAGGGCCAGGTCCATGCAGCTGCGGAGGGTGTGGAGCTTTGGCAGATCTGGGAGCTCTGGTTCAGCAGGAACTGGTGAGTCAGACAACCCAAATGGGTCAGGAGGTTCTGGTTCAGGAAGCACTGGTGGTTCAGGCAACCTCAGTGGATCAGGAGGCTTAGGTTCAGCAAATACTGGTGGGTCAGACAATTTCAGTGGGTCAGAAGGCACTGGCTGTTCAGACAACCCCAGTGGGTAAGGAGTCTTGGGTTCAAGAGGCACTAGCGGTTTGTACAACCCTGGTGGATCAGGTGGCTTAGAGTCAGGAGGCACCAGTGATTCAACCCTGGTGGATCAGGTGGTTCTGGGTCAGGAGCTATCAGTTGTTCAGAAAACCCCTGGTGGATCAGGTGGCAGCACTGGTGGCAGCGTTGAAGGCTCTGGTAGCTTTGAAGACAGCGTCATCAAAGCCTCATTGCCAACGGGTCTTGATGTCTAACCAATTAGAGTGGATTTAAATGGTTCATTGAGTCCGTGGTAGAAAAAGACAATGAGTATGCAGTCCAATAGAGTTGTATCCTTAGTAATGTTTAGAGAATTGGTTACATGGTCCTGATTAGAAATATTCATGAAAAAACAAGACTCAGCAATGTGTGTGTGTGAGAGGTGAATATAAAGTCCGAGTAATCAGTCCATGACTAGTTATTAGCTGTGTGTGTGTGTGAAATCAGAGGGAATCAGGAACTGGTGTGCGTGAGGTACGTGATGTTATTTTTAGTCCGGTTCAATGACAGATCTGTAGTTCTTCAGTGATCTGTAAGCATTAGATTGCTGGTGATCGTGACAGAAAGCATAATAAGAACATTTTATTTTTATCTTCATTTTCCTAAAACAACATCTATTGATTAGCAGCAAAGTATGTGTTGCTTTTTGATGAAATGCATTTGTGTGTGTTGTAACTGTGAGTGTTAAACACATATTTGTACATTTTATCATTTTTGAGCAGGGAAGCTAAATGAAAAAAATGTTAAAACATGTACACCCTTGAGGGGAATGTAGAGTAAGGATTATGTTGTCATTACGCATCCCAGCTTACAGAATAACTTAACATTAATGAAACAAAGTAATAACCTTGGATCACAGACTCTAACTTGACAGTAAGTATTAAAGATCTTGTTAAACCTGAGAACACACTAACAAGAGATTAGGATATAAACACGTGTTCAAAGCACAGAACACTGGATTCTGACATTGTTTTATTATCTTGTCGTTTTTTGTAGATCCTGAAGATTATCAGCCACCAATATGGAAATCCTACTGTAAGTATTTCTTTTATTATTATTAAGTGCTGGGCAAAGATTAATCATGATTAATTGCATTCAAAATACAAGTTTGTGTTATACATTTGTAATACACACAAATACATACATAAAAACAAATGTATACAAAACCAATTTTGCATATTTAAATTTCTATATAATTTGTATCATATACATATATAATTTTAGTACATCTAAATATAAATAACCGTTTTCTATGTATTCTCGCATGTGTTTATTTATATATACATAATAAATACACACAGCACACAAACTTATATTATATAAAACAAACCTTTATGCAACTTGGAATCAGTTAATCTTGTGATTAATCTTTGTTTAGCACTATTAAAAATGTATTGTTATTACATGCACTGATTGCCAGTCACAAAACTTGATCCCATTTACTTCCCCCAGTGAGTGTAAAGTAAATTGAAGAAAAAATAAAGAAATCAGAGCTTCAGGAATATACTGTATGGCCTGGCTTGGATTAGAGATTGACATTTCCATTACAGGGCAACATTGATTTCCTGGAGCATTTTGTTTACCTTTGTAATATTCATGCTTATAATTGGCTTGTTAAATGCATCTGTGTTTTCTATGCCAACTGCTTGTATTAATACTTAACCTGTGATTATAAGGATTAGTTTAGACTGTTAAAAATAATGTTGTGTTTGGCGAAACAGCAAGGTTGTTGGTCACGTTGGCCAGAATTTGGCATCATCAGATTGAGAACAATAAAAACAGTTAAAACTGTATTCAATTAAGACCAAAAGAACATATAAAATGGAGAAAGAACTACAATCCTTTGCTGCAACCCAATTTGTATACTTATACTACGTTCTAAAAGTATGTACTTTTTTGTTAAGGGATAGCGCATACTTTTGAGTGTTTAACAGAAAAGTATGCAAACTTTGAGACGTACCACTTCCTCATTAAAGGACCATTATGTTGCTTAGTTATGTGACTGTCCCCTGTCAATCATCTCAACACATCATTCACATTTCAGTCATGTTTAATTACCTACCTTATTGAAGATTCAGCTGCAGGTTAATCTGCAATTCGTGAGTCTTTCATGCAGAGAAATCTCCTCAGGTCATCGGATAATTATGCATCCAGAAGTTAATGTCCAAACACGTCTTTATAGAAGTTCACATTGTTGTTACAGATGAAATATATTTTGCAGTTGGCTAGATATTAATTAATAGTCATTCAAACTTTACCGAAGCCTCTTTACCTGACTGATGGTATCCCACATCTGCCCTGTTTGTAGTTTGTTTACACTTTCCTCCCGAATTTGTATAGTTATAATCAAATTCAAGCCCAGTGTGCAATGTATTGTGGTCAATATTAGCAGTTAGAGAACAGATGGTTCTACACTTTGGATTTCTAATGGAAATAGTGCACCATCCGGGAACCTTTGGCATCACTCTTTTTAAGTGTTACACTTTATGACATACTAATTCTATTTTCAAATACTATTTAGCCTGGATAGTATGCAAATTGCTTTATATGACTTTTTGATTTGATTGAACTTCAAAATTTACAACGCTGCACAGAAAGCTATTACACTGTTGTTTATAACTTTATTCTTTTAGGTACATTTATTTACATCACCTACAACAGCTTTACACAGGATTGGGGCATAGGGACAATATGGAACTAGGAATAGAACAGGAATAGGAATAGAAACAGAATAGAATTGGAAATCGAAAATAGAAAACTACTAAGAGACAATAATGCATTAAAATAGGGCCGATAAAAAGCACCAGCAGCCTGTTTCTACAAATAAATGCATAGTCATATGTTTAAAGAATGATCATGTAACTTACAGTGCATCCTGAAAGTATTCATAGTGCTTCTCTTTTTCCACATTTTTGTATGCATTCATTCATTCATTCATTTTCTTTTCGGCTTATTAATCTGGGGTTGCCACAGCGGAATGAACTGCCAACTTATCCAGCATTTGTGTTATGCAGCGGATGCCCTTCCAGCTGCAACCCATCACTGGGAAACACATACACACTTATTCACACACATACACTACGGATCTAAGCTGAGTAATCGGGGACAAGGGTCTTAGTCAGGGAGATGATCATTAACCCGATGGTCACTCTGTCTGAGCTCCAGCATTCTTCTGTAAAGAGAGGAGAACCTTACAGAAGGACAACCATCTGTGCAGCAATTCACTAATCAGCCCTGTATGGTAGAGTGGCCAGACAGAAGCCACTCCCCGCTTGGAATTTGCCAAAAGGCATCTGAAGGTCTCTCAGACCATAAGAAACAAAATTCTCTGGTCTGAAGAGACTAAAAATGAACTCTTTGGAGTGAATGCCAGGCGTTACATTTGGAGAAAACCAGGCACCGCTCATCACCAGGCTAATACTATCCCTACAGTGAAGCATGGTGGTGGCAGCATTATGCTGTGTTGATGTTTTTCAGCAGCAGGAACTGGAAGACTAGTCAGGCCCAGCCAGAGCCTAGACCTAAATCCTATTGAGGAATCCTGGAGTGATCAAAAAATGGCTGTACACCGTCACTTCCCATCTAACCTGATAGAGCTTGAGAGGTACTGCAAAGAGGAATGGGCAAAAATTCCCACAGAAAGGTGTGCCAAGTTTGTGGCATCATATTCAAAAAGACTTGAGGCTGTAATGGCTGCCAAAGGTTCATCAACAAAATATTGAGCAAAGGCTGTGAATACTTGTGTACATGTGATTTTTCAGGTTTTTTATTTTTTAATAAATTTGCAAAATTTAAAAAGAAATCTTTTTTTTTTCACATTGTCATCATGTGGTATTGTGTGTAGAATTTTGAGGAAATAAATTAATTTAATCCATTTTGGAATAAGGCTGTAACCTTAAAAAAAATGTGGAAAAAGTGCAGCGCTTTGAATACTTTCTGGATGCACTGTACATATGCCATGTTATCTTTAAATGATAAAACCCTTACCAATTTGCAAAACATTCCTTTACAGAATTGAAAATCCACCTCATGCGAGAGTAAAATCTTTTTGCATCACGAAAACTCAATTTGCACAATTACTGGTGTAGGGAAATAGAAATGTGCCTACTTAAACATTTATATCTTATATACATAATTTCTGAATTTTGATTATGTTCATCAATGATTTATTTAAATGCCTCGGATAGGCCATTGAATTCATAAGATAAACAGACATGTGTGATTGGTTTTAATGCTCAGTGCTCAAAAAAGCATGTTAAAGGAATCTGATGCAATCAACACTTTACACTCATTTTAAAATTTCACTTTAATCGCCACTGCCATAATAGAATTAATTTAGCCCCAAGCCCCCATTAATATCCCACCCTGACAGGAGCAATTCCCCTGTCAAGATTTCCTGGCCAGTTAGCATTAACTCAGAGCCCATCCCACAGTTCAACTCATTTTCGCTCACATTCACTCACACTGTGCAGTATTTTTAGTGCAGGCCCCGTCCTTGTCATTCTGGTGGACGTTGTCCAGAACCCACTGCTCGTTCTGAGCTTCTTTGACAAAATCTTGGCATGGCTGTCAAATGCCTTCCTGCTCCCTGTGAGGAGAAATCTGAGCGTTGAGTCCAGATTCTGTCTGCTCACAGACTGTGCTGGCCAAGTGCAGCTCTCCATGATGAGCAGCTTTTAATGAAGTCATCAAGAGAAGGTCACGTCCACGTCCAGCTCAAGTACCTCCACACATCTGCTGCTGTTTTTTTGAGGACAAATCGATCATTTCACTTTTGCTGCTCTTATTATTACTAAAGTTGAGGAAGTAATTGTTTCAGATTGATAATACAACTGCAAATTCCAAAAGTTATGTACTGGTTGACAATACATATTTAACATAACTTGAATACTACTTTTTAATCAGCAAAACAATTTAATAAAAATATTACATGAAATTTATTTTGCTTTAATGAGAGAGGTTTTCAGTGAAATATTAAATTATATAATATGAACTAGGCAATTACTTAAACTATTTACTTTTTTAAGAAATGGAAGTAGGTTTATATAATATTATGTTTATATATTAGATACTTATTGTCATGGTAACCAGCGATCCAGCCTGTGCAGATGGTGGTATACACACAGATCGCTAACGGACTACAAATCCGCCATTTCAAGAACTACAAGTTCCAGTCATGCACCACACACACTGGTTCCTGATCTCGTTTGATTACACTCATACAACTGAAGCTACTCAAAGACTGATTAGTTGGACTGTTTAAACAGCACACAAACACACAGACTTTGTTGAGTCTTGTTATACTGTCTTTGTGAACATTACGATGCGTTTTCTCTCGCCTTGCTTTGCCGTGTTTTGTTTGTTTACGTTGCTTGCTGCCTGCCTGTACTGACCATTCGCCTGCTTGTTGACCACGACTCTGGACTGTGGATCCTCTATGCATCTGTTTTCTCCTCATTGTGACTGTTGCTTGCCTGACCATTCCTGTTAATAAAACCTAGATTTGGATCCGCACATCCATTGTCAGTGTCCCGCTTCACATTACACTTATGCTAAATATTTTTTTTTAATACAAAACATATTTTTATTAAGGGGATAGTTTACCCCCAAAATTTTTTTATTATTTACAGTCTCTTCACTTGTTTAAAACCTATTTGTTGAACACAAAAGAAGATACTTTGTAAAATGCTGGTTGCTGGAACCCATTAACTTCCACATAGTTTCCTTACTATAGAAGTTGATGAGTCTTTGCTACCAGCATTCTTCAAAATATCTCCTTTCATGTTTAATAGAATGAAGAAATCCATAAAGGTTTAAAACCACATGAGAGGGAATAAATTATGAAAATATTTTCTTTTTTTTGGTGAACTATCCCTTTAAGAGACATTTTCTTTATTACAATGTAAACCCTAATACGTTGAGACTACTCAAATGATTTGAGGAAAGTGATTGCCTCAGTTCATTTGAGTAATGGGAAATCGACAACTCAATTAATTGAGTTGACCAGATGTGGTCTCTTCATTGAATTAACTTAAAAATTGAGGTCATCTGTAATTAAACATTTTAAGTACTAAATGGCTAATTAAAGTTTTCAGCTTTTATAATCTTTACTTACTCCCAGGGCCATTTAAATCTAAGTTGATATTTAGTCTCACCATGTTGGTGTTTTGTAACATCAAATTTTTTCGAGGTGGGTCACTAGCTCAACCCCCAAACTGCAGGATTAGGACATAACCACATAAGCTACGGACAATATAGCTTACCCAATTTACCTATAGTGCATGTCTTTGGACTAGTGGGGGAAACCAGAGCACCTGGAGGAAACCCACGCGAACACGGGGAGAACATGCAAACTCCACACAGAAATGCTAACTGACCTATAGCCAGGACTCTTGGTATTTTAAGTAATGTCAAGTTATATTAACTAAATATCTTTAGTAATGACAACAACAGGGTTTACCGTGTAATATCATCCATATCATCTCTATGTTAAATAAATAAGAATTAGAAAAAAAAATTTGTCACCTCATATACTCACTGGCTAGTTTCACATCATACACAATAAAAAAAAAATTTAATGCAGTGTATTAAACAGATAAAAAAAAAAACTGAAAATAATTTACATGTTATTCACTTGTCACAAACCTTTCTGACTTATTTTCTTCTGTTGATTATAAAAGAAGATATTTTGAAAAATGCTGAAAACCTGTAACCATTGACTTCCATTGTATTTGTTTTTAACACTATAAAAGTTCATGGTTACAGGTTTCTATTTCTATGTCTTATTTAAAGAGCCCCTATTATACATGAAATAGGGTCATATTTTGATTGTAAGGGTGTCCAACAACAGTCTAATATGCATGCAAGGTCAAAAAACACTTTCATGGTCTTATAATCTGCATTTATTTTTATCTAATTATCCCAGCGACTCCCATATGAATCGTTCAGTGATTCATTTGTTCCCAAACCCCTCCTTAGCGCTAAGCTAATCTGCGCTGATTGGACCTATCACAGCCTGCTGTCGACACTGACAGTCTTCAGCGCAAGACAGAGTGAAATGCCCAGCTGCTAATCAACAATATAAAAGTAGTCACAGTGCGCACATGCTTCATAGTGTAAGGCGTGGATTTTGGCTGCCAGTGGGTGAATGTAAATACAGACGATGGACTTGAAAATACAGACGACAAACTATTTTATTGAGCAATATATATGAGAATATAAAGAGTTAACCTGATACAGTACACGCGGTTACAAGTAACAAAACACAACTAAATACATAATTTGCAAGCTAGAGTAAACAAGGCAGCAATTTTAATCGCACGTACTTACACTTGTGAAATGGAGGAAGAAACTGATCTATGATGCAGATGCACTGATCCATGTTCTGACATAGTTCATCAGTAGACTTTTCTGATCCTTCCTTTAACAAACGGCCGATGAAGTCTTCTTTGTAAGCATGTAGTTTCCTGAAGCACTGCACAAGGCTGGGCTATAATGCTGAGGTATTTTTGCAAAACTAAACCTTAACCACTGACTTATCACAGTTTCATCTTTGGGTAGAGACTGTCAATAATATCCATCTGAGCACAGCGTGACTTCATTCGACCAGTGTGGTGAGAAATCGCGTCCCCCCTGTGTGTGTGTGTGTGTGTGTGTGTGTGCGTATGTGGCTTTTTTTCTGTGTTAGTGGGCGGGGCCGCAGGTTTCAAATCTCCCGGGTTTGCACGCGCAACTATTGGGCGGGGCTTGTGTTTCGTAGCCGCGTCATCGCGAAACACCTAATGACTCGTTATCAAGATGACTCATTTGAAGCACTATGCGTCAACTGTTTTATAGATGAATCAATAGTTTTAAACACTGTACACTTACAGATTGAAGCCTTAGCTGGATATTTCACTTCACTTAGAGATGTTACACACTACATGGAAGGTAATTTTCAAAAACCCATAATATGGGCTCTTTAACAGAAGACGGAAGCTAAAACAGATTTGGATTAATTTGAGGTTGAGTAAATAGAGAGTGACGTTTAATTTTTAGGTGAACTATCCCTTTAAGACCATTTTATGTCACTGACTGTATAGTAATAACATAAAAGCATAATATTCCAAGTATATACCGGTGCATCTCAATAAATAGAATATAATTGACAGTTGAATTATTTTAGTAATTCAGTAATTTCAGTAAAACTCATATATTATATAGATTCATTACACACAAACTGATATGTTTCATGTGTTCATTTATTTGAATTTTGATTATTATGACTTACAGTTTATGAAAACACAACATTTAATATCTCAGAAACTTTGAATATTACTTATTATCAATAAAAAATGTTTTCAAAACACAAATTTTGAACTACTGAAATATGAACATGTACAGCACTAAATAATTGGTCAGATCAGCTCCATTTAGAAAAAAAAGAATATTTATTTCATTAGTTGGTCAAAAAGATGATTTCACAAATACTAAACTAATAACATATTCAATATATCAAAGAACAAATCCAGTCACACGCACAAAACCATGATCAGGTATCATGGTCACACTTTAAGGTTCAATTTTCACTATTAACAAACCATGACTTTTCCTTCAAATGGATTTGCTGCTTAACCGTTATAAGGGAAGCAGTCACTTTTAGGTACTGGGTAAAATTAGGAATATAGAATATGATTTTGCAGAATATGTGATTTGTAATTACTAATGAACAGTCAATACGTTAATAATAGTCATGCTAATATGCAACTAGTAAATAGTGGGTCGCTAATCTGAAGTGTTACTGGTTTCACTGTATTTGACAGATCTATCAAATACAGTAAAACCAGTAACACAATCTCTAACCTTATTGACATGAATCAGTTTACATGTATTAGACATTATTTTTAGTTGTACTATAATCTACAGTCCTGTATTCCAAATTCAAAACCCCATTTTTTATCGTCACAAATGAATTAGCTATTGTAAAAGAACTTGCTATCAGAGGAATGTTGTTTGAACTGACCGCAGATTGACCTTGCCTGTGCAAGCTGATTATTTAGGAGAGGATAACCTGAGGAATTCCTGGTATTAACCTCCATATTATCTGTACCACCTTTTCAAACAAATAGGCACAATCAAAACATGTGAGCTTAAAGCCCCTTGAGCTGAATTTCTGTTCCTTCATGCACTCTTTCCCCCTATCGATCCACTGTTGGTGTTGATTTATTTGTTAGGCTCTTGCAGTGTTCATTTTTCAATAGCTTTACCAATATTAGCCAATCCACTTGTGTAATGCGTTCTAGCTTAGTTTGACAGCAGTGATAGTGGGTGTGTGTCCTGCAGCCCAGACCTAATGGATTAATGTCTAACAGAGACTGCTGTGTTTTGACATGCTCTAAATATACCAGTATTATACCAGAGCGTTATAAAGATTAGAGGTAAAATAAACAGAATTTCTCCTGGTAAGTTGCTCCTCACAATGAAAGATCCGATATCAATGAATATGTTTAGGTAAACTTAATATTTTGATCGTGAATATGATAATATCATGATTAAAGTATTTGTTTTGGAATGTTCCATAATTGAATGAACACTACACCACTGATTTTGCTTGCACATCTGGATCCTTAAAAACTGAAGCTTATGTTTCTGTAAATAATAAAGTTAATGAAATAAAATGCTGTGTGTCTGACGCTTTAGTCAATGTAACCAAGTTAAAGGTTGACCAGCTTTGATTTGAAGATCTAAAACATATGCATTTAGCGGAGATGCACTGTAAAACTCAACAGTCAACTTTATCAAATGAAATGAGTGTAGTTAACTCAAAATTTACTGAATGTTAATTCTACTTATTTGAAAAGAGTTTTGAAGTCCGTGTTGAAGGTAATGAGTTAATTAAATACCTCATTACTTCAACTTAAATGGAGTAAGTTCACAGTACTCATATATATTAATTTTTAAACTCAAATGGTTTGTTGCAATCGGTTTCCTCAAACAGTTTGAGTTGCCTTAACTTATTGGGTTTTACAGTACTCAGTTGGTTTGAGTTCTCTTCATTTATTGGGTTTTACTGGGCTCAAATTGCTTCATTTACTCAAATGGATTAAGTTCACAGTACTCATTAGGATTAGTTTTTTAACTTAAATGGTTTGTTGCAATCGGTTTCCTCAAATGGTATGAGTTACCTTAACTTGTTGGGTTTTACAGTGTGTGGTCAAATGTAAATTGATGTGTGGTCTATAAAAATGAATTTGTTTTTAGAAATGCCATTGGTCACTCCGGAGAACACATCCCCACTGCTCCAGAGTCCAATGGTAGCATGCTTTACACCAGTGTTTCTCAACCATGTTCCTGAAGGACCACCAGCACTGCATGTTTTGGATGCCTCCTTTGTCTGTCACGCCCATTACAGGTTTTTCAGTCTCTGCTGATGAGCTGGTGATCTGAATCAGGTGTGTTTGGTTAAGGAGACTTGGAAAATGTGCAGAACTGGTGGTCCTCCAGGAACATGGTTGAGATACACTGCTCTACACCGCTGCACTCCCTCCCGAGCTACCTCTTCGCTTTCACGTCAGCGATCGCTGATGATTCCATTAGCATGAGCTCTGCCAGCAGGGTTATCGCTGCCCAGCCTGTCGCAGTGGCTTATGCAGACGGTCAGACTCGGCTACGCGATACAAAGCGCTGGCTTTGTGATCGGGTCTCACACTCTGCTGTGTCACCGCACCTTCAGCCCTTGAACGGATCTTGCTTTTCTATGGGCTGATGTGTCCTTTGAACAACTATCCAGGCATGTTGTTGTATTGACAGATGCCTCTAACACAGGCTGGGGGGCCGTGTGCAACGAGCATGCAGCCGCGGGTTCGTGGACCAGACCCTGGTTCTATTAGCACATCAACTGCCTAGAGTTGTTGGCAGTGTTTCTCGCTCTTCACCGTTTTTTAATGGTTCTACAGCAGGAAAACTTGTTGGTCAGGACCTACAGCATGGCAATCAGGGTATACGCTCCTGTTGCATGTCTCAGTGCACACACCGTCTGCTCCTCTAGAGTCCCACCCATTTGAATTCGCTGCTTACCATTCACATTCCACGCTAGTTCAACCGTGCAGCCGATGTGCTCTCACGGCAGCTAGCGTCTCAAAAGAGAATGGAGACTCCACTCCGGCTCGGTCCAGCTGATATGGGAGCGCTTAAGGCAAGCCAGGTCGATCTGTTGGCTTCTCCCGAAAAAGGCCATTGCTAGTTGTTTTGCGCAAAAATGCGTTTTCCCTAGTGAGCCTAATTGCACAGACACTGTTCTGTTGATCACATTGGCATCGTTCAAGAGTTTGTCCTGTTCACGCTTTACACCTTTACATGGAACAAACACAAAACTTAAGATCTTGTGAACAGCTCTTTATCTGTTATGGTTGTCGGCAGAAGGGAGGTGCCATATATAAACAGGATGGCCTACTGGATAATTGATGCCATCCCCCTCGCTTTACAATGCCAGTGCGAGTCGTGTCCCCTAAGCGTGAGAGCACACTGTACTAGAAGTGTCACCTCCTCTTGGGCATTAGCACTTCTCTTACAGATATATGTAGAGCTGCGGGCTGGGCGACACCTAACATATTTATGAGATTTTATAATCTTCAAGTGGAGCCAGTTACCTCCTGATTACTGGGTAACCCCAGTCAATCGGGAGAAAATTAAGCTCAGTGTCAAAAATACTTGCTGTGCCATGCTCCCTAACCCAGAGATACATGCGCTTTTTCTATTCTACTATTAGTTCCCTGCTGGCGAACCTTAGAGAATTTCTTGGAGGCCCCCAGCACCCAACTCAGCGGAGGAGCCTGGTGCCTGGCTCAGTGTGTTGTCTGGTATGCCCACTTGGTCTACCCACGTGCTGAGGGTCGGTGCCAGCTTTGCACCGTCCCCCATGGCGACCCCATATGCTTATTTAGCCACGATGTGTTCCCCCTTACAGGTGGACCCGTGTCTTCCATACCCGCTAACCAGTTTATCATATGTAGCACTCCCCCTCCATAAGGCTAGTCCATATGTTCGAGTATGTTTGAGTAGCAGGAGGCCTCCGCAGCATCCTTTCCCTTCGGGGACTGGCACGCTTTCCCAATGTACTGACGTATTTCTAAAATCCCTAGTCTACATTAGCTTGGTAAAAGCACATTTACAACCCCAGATCTAAGTTCTAAAATTCTAAATATTTCCATGTAATGGTAATTAAAGGGCCTAGGGGACGTTGGAAAGTTGCGTTCTAGGTGATACTGGTGCACTCACATTTTGCTTGGCAAACTGCACATCAGGAGCATGATGGCTTAGCTGCTGTGGCATTTTCCATATAGTCTCCCATAGTCTGATCCAGACACATGTTGTAGTTCCGATGAAGAGGAACGACCTGGTTACAAACGTAACCCACATTCCCTGATTAGGGAACAGAGACGTGTGTCTCCACTGGCACATCTGCTGAATCTCCAGCTGTTAGTGGAGTGATCAGTTCTTCAGCTGGCAAAATCTAAATGCTCACACCGTGGACGCCAGCTGATATGCTTTTCTTTAATGACTAATCGCTGGCACCTGCACAACCGAACTCTGCCAATTCATTTGGCATTTATTTCTCTTCAGAGTGATTGGTTGTCTAGCGATCTCCAATAGTCTGTTCCAGACACACGTCTCTGTTCCCTATTCAGGGAATGTAGGTTGGTTCATAATCAAGACGTTCCTAGTTGCTTCCACTTTATGAAAGCACTAATAGTTAAAGGTGGAATATTTAGTAGTGAGGACAGTAATTTGGAATCATACACATTGTCAATGTATTGTTGATGCATTAATGGAACACACCATCATTTATGTCATCCAATGTGCCCTCCTGAATTTCACATATGAACACACAGTTTGTCTACCATATACAGTTTCATTTTTAATTCTACGAAAGCTTCATGTGCAGGTAATTATTTGTTTACAAAGAAACAATGGCAGATACAGGCCATGCCCATCAAAGTGTTGACCACTGCTGTGTGTATGTGTGTGTGTGTGTGTGTGTGTGTGTGTGTGTGTGTGTGTATCTTATCATAAAATGCAGTGAAAAGTATGTGACTTTTTTTAATAATTTGATCAAAGCGTGCACATGCCTACTGCACTTTGATAATGAAACCTCAAATTAAGGTTGTCAAAAATGTCTTGTTTTGGTTGTAGATAACGATATTGTCTTAATCATGTTAGTATTGGAAAATCATGATCAAAACAATGTAAAAATATTATCTTTTGTTCACCAGTGTACCAGCTACAGCAGGAAGCACCAAGACCAAAGAGGATCACATGTCCTCAGGAGGTATGTACTGGAAAATGTGTGTAAACACTCCCAAGGTTTATCCCAAGGTTTATCAAGACTGAGTTTTTCTTTTGCCAAACACCAGAGCAGAAGTTTATGCTGCCTCCATGTTCACAAAATGCCCATCTTGTTAGAAAATAATTTCCCAACATATGAACAAATGAACAAAGTTTGTTTTGTGATGTATTTCTCGTGTATTCATCTCTCTTTTCTCTTCTTTTGTTTACAGATGGAAAGCAGACCGAAATACTATGGCAGAGAGTGAGTATCTAAATCTATAAGTTGTACTTTGAATGCAAAACATCAGTATTATTTCTCTTCATTCTACATATGTTGTGTACACTCAATGGCCACTTTTTTAGGTATACCTTACCAATACTAGGTTGGATCCCTTTTGAAAATACTCCTTTATTTCTCATGGAGCACAATAAACAATAATTTTTTTATACATCCCAAAAGTGCTCTATTGGAGTAAAATCCGGCAACCTTGAAACTCATTTCCAGGTTCAAGACAAGTTTGAGATGATTTTAGGGTGGGTTCATAATCGGTCCAGAAGTCCAGTATTTGGCCTTTGCATGTACTGGTTTGTCCCATTTGTTACTGCTATGCCATCATAAATTGTGAAAATGACATATAAAAGAAGGCTTTAAAGGGCCATGAAACCCCCTTTTTCAGTTCAAGTCTACCTCAGAATTTTTTTCTAAAAATGCATCATAATGGGCGTGGAGCTCTGCGAGCAGAGGCAGGAGTGGGCGTGGCCGGCAGGGGAGAAGGAAGGGAGCAAACAACTGTTGTCAAAATGAGACACAAGGAGACGCATGATTTTATAGTTTACAAAGTTAAAATGCAAAGAAATAAACAGTAATTTACTTCCCCGCTACATTTGTTATTCGTAATTTCACATGCACATAACCACAATTTATAACATTATAAAGATAATCGTGTTCATATAAACACTATAAATGAGGACTTCTCTCCGGGTCTGAATGCAGACACAGTGCAGCAGGTCTCTTGCCCTGCTTATTTCAACCATTAGCCCTGCTGGTAATCTGGAGGATATAGGCAAACACAGCAGCACGGCGATGTGTCTAAATGTGAATGAACTCCACTGATAAAAGACAAAGTCCGCCATTCTCCAATTCTCATACTGCTCTCCTGACAAAAATGTTTGCTGCACACATACAGCTTTGCTGTATCTGTCCTGACAGGATCGTGGGGAAAAACATGCAACAAACCTCGTGGATCATGGAAACAAACACATACGACCCTTTATGAACAGCTAAATACTGCATGCCGTATGCAGAATCCATCGATGCGGTCTCACCCAGTCATCAACATAGGGTCTCACAGCTTGGCAGGTCTGTCTTGCCTTCGGAAAGTTCGTGCTCTTATAAATAATTAAGAAGCAAGGTCTTGTCATAAGATAAGAAAACTCTGCTATGAATAATAATGAGAAACCGACGCATCATCATTCCACTTGCAGTATTGCGCTACATGACCGATTTTGATTTCGCCCCAAAAATTATTTTAAACTCGGGAGATGAAATTAGCTGACAAAAGCTCAAAATTATCCAGTTTACCCCACAATTAAAGCTTAAGTGATGCTCAGCACACAAATCTGTAAAAAAATCTCCAAAAAAAAGTACTTGAGGGTTTCTTGAACCTTTAAGACAAATTAAATTTTTAATTATTCAAGTGGCCAAACTCTGACGGAGTAAAGTTGAATGAAATGGCCAGTTTATTTGCCTAAAGGCTACACCAGGGGTCACCAAACTTGTTCCTGGAGGGCCAGTGTCCTACAGATTTTAGCTCCAACCCTAATCAAACACACCTGAACAAGCTAATCAAAATCTTACTAGGTATACTTGAAACATCCAGGTAGGTGTGTTGAGGCAATTGGTGCTAGACCCTGCAGGGACACCGGCCCTACAGGACATAGATTGGTGACCCATGGGCTACACTTTTTGTTTAAAACAAGTTTCATCAGATTCCTATTTTTTTTTCCTATAATGGATGATAATAAATTCGTATTTAAAAATAAGTCTTTTTTTCATTCTTCTTTATTATTATTATAATTTTTTTTTTAAATGCTAATCTCATAACATCATATCTAAAAGTGTAATAATTTAAAGTCAAATGTATAAAATAATATGGTAAGCGCATATTTTTAGTACATCATTTCGACAAGCACATTCCATTCAACAAGCTGATTCAGCAAAAATTAGTGTTAAAATGCAGAATTTAAACCTCGCATGAGGCGAATAGCTGCAAATAAGGTCCGCCTTTTCAGAAAGAAGAACCACCCCTTTCAAAAGGTTGGCTATGGGCTTGAATTAAGTACAATTTTATTGTATTTTAGCCCTAGTAATCTGACTTGTTGCACAATTAATGTTGAGAAGTTTATTTATAATCAAATTTCGAGAGTATCATGAGCTTATTGATCCCGACTGGACCCATATTAGCTAATACATGATTCTCCAATAAGACAATACCACAGTCATCTTCATCTTGAAGAATCCCCCCGTCCTCCCCTATTCCTTCCTAATTTTTTTTCCTAGATTGGGTGGCACGGCGGCCCAGTGGTTAGCACTTTTGCCTCACAGCAATAATGTTGCTGGTTTCTGTCCTTGCCAGGCTGGTTGGCGTTTCTGTGTGGAGTTCTCCCCATGTTTTGATGGGTTCCCCGATTTCCTTCCACCATCCAAAGACATGCGTCAAAAGTAAATTGACCAAACCAAATTGGCACCATAGTCAAGTTCCTAGCCAACAGTATTTTTCCTCATAAAGCATTTTGTTATTAGCCACAAATAAGTGGGGGAGTTCTTGAGATCTACCTGAGCTCAATCTTCCCTCTCATCCTGCAAAGCATGTCAAATAAGCTTATAATCAATCATCAGCTAAGTGTGAACTCTTGAATACCATGTTGTATCAGCACAGATATCCAACCCTGCATCCTGTTGAGCAACCGTCCCCAACCCCCAACCCCAACCCCCCCACCCCCCCGTTTTACTTTCGCTTATATTTTTATATTTTTTGTCTTACATAAATGCAAGGTCCATATTCATGCTCAACTGCTGATACCCTCATATCTTTAGAAAGTATAATAGAAAGTGTGGTGGAATGAAACAGTTTGAGCAAAGGTCTGGACAAGTGATAAAGTGATGTATTCATTCATAGACCCAGAAACTGGCGATTTGTAATACAGGTACTTTACTGCACTCTCTTTATGTAATTTAAGGCTTACTATCATTCCCTTGTGCCTCCATGATTTCCAGGACGTTGTGTCTAATTTGCGGGCATCAGGGAGTTGCTATCAATATACAGGAGTCTCCCAGAGCTTCCGGGAGAGGTGGGATGTCTGCCAACACCACCACAGGAAGCAGTTTGTCACTTTTTGGGGTCCCCTGACACATTTCTGTTGTGGTCTGCACTATTTACAGCACATTTTTGTGTTTGCATGTGCTGTGAGGACTTGCCTATGTGTGTGTTGTCAAATTGATGCTGTTTTCAGAATTTTTATGTATTTGTTTTCTTAACTTACAGGGTTTGAACTTTCTTGGCCACCATAGATGTGTGTTCAAATATACTGCAAACCTTGGTTGAAATAATTTCTGTTTTATTGTTACTCAATGTAAGCATGAATGTTTTTTATAACCTTTTACCCACATGTAAGTTGTACCTCTATCACATACACTTGAAGTCAGATTTAATAGCCCCTCTTTGAATGTTGTTTTCTTTTTAAATATTTCCAAAATGATGTTTAACAGAGCAAGGAAATTTTTACATTATGTCTGATAATATTTTTTCTTCTGGAGAAAGCCTTATTTGTTTTATTTTGGCTAGAATAAAAGCAGTTTTAAATTTGTTATGAATCATTTTAAGGTCAAAATTATTAGCCCCTTTAAGATATATTTGTTTCGACTGTCTACAGAACAAACCATCGTTATACAATAACTTGCCTGATTACCCTAACCTGCCTAGTTAACCTAATTAACCTAGTTAAGGCTTTAAATGTCACTTTAAGCTGTATAGAAGTGTCTTGAAAAATATCTAGTCAAATATTATTTACTGTCATCATTCATTCATTTTCTATTCAGCTTAGTACCTTTATAATCCGGGTTCGCCACAGCGGAATGAACCACCAACTTATCCAGCACATGTTTTACGCAGCGGATGCCCTTCCAGAAGCAACACATCTCTGGCCATGGATGAAATGTCCACTGCACATGGGCATTTGTAATTATGTACACACCCACTGTACATATACATTTGTAATTATGTACACACCCACTGTACATATACATTTGTAATTATGTTTATCTATCTGCACACATCTGATTATTAATAGCATCCTGTACATATATTCATTTATTGTAAATCTCGGTTCATAGCTAATACAACCTGTATATAATGTTCATAGTACATCCATCTGTAAATATTACCATAGTTTTTCTATAACTGCACTTTATAACTTATACCTATATCCTGCACTTGCTGCTATTGCACTGCTGGTTAGACCTAAACTGCATTTCGATGCCTTGTACTTGTACATGTGTAATGACAATAAAGTTGAGTCTAATCTAATCTAATCTAATCTTTGGACTGTGGGGGAAACCAGAGCACCCGGAGGAAACCCACGCAAATGCAGGGAGAACATGCAAACTCCACACAGAAACGCCAACCGACCCAGCTGAGGCTTGAACCAGCAACCTTCTTGCTGTCTGGCGACAGCACTAACTATTGCGCCACTGCGTCGCCTACTGTCATCATGGCAAAGATAAAATAAATCAGTTATTAGAAATGAGTTATTAAAGCTATTATGTTTAGAAATGTGTTGAAAAAAAATCTTCTCTCCGTTAAACAGAAATTGGGGAAAAAATTAAACAGGGGGCGAATAATTCAGAGGGGCTAATAATTCTGACTTCAACTGTACACTTGGTCGGTCATATGCAGTTGGTTATACACATTTCAATACATTGAGTCAGATGATGGTAGTTCTGTTGCTAAGAAGGTAAAAAACAACACAGTAACAATGACAAAATTGTTATTAACCATTGAAAGAACATCATATGATACAAGTAAATGTATTTACATGACCAATAACGTATACGCTCTGAATGCATATGATTGTTGAAGAACAAAAAACACTGCAGGGAGAAATTTCCCACAAAAAGCAGGTTAGGAAATAATGTTTGAAAATCAGCTGATATGAACTGAAGACGGTTAAAGTAACTTGGTTTGAGAGCAGAAGGCAGACTCAAGAAGACTCAAGCTGATGTCTCATTTCTTGCTGCAGCATTAAAGTCTTTGGCACCCAGAACCATAATTTGCCACGACAGTAGCAAGTGTCTGTTTGAGTTACTGTTGCCTTTTAAACTCTGCTCATTCTCCTCTGACCTCTACCGAGAGATTTCCACACACAGAAACTGCCTTTCACTTCAGTTTTTTCTCGTTTAGGACGTTTTCTGTAAACCCTAAAGATAGTTGTGCTTGACAATTTTAGTAGATCAGCAGTCAGAAATACGCATATGACATTTTTTTTCTTTGCATTCAAAGTCAATAGGCACTTTTTTTTTTATATTTTCATGTTTCTCAGCAGCAGGTAAACTTATGGAGCAGCGAATGGGAGAGTTCCACAAATATGTGTTTCTTTTATGCCTTCCAATCTGCTCAGATAACCAAAGAAAAGCTTCACGATAGTGTTTTTATGGCTTTAAAAAAGTTAAAAGGGAGAACAACGTCAAATTTACTGTCCTGTCCATAGGCTTGGCATTAGAAACACATTGCATAAGTGTTAACTTTTAAATTTTTTTGATGCAAAGAGGATATAATACAAAGTATAGCTTCATAAATGAACCGCTAAAGTATTTGTCATCACCATTTTATGAAAATGCTCTATTGGATTAGTTTTCACATTCTTTAGTTTATTAGTAGGACCAGACAGATTCTGCTTTTCGAAAAAAAATTTTTTTGCTATTTTGTGCCAAAATTGTAAAAAATTCTGTGGATTTATGCTGAATGATTTTAAGAGCAGAGTAACTAAAAACTTAAAACAATAAATAAAAAACATAGCGTTTTAACGTGTATTTAGGTGTAGTAGGTGATCTGCCAGAATGCTAGAATTAGCATAATAGCTTAGAAATTTTACGTCTCTCCCCTGCCATCCAAAATCATGCCTCCTTAAGACTCACAAACGCTTACTGAGTAGATATGATACTAGATCATGTCATTCACCAGTTAGAAAACTGGTGACACGCACTTTGTCCAGCGTAGTTGTTGACAGGCCAGTGGGTGAAGAAATAATATTTCCCCAAAACTGGCATTGGGGTAAAGTTGGTTTTATATTCGCACATTCAGACTTTCTTTTTAATAATCTAAATTCACCTCACTTCACCTCAGTAAAGCTGATTAGGCGGAAGAGCACATTTACTTATGTTTTGTTATTAAACTAAACCAGAAAAAAGGAGTGCTAAAAACAGAAATCTTTTTACATTAGACTTATGTTACCAAAATACAGAGTGACTTTTCAATTTCAATTGTGCTCGCTGATCCTCGTACATTGCTTGTTTCATCTCCTTTTACACTTGAACAACAAAACTAATGCTTATGTCTATTTAACCAAACATATTTCCGATGTTGTAAAAGGTACTCCATGAACTTAAAAAATAGCCAATCTTTTACCGGACGTTTTCAGCATCTCAACAATACTTCCATGCATATAAACCCATTCATAAACAAGAACACAATCTACATACATTTGCGTGACTCCGATAGATTATACCTGTAACATACCTGTCTAAGCGTAATACTTAATGTCATCTTTCAGATCGTTGTTTTAAACTGCATAACGTAATTTCCTTCCAGCATACAAAAGTAATTCTGATATTGATTCAGGGTTTAGAACAGTTTTGATTCTGCTTTTTTTGGCAGCAGCCCTTTCAAAAACAATCTGTCAGAGTAGCATGGGCACTACCTTAGTGGGCGGTACAAGGTCCACTACGTAGTTGATGATCGCCTACATCTCTCCCTACCCTAAACCCAACCATCACAGTAGCATGGGTGTTACCTTAGTGGGTGGTACAAGTTCCACTACGTAGTTGATAATTGCCTACACCTCCCCCTAACCTAAACCCAACCGTAAAAGTAGCATGGGCGTTACCCTAGTGGGCGGTACAAGGTCCACTACGATCACCTCCACCTAACCTAAACTCAACCATCACAGTAGCATGGGCGTTACCTTAGTGGGTGGCACATGGTCCACTATATCGTTGACGATTGCCTACACCTCCCCCTACCCTAAATCCAACCATCACAGTTGCATGGGCGTTACCTTAGTGGGTGGTACAAGGTCCACTAAGTATGTTTACGATCGTCTACACCTCCCCCTAACCTAAACCCAACCGTCACAGTAGCATACCTAAACCTAACCATCACAGTAGCATGGGCGCTACCTTAGTGAGCTGTACAAGGTCCACTACCTAGTTGACGATCGCCTACACCTCCTCCTACCCTAAACCCAACCATCACAGTAGCATGGGCGTTACATTAGTGGGGGGTACAAGGTCCACTACGTAGTTGACAATCGCCTACACATCCCCCTACCCTAAACCAGCCATCACAGTAGCATGGGTGTTACCTTAGTGGGCGGTACAAGGTCCACTACATAGTTGACGATCGCCTACACCTCCCCCTACCCTAAACCCAACCGTCACAGTAGCATGGGTGTTACCTTAGTGGGCGACACAAGGTCCACTACGATCGCCTACACCTCCTGCTACGATCGCATCAGCCCCAACTTCAGACACGCCCTCTGTCAAGCGTTGACACTGAAACCCCATGTGAATCAGGTGTTAAGTGGTTCCAAAGCTTCTTTCATCAGTTGAACACAAAAGACGATGTTTTAAAGCAAGCTGGAACCCCGTACCATCGACTTCCATAGTAGGGAAAGCAAATACTATGGTGGTCAAGAAGAAAGAAACTCATTTCAGAAACTCTAGATTTGGAACAAGTAAAGGATGAGAAAATAATGACCAAATTCTTATTTTTAAGTGAACTGTCCCTTTAAACAGGTGTTCCTAATATAGTGGCCAGTGTTACTTTCTCCTTTCCTTACACAATGCATGTGAATTCTACTGAGTTTGCAGGATTTTCATTTAAGAGTGTTATGAAAGGTTGTACACATTGATTTTGTGCAGTGATGTGTGCACGGGTGATAATGTGAAAAAGCGCGTATGAGGGAGAGAGAAAAGGACAGTGATTTATGTTGTGTCAATTGAGCGAGAGTTGCTGTGCATATGAATATGAAAGCTACAAGAAATTCTACGCTGTGTGTGTGCTTGTGTGAGCAAATTTTAACTTGAAGTTAAATCAGGGTGTCTTTGTACAGGTTCCACGGTCTGATTTCCAGAGAGCAGGCAGATGAACTTCTGGCGGGGACAGAAGGTGCTTATCTCATCAGAGAGAGTCAGAGACAGCCAGGAACATACACACTTGCTTTGAGGTACTCTCAGCTCATCCTTCTGTGCTTTTCCCTGTACATACTGTAACGTTCATTCATCCATCAAACTCTCATCCTTCTGTGCTTTTCCCTGTACATACTGTAACGTTCATTCATCCATCAAACATCCATCTATCTATCTATCTATCTATCTATCTATCTATCTATCTATCTATCTATCTATCTATCTATCTATCTATCTATCTATCTATCTATCTATCTATCTATCTATCTATCTATCTATCTATCTATCTATCTATCTATCTATCTATCTATCTATCTATCTATCTATCTATCGTTCTATCTATCGTTCTATCTATCGTTCTATCTATCTATCTATTTATGTCTGGCTGTCTTTCTGGCTGTCTGTCGTTTGTCTGTCTGTCGGTCGGTCGGCCTGTCTGATTCTATATTCTATTAAATTGTAACATTTTTATTTTATATGATATGAAAAATTATATTAATAAACATTATAATAATATATACAAATATTTAGCATCAAGTAATACATTTTATAAATAAATTAAAAAAAATTATAATTTGTCTTTATTGATCCTTCCATTTATTTATTAATCTAAATATTATATTATATTATATTATATTATATTATATTATATTATATTATATTATATTATATTATATTATATTATATTATATTATATTATATTAATTTTATTTTATTTTATTTTATTTTATTTTATTTTATTTTATTTTATTAATTTAAACAATTATGAAAAGAAATATGTAATTTTGTTCTATTAAAATCTTCAGTAAAATGATATACAATATTATTTGTTTCACTCAGATTTGGTGGCCAGACTCTGAACTATCGACTCTTCTATGATGGAAAGCACTTTGTGGGAGAAAAACGTTTTGAATCGGTTCACGATCTGGTTACGGACGGTCTCATCACTCTCTACATTGAGACAAAGGCAGCGGAGTACATCGCTAAGATGACCACAAACCCCATTTACCAGCACTTGGGCTACACTTCTCTTTTGAGGGACAAAATTACTCACAGACTCAACCGGACCCGATCTGAGCCTAAAAAGGTTACTTTCCAGCAGGATGAAAAGGTGAGGCAACTCGTCTGATTACAGTTTTTCTCAGTCGCTTTTCTCTGGTGCATTTCTCCCAAAACTATTTACATTTGCACAACAGTTAATGCATTTCTCAAAACAATTAGTACAAACTGCAAAACCTACTTAAAAAATCTGCAAAAGCATGTCACTTGCTCAAAATGGATAGCTCATTCCTCAAAAGCAAGTATTCATGTCAATGAAAGTGTCAGTGTCAAGATGAAAAGTCTTGACATCATTGTTTATGAACAAGATAGTCAAATGGCTTTATCATGTTTTCATTATGACTGTTTACTTCCAATGCAAAAAAAAGTCAGATGTTAGTGACACGTCCTGAAAATGCTGAAGACAGCACTTTATACTATTTGCACAGCCATTTAAAAACTACAGTAAAACCATCACTGCATTTAATGAGGTATCTAGGTACAAGACACTGAATATGTATGTTTCACATTTTTACTGCATATGCTCTTTACAATTCCAGTTTATTCAAAGCATTGTGTAAAAGAATAAATACACCCTTATTTATAACAAACATAAACTTCCTTTGGGTAGAGCTGTGCACAACTGTAAACAATATTGCAGTACTTATCAGAACTGAACCTACAACATACATAGGTCTGTAAATCATTCTAGAAACTGTTCAACTTAGAAAACATTTTCAGGAAAAAAATTTAAACATTTTTATTAAATTTGCTTGACATTTTGACAACTAGTTCAGCATTTTTGTATGTAATGGCTCATGATGAAAGTATGTAAGGACTGTTAGTTTTATATGGAATGGCTATTCAGCATTCACAAGTTTAGTTAATTTTGAAAAGAAGGTCGCTGGTTCGAGCCTCGGCTGGGTCAGTTGGCGTTTCTGTGTGGAGTTTGCATGTTCTCCCTGCGTTTGCGTGGGTTTCCTCCGGGTGCTTCGGTTTCCCCCACAGTCCAAAGACATGCAGTACAGGTGAATTTTGTAAACTAAATTGTCCATAGCATATGAGTGTGAGTGAGTGTGTATGGATGTTGCAGCTAGAAAGGCATCTGCTGCTTAAAAAATATGCTGGATAAGTTGGTGGTTCATTCCGCTGTGGCGACCCCGGATTAATAAAATTTCGGGACTAAGCCGAAAAGAAAATGAATGAATGAATGATACATACAAATACATATATACATATATATATATATATATATATATATATATATATATATATATATATATATATATATATATATATATATATATATATATATATATATATATATATATATATATATATATATATATATATATATATATATATATACACACTTTATTAGCCAGCCACTTTATTAGGTACACCTTACTAGTACCGGGTTGCCTTCAGAACTGCCCTAATCCTTCGTGGCATAGAATCAACAAGGTTCTTAGAGATTTTGGTCCATATTGACATGATATTATATCAGTTGCTGTTGCCTTTCTATCAGCTCAAACCAGTCTGACCATTTTCCTCTGACCTCTGGCATCAACAGGGCATTTCCTCCCACAGAACTGCTGCTCGCTGTATACTTTCTCTTTTTCTGACCATTCTCAGTAAACTCCAGAGATGGTTGTGCATGAAAATCTCAGTAGATCAGCAGTTTCTGAAATACTCAGACCAGCCCGTCTGGCACCAACAATCATACCTTGTTCAAAGTAAAATTTTTTGGGCTTGGTCTTGGTCTTAGTACCTCTATTGTTTCCATTGTATAAGTTAATTATAGATAATTTGTACTAAATTGTGATCAATATTTTGTTTTTAGATTGTTGTTGCTCTGATCAACCAACAGTACTGCTGAAAATTCAGTTTCACTTCCTTTATTTGAGCAGTCATTGGTATTTGAAGACATTTTATATGCAGAAATTTGTGATCTGTTTTTGCATGCAATGACACCACTTTTTTACGCATGCACCCAAGTATCAAGCTTTTATTAGTGACAGTTTACAGGGCCTGTTCTTTTTCACCCAAATCATGAAGTCAGACAGCATCCTTTCACAAACTGATGTCAGAACGGTGTTTAGATGAATGAGGGGGGCCTTTCTTTGTGTCCCTCTGGAAGATTAGAAGAGTGTGAGAGTGTTTCAGCATCAGTGTGTGCATCACTGATGAAAGATAATGCCATGAATGTGCTGTCTCCTGTGTCATTTATCAGACGCACTGTCTGGATCACTGATGAGGGATTTTTATCAGATCAGTCAAGTCTACCGTTACCTCTTTATGAATTCTGCTGTCTCACAATGGAGGTGAAATGGCTCTTTGTTAGAGCTCCATGAAGTAAAAAAAACATAAGCGATGATCAGGGCCAAATTAACCAATGGGCATTATGGGCACAGGCCCATGGGCCCGTACGCACTTGGGGCCCCTGCGAGGGTGGATTTTGGAGTGTCTATTTAGACTAAGTGCAAATAGCACACCTCATTGGAATAAGCTAGTTGAGTGATTCCCGCCCATCACCATTTAATTGACAGAGACAACATAACTAAAGCGTGCAACTAACAGCAGCATGAGTGGTGTAGCTCGTAAAGCGCATGGCAACATGTTTTGACGCGATCATTCATGAACCCGGTTCGAATCCAGCATCTGATGAACACGATCTTCATTTTTTTACGCATAACATATCAGATTTTGCCTACTCTTCATCACAAGGAAGACAAGTAGGAATCATTCATAAGTGTGTGTATTATAGAAGACTCAGATTCATAGAACTGGATTGGAGATGTGTTGTATCCAAATCATATGCATTATAAGTTTGTAGAAGTTATACATTAAACATACCCTCAAATACATATTTTTAGTACTGCTTCTGTGAACTTGAACGAGTATATTGAAATCCATTAATTTTCACTAGTTGTATTAGTATTTTTTTTTCAAAGTGTGCTTTAAAATAAGTTAAAACTTTGTAGATTAGAAATATATGTACTGTATATCATTTATTTTAAAAATGCAGGCAATACATTATAGATTAATTTAATTTAAAAAATATTAGGCTATATTAATCTTATTTTTTAATTCACCCAGGTAGGGGGCCTACAAGACATTGTGCCCAGGGGCCTCTGAATTCTTAATCCGGGCCTGGCGATGATCTGACATTTGTGAATTAGTTAAAGGAAGTGTAGTCTTTTATTATTATCCACAGTCATGTTTGCAAAGCCAATGTTTGTTATTGTAGCAGACACCAGGCAGAGAATTTTGATGCAATATAACTGGATAATTAGTGTAATGAACACAACACGCTTCAGCAAGTGGATTTCTTTCATTCCACAGTTTTGTTAAAATGTCCACTTGGGGGCAGTGTCAACAAGTGTCAAACTTTGAAAATGGATTTTAAAATATATACTTTCTTGCAGCCCAGTATTCACTTTTTATTTTATTTCATTTTATAAATAAAATTGTTTAACATACTATGATGATGGCAGTTTCAGCCATTTCGTTGACACCATCAATCAAAACAATGCAAAAAACCCAAACCCAATCTATAAATAATACCTAAAATTGTAAAATAGATTTATTTATTTATTTATTTATTTTTTGTGACTAAATAATCACTTTCAATTTGCTAAAACCAGAATTTTTATATTCTTTGGTCTGGTCTCACAGCAAACATAATATTCACCTCTGTCCAGTCTAGACAGAATTTGATGCAATAGAGATAAAATTACAAAATCTTACAAAACTTTTATTTAAATGAAAGCTCTAATGGCACCACCTTTCCATATTCTCCAAAAAGTTTCATGATTAATTATGTAATACGGTTCATTTTCATATTGATTATAATACATCACAGCTTTTTTTATTTAAAAAATTGTATCATTATATGATATTAATTTACTAGTTTTTAAATAGCTTTAATCTTATTGAAATTATTTAGTCATTTATTAATTTTAGTTGTTTCTTTAATTTAGTTAGTCACATAAGATATTGGCATTAATTATTTTTCTTGGTGACTAAATTATCACTTTCAATTTGCTATTTGCTGAGCCAAAGCCACAATTTTTATATTCTTTGGTCTGGTCTCACAGCAAACATGATATTCATGTCCAATCTAGACAGCATTTTACATCTGATACAATAGAGATAAAATTACAAAATAAAACTCAACTTAAACTAATGCTCAGAATGACACTACCATTTCCATATTTTCAAATAAGTGATATGATTCATGATTATTTTTGTGATACAATTCATTTTAACATTGATTGTGATACATTGAAGCTATTTTTTTTCTTCTTGTACACTTTCATATTCATATTTCATATTACCCATATTATATAATATAACATACCCATATTATATAATATATTATTTTAGCATTAATATTATTATTATTTATTTAATATAAATATAATACATTTTTTTATTATTATTAGCCTTTTTATTGTTATACTTTAAATTTGTATTTGTCTTTAGATTTTTAAATATATATATATATATATATATATATATATATATATATATATATATATATATATATATATATATATATATATATATATATATATTTATTATGTCACATTAAAATGACTTTTAATAGCTTTAATTTATCTTATTTTAGTCATTTACAGTAGTCATTTTAGTTCTTTCTTTGTTTTAGTAAGTCACATAGGATAAAATTTTAATCTAATAAAGCTTTTATAAAGCTTTTGAGTTTATGTGCTTAATAAAATATTCAGATTTTATTTCAATTTTTGCTTCAGTTTTAGTGTATAAAAACAGCACAAATGTTAATGAGCTGCCACTGTTTTTAACATTATAAATTATGAAGTCACATTTCAAGGCTTTTCATGATAATTGCTACACTTCAGAAGACTTAGCTAATGCGTTCGCATGGAAACATCATCAACATCATCACACTAACAAGCAAATTATTCTCGGGTAATTGTATTCTCCTTTGAGATTTTACTTTGACCTCACACACCCTCAAATCACTTTTCCGTCACTGTCTTGATTTGCTCGTGTCAAAGCGTTTGACGTGTAGAGCCAGGGTGTGTCTTTCTATGACGGCAGTGTCTTTATTTTTATCTGGTTACCTGTATGAATAGCTCTATGTTCATCTCACCTGCACAGCTCAGAGTTCACATGGCTCTCTTCCTCTAATAACAGTAATCGCTTAAGTGTTCTGCTGGCCTGGCAAGATCCACTTAAAACCACTCGCTGCTGATGGATCGCAGTTATTAGAATTAGAGCTGAGCTTTGTGGTGATTTATCATTGTTGTTTACATTATATTTCAGCACTGCAGCTTTTAAAATTGAAGGATTGGATTTTATCAGGTTTTTTTATTTTCTTTTGTTTTTGTTTACTTTTGTGTGGTTATCTTACATGTTAGCCTTATGATGGCTTTAACAGTTGAAGAGTTCAGATGCAAAAATCTCTAAATGCCGTCTGAAATTTCCCTCTAAAATGAGATTTTTTATCAGGATCCTGTGTGTATGTTCAATAATATCACATTTATAGCAAAGAATAAGTCTTTTTCCTGGTTTTTAAAGTAAAATAACAAAAGAGGCTGAGAAAAATGTTAATTTTCGATGGAAATTTAAGACGGCGCTTTTTGCATCTGAACCCTTCAGTTGTGTTCTTTGGTTCACTGGTATACCACAGTGTAGTTTGGCTTGTTTGTTTGTTTCTCTGTTACTTTCTTTCTTTCAATCATTCATTCATTTATTTTCTTTTCAGCTTAGTCCCTTTATTAATCCAGGGTTGCCACAGCGGAATGAACTGCCAATTTATCCAGCACGTTTTACGCAGCAGATGCCCTTCCAGCCGCAACCCATCTCTGGGAAACATCCATACACACTCTTTCACACACATACACTACAGACAATTTAGCCTTCCCAATTCACCTCTACCGCATGTCTTTGGACTGTGGGGGAAACCGGAGCACCCGCAGGAAACCCGCGCAAACGCAGGGAGAACATGCAAACTCCACACAGAAACGCCAACTGACCCAGCCGAGGCACGAAGCAGCAACCTTCTTGCTGTGAGACGACAGCACTACCCACTGTCACCTTTCTTACAATCCCTATTAATTGGGAAAATCCCAAAAATTACATCTCTGCTAGTGCTAACAGTTGCTGTGTTTTTGGATATGACATTAAACTAGATGACAAAGTTTAAAGACAAACATTGATGTTAGCTTGAGAAAGTCTAGCTTGAAAGTTTTGAAGCAGTTCTGAAACGGTCTATTATAAATATAGTAATCTAAGTGGTTGCTATGCAGTGCCTATGGTGTTGCTATGCAGTATGCAGTTACTGTGGTACTCTAAGTGGTGCCAATAATACGTTGCATTCTAAAAACCAACATAAATTGCTTGACTGAATAGCTCAGAAAAGTTCTGCTGTTGTTTATAAATTCCAGATGATGTATGTTCTCATGTCACAGTCAGTGTGTCCTAATGTGTAATGAAACTCAACACTGTTTGAATTCGTGCACATGAGCTACTAAGGAATGACCTCGGGAGCAAGGCAGCTGATTAAGACGCATCCAGAGTGTTGGTGTATGTGTGTAGCAAGTGTGTGTAGTTAGTATGTGTTAGTGTATAATTTGCTGCAGGTGTGTGATAATCAGAGTCTGGTAAAATGGCCTTCGTCAGTGTTGGGAAGTGTAGTCCCGATGGCCGGTGAAGTGAATAGATAGCTGGAGTGTCCTCTTGTGGTCTTTGCATATCCAGATGATAAGCATGACACTATGTGTGGCATTTTATTGAAATTGGCATCCCTATTACATAATTTGGGGCTCATCTGAGTTTCTTGCAGAACTGTTGTATGCAATTTGTTTTGTGCATAGTCACATTTAACTGCCACAAAGCTGAGTGGGTCCAGTTCTGCTGATGGAGTGGATTTTTTTAAGGTTGTCCCAGAGGTTCAAATCTCTTTTGGGGTATACTGGATGTGCTACAAAAACTGTGACTTTGAACATGTGATTGGATAACTGGACTAACCAGTGGACCAATCTCAGTGCACACCCTCACAAATGGTGTTTTAGTCATTGTTAAATGCTGGAGTCTGCCATCAAGATAATTTGGTTAAATTAACTAGAACTGTGTCACGAACATTAGACATTCACCTTCGAATGCAAGACGTCAGCAGATTTATGTGTCACAAATAACTGAGACACAAGTCATTTGGAAAAAAAAGAGCAATAGCCTTTAGGTGGACTTAAAAGCATGGTTCACCCACAAATTTTTATATATTCACAATTTACTCACCCTTAAGTAGTTCTAGATCTTTGTGAGTTTCTTTCTTCTGTTGAACAACAATGAAGATATTTTGAAGAAAGCTGAAAACCTGACTGAATGATAGTAGGAAAAAACAGATACTGTGGAAGTGAATGGTTGTAGATTTCCAACATTTTTTTTAAATATCTTTTTTTTTATTAAAGTCGCCATGGAACTCAAGTTAAGATTGTCCTTTTTTTCCTTTATCATGACATGTATCCATGGTTGTGAAATGAGGAAAATGTAGGGTGGTACAAGAGTGTGTCCTCTGGAAACAGATTGGATTATTGGAAGATGGGTGTTGCTAGCTTGCTAATAAAATAAAAGAAGATTGACAAATGGATGAAAGCAGAGCAGAAACCAGACCAACCCAGGCTCGTTCTGAAAACCTACTCCTATATTCATTTCTGTAGGGCACCAAGTACGTCCCAGGAGACACGTTTTATTGCAGTTTTTGTTTTTGCAAATCTACCAGAGGCCACTGTGTACGCTTTTTGAGATCTCAGATTTTTCTCGCGAGTGCCATTCGCACCTGCCCGTGTCACATGAATTCACCGCTGTCAACTGACTGACTGACTGACTGATCGACTGATCCACCCTCCTCCTTCCCTAAACCCAACCGATAGTGTTTTCAAAAGCACAGATTGACCCGACCACCCACTTCCCTAAACCCAACCTACAGTGTTTTCAAAAGCACTCCAGAAAATGAAAAGCCCTTGCGGCAGCCTGATTTTTACCAAATTTTCAGATTTTACCACATTCTCACTCTATTATTTACTTGTTCATTTTAACTTTTGGACTCGTGGCATTCGTTTAAAAGATGAAATGCAGCCATACGTAGCTGTGGTTGCATAATTCGCACTCTCCAGAAATGTATATAGGTCTACAATTTCAGAATAAGCCTATGCTGAACAAGACACGCCTTGATAACCCCTCCCAAAAGGCATTCCATGTGACCAGAAGTGAAGTAAAGTCGTTTAAATGGAGGAGAGAAGGTTATGATACTTGACTAAAGATTCTGAGGGTAAATATATTTTTACAAAAATTTGAGAGAGCAGTAAGAGTGTTAACTACGGTTACCTGTATGCCACACTGGTCTTAAGTCTCACAGAAGGAGCTCTGGAAACCTAAAAGTAGGTGAAACCACAGTAGAGGATGAGAGAAGACCAGGCCTGGAGATTATGTTTGGATTCAGTTCTGTTGAGGCAGCAACTGGCCATGATGGGCTCTCGTCGCCCGTTTCTTTTTGATCAAATCCTTGAAAGTTTATTAGTTTTCTGCTTGCTTATTTCCAATGGCTAGATGTCTTCAACGTCATTACAGTAAGCCTAACCCTATAGTCTTAAATCTAACAATAACTCAAACTCATTAGTAAATTAGTCAGTTTTCCTGAATAATAAACCCAGAATAGTCCATAATAGTGTCTTTATTTTTCAGAAACAAGTCCATGTTGGTGTTGGACAACAAATTTTTATACTTTTGTGACAGGAACCCTTCAGATGCATGCTGCTAGCCATTAAGATTGCCATTGTATACATTATGTAACATTGTAAACATCAGAAGCACACTTTAGAGATGTTTATGCTTTAGGGAAAAGTTTATGCTTGAGAATTTATGCTTTAAGCAGGCTTTGTTACATTATATGCCAATAGGGATAATTCAAAACTGGGACAAAACACATTTACATTTTCTGAATCTAAATGTTTCTGAAGTTTCTAAAATATATTAAAGATATCTTAACTCTATAACAGTCACAGTTGCACATGTGCAATGTATTTCAGTATATATTAAATAGTTTTGTGTAAGCTGAACTTATTTTGACAAACTATGGGCCAGATTTACCAAACAGGGCAAATTTGCGTGAGAGCACAATTCTAAACACTGTGCATTGGAGTGTGGAAATTTCTGTGGAAATTAAAGAACAAAGGCATAACATCTCATTTACATATCGACCAATGCAATACGTGCAGCACAAATTTGAGTTTATTGGCAAATAATCGTCACCTTACAATTATAAGGTTCTGAGCAAGCAACGTAAACAAACAAAACAAAGCAAGGTACAAACACGGAAGGCAAGGCAAGAAAACCACATCGTAATGTTCACAATCAGTAAAACAAAACTCCGCAACGTGTGTGTGCGTGCGTATGTGGTGTGTGTGTGTGTTTGTGCGTGTGTGTGTGTGTGTGTGTGTGACATGCTACAAAAAATTATAGAAATATGTATATATGTGTGTGTTAATTTCAAGTCTAAAATACAGTAGTCAACATCTGAAATGGATCAAAACCTTTCATCAAAGTTGTCATAAAGCTTATTGAATAACACCTATACTTTTACGATCCACTTTAAATGTTGATTTCTGTATTTGCAGGTAAAACAATATTATTTACCATTTAGGGTTACTATTAGAATAATTAATAATTTATAAATGTTAAACGTTTTAGAGTTTAGAATGTAAATAAAGTCAGATTGTGTTCCAGCAGTCTGTGTGTCTATGCAGTCCATGAAGGTCCCCTGTAGAATAGGTAGGCATCAGCCAGAGCTTCAGGTTCCCACTTGGCATGTTTTTTTTTATTATTAAAATCTTATTTTAAGTTATATTATGAAAAAAGACCTTAAAGGTAAATTTTGTATGTGATTTTTGTTTTATTAAAATGAGCAGAAAACCTGGTCCCCTCTTGGCCAGTATAGACTGACAGTCCCCTTATAGTAACATAGACGTGTGTGTGTGTGTGTGTGTGTGTGTGTGCTTGAGAGGTGTATACAAACTCTGTGTAATTAGTCCTGAACACCTTCAGCTGTGTCTGTTTGCCATCACCTCATATGTTTCCAGTGCGGCTTAATGTCAGATTCTAACACTAAATAAGTGATAGACTTATGTAAAATACATTACCTATTACATGGTAAGTGAGGACATATAATAAAAATGTCTACAATGTATAAAAACATTTTAATAAAGCACTACATTGGTTGCATACACTGAGTGAGCAAAAGGGGTGGCCTCAAGCCGATTTGCAAGGGATTGCGCAATCTGCTCACCTCGCTCCCCATGCTGTAATTGAACAGGAAATATGCAAAATACAGCGTGTTTATCATAAAAATGATTGAAATCATTTAAATCATACAGAAATTTCATTTTTTTAGCACAGATCAGTGGACAAATATTTATTTTGTCATTTAGTTTACATTTCATGATGACAGGTGAGGATGATGACAGGTGAGGCACTCATCCTGAACAAATTTGCCCACTGGCCTCTGTCCATCATGGCCTCCTAACCATCCCCATATATCATAATTGGCTTCATCACTGTCTCTTCATCACTCTTCAGGTGTGTGGTGTGTGGTCTAGCGCAATATGACTGCTGTCATGTCATCCAGGTGGATGCTGCACACCGATAGTGGATGAGGAGATTTCCTCCAATGTGTAGAGCGCTTTGAGTGTCTAGAAAAGTGCTATATAATAGAATTATTCTTATTTTTATTACCCATGCTCTCAGCCTTATGTCTACATGCCGTGAGCCATATCTGACTGCATTTATGTGAGATTTCACAAAATTTAAATAAATGTAAACATCTGTGTTATTGACAGATCAGGTGCAAGGAGAACAGATCGCATGCTGTCCGAGGGAACTAAGATCGTGCTAGTGTTACATGAATCACCCTAGTTGATTATTTTAAGTAGTCTTTTATTTCTTGAAACAAATTTAAGAAATGTAAACATATTTTGCAAACAATCTGTTCAAATGATGAATTCTGTAGCATTTCAAATAATCACATGTGGAAAAAGTTCTCCAGCTACAACAACTACAGCTCATGCTTTTAATAATAGACATTAATAATGGTGCAAACACCTATAATTTGATAAGCACAAAGATTAATAAACGTTGTTCTGTGATTCATTTACATACTTCCCACCCATAAAAAGCCATGTCCTCACTTTTAAGTAACCACAGTACTGTTTTAACACCAAAAAGACTTCACTGGCGCAAACATATCCAGAGATATCAGGATTTCAACGTGGCTTCTAAAGTAAATTGTTGTAGTTTAAAATCTAAAGTTAAAAATCTTCTCTGGCTAAATAAATACATGTTAAATAATGTAGGAGTTTTCCCACTGTGAAAATAAAAGAGAAATTATTTTGTGAAAAGATTCAAGTTTTCCTACTGTTTTCTTGTTTTCTGCTCTTAAGATTTTACATTAATATTATTTATCCACTGTTTTTATTTGCAATTTGCTTTTGTAATCAGACTCAATAAATATTACATTAAGATTTGTATTTATTGGCCTATTATTGGTTATTGACTTCAAAATATAGAGTTCTGTGTTATTGCATCAGCTAAAATTTCCATTTTCTGGATGCATTATTCACAAATTATTATGCAGTTTTCCAATTCTAGTAAAATTCACAACTTTGTATGTAAACATATCTACAGTAGCTCTTCTAACAGACTTGAAATGAATTAAACAGTGTATTCAATAAATATAGCACATTTCTCTGTGTGTCTGCACCACATACAGTAGGATGTGGTTTTGTACTGTACACACTTTGTGTCCTAGTTCTGTCTATCTCCTCAGCTGCAGGGTCTCTTCTGTCAATACAGTGGTCTCTAAAAAGAGACTAGGCCTTATTGTCTCCCTTTTGTTTCTTGCTTTGTGCCTCTTTCTTTAGGAGACAAGGAGACTTCTGCCTTAGTACAAAACGTGCAAGTCTTGCTCATGCACTCACACTGTCTGAGCGCCTCGTCTCCGTCTTCCCTTTTATCACTCTATGTGATTTCCCAGCATCCCTTTATCTTCTGTGACCCTCACTCAGTTACTGTATTTGCTTCTGCGGTTTAGGTTATCTGATCTGGATGCTGGTCCTACAAATACACTGATATGTCAGATAAAATGCCTTGTGTTTAATCATTTTGACATCTGCATTGCTAGTTTGTAAATGATTTGACCTACACTGTAGAATAAATAAATAAATAAATAAATAAATAAATAAATAAATAGTCAAAAAATATATAATGTGCTGCTAGAAAATTACCATTTTTCTGAATATTTACTATACATGAAAAGCCATTTTGGAGTTTTGTTATTGTTTTTTTTTTATTGTACTGTCAACCAATCAAACAACGGATCTATTAATTATTTATCAACTCATTAATCAAGGTAAATCTTTAAAGTCTGGGTGAACCGGAAGTTGCTGGAACTTTTATGTCAGTATGTTGATGTACTTCCAACTGAAATGGAATATTGAATAGGGGGCGGGGCTTTCTGTTTGTGCATCATTCCCTCATATCAAACTAATGATTAAAAGGGCGTGGTTAAGTATACTGTGGCTGAACTCCAAACGCTAAAGCAAATGGTCAGACTTAAAGATTACCAAAACAATACACTCACTGGCCACTTTATAAAGTACACCTTACTACTACCGGGTTGGACCCACTTTTGCCTTCAAAACTGCCTTAATCCTTTGTGGCATAGATTCAACAATTTACTGGAAAAGTTCGTCAGAGATTTTGGTACATATTGACATGATGGCATCACGCAGTTGCTGCAGATTTGTCGGCTGCACATCCATGATGCGAATCTCCCGTTCCACCCCTTCCCAAATGTGCCCTATTGGATTGACATCTGGTGACTGTGCATGCCATTTAAGTACAGCAAACTCATTGTCATGTTCAAGAAACCAGTCTGAGACGATTTGTGCTTCATGACATGGCTTGTTATCCTGCTGGAAGTAGCCATCAGAAGATGAGTACACTGTGGTCATAAAGGGATGTACATGGTCAGCAACAATACTCAGTTCAATTCAATTCAATTCAGTTCACCTTTATTTGTATAGCGCTTATACAATGTAGAACAATACTCAGGTAGGCTGTGGCCTTGACACGATGCTTAGTTGGTACTAATGGGCCCAAAATGTGCCAAGAAAATATCTCCCACACCATTACACCACCACCACCAGCCTGAACCGCTGATACAAGACAGGATGGATCCATGTTTTCATGTTGTTGATGCCAAATTCTGAGCCTACCATCCGAATTTCGCAGCAAAAATCAAGACTCATCAGACCAGGCAAAGTTTTTCCATTCTTCTATTGTCTAATTTTGGTGAGCTTGTGTGAATTGTAGCCTCAGTTTCCTGTTCTTGGCTGACAAGAGTGACACCCGGTGTCGTCTTCTGCTGCTGTAGACCATCCGCCTAAAAGTTTGATGTGTTGTGCATTCAGAGATACTCTTCTGCATACCTCAGTTGTAACGAGTGGTTATTTGAGTTGCTGTTTCCTTGAACCAGTCTGGCCATTCTCCTCTGACCTCTGGCATCAACACGGAATTTGCACCCACAGAATTGCCGCTCACTGGATATTTTTTCAGACCATTCTCTGTGAACCCTAGAGATGATTGTGCATGAAATTTCCAGTAGATCAGCAGTTTCTGAGTGTATTTTATTATATTTTTTGAAATGTATTATTTCTGTAATGAGTAGTCTTTTTTAAAGCACACAACATTTTCTATTAAAGTATTTACAATTGAGGCTTACACAAACAGTAAATTCCCAGTACTCTATTTTAAAACCTAATTTTCTAACATCCATAAAGCATTTTAGTTTGTATTTACAAAACTTTAGTCGAAAATGTTAATTAATAAACTTGTTTTACCCATAAACAATAGACTGCTATTGGAAATGTATAGAGTAGGAACTTCTGAAGGGAACTATTGATTCTCTTTAGTGTTAGGAATACAAACTAAACAGCTCTATTGATTATATACATCACCATTATAACAGCCATCAGCTGCCTTGTGCCCTAGATATTGGCATAGGCTTTAAAAACACCCATATTGGTCAACTAGAACACATGTTAACTGCCCTGTGCCCCCTGCACACACAAAAAATGTGTCACTGTGGAGGTCTGCAGCAATAAAAACACACTAGTGCTTTTTATATATACATTTATATATGTATTTTTTATTTATTTAGCAACGCTCATTTCTTTACTGAACTAGGGTTGGGTAAGTAGTCCAAAATAAGTAATCAAATGCTAAGTACTAATTACATCATTATAACTGCATTAAATTACAATTTTAATTACTTCGCAGGAAAGTAACTTAGCTACTTAGTAAATAATTGAATTAATTGACTAAATACTAATCCACATAAATCTCAAACCATACACAATAGAAACTATACTCTTCATTCTTTAAATTTGAGTCAAACAGGACCTTTTAGTTTTGTTTTAAAAAAAATATGCTTAAAATGTAAACAATTATACAGTGCTCAGCATATGAGTACACCCCCTTTTGAAAAATAATATTTTTATGCATTTTTCAGTGAATATAGTCAATAATTTGGTGCATTTAAACAAATCAGTTTTATTAAACAGTTATAACCATTAAAATAAGAGTTTATGAATAGAAAAGTAATACATTTAAATGTAAATGAGTTATTGCAAACAACTATATTCAGTATTTTTTTATGTTTTTTTTTTTATTTTTCCTGTGTATTAAAGCTGTATTTAATATTGTCCCCTAACATATTCATTTAGGTATAATAATTTTAGGACTCTGATCTTAAGTTTTTGTTAGGTTAGTTCCAGTTCTGTCTTTGTATGCACTCTATGCATCAAAACACACAAGGCTCTATTTTAACGATCTAGACGTGAAGTCTAAAGCGCATGGCACAAATGTGTTAAGGGTGTGTCCGAATCCACGTTTGCTATTTTAAGGATGGAAAAATACATTCTGTGCCCTGGCGCATGGTCTAACAGGGTTGTGCTTATTCTCTTAAAGAGTTATGTTTTGAGCATAATGTGCATTAAACCAATCAGAGTCAGATTTTCCATTCCCTTTGAGAGTCAGTTGTATCCCGCCATGGCGCAATTGCTATTTACATGGCAGACTTTGTAAGTGGAAACACTGAATGCATCACTAGCGAGAAAACAGTTAAACAGACCATCTGCAGCACAAGGATAAAGAATGAGCCTCCTCCATTCAGCCTCTTTACTTTCTCTTTACTTTTACTCTTTACTTTACTCCTTTACCTTCGTGGATGGGGAAATGGTGGAAACTCACTCCACTGAAGACATCCATTAGCCTACATATTTAATTTCGTTTGTTAAGCACAAAGACTTGTTTCAAAACTATTTCTAAATTCAGTTCTAATTTCCAGAAAACGAATAAATGAACAATAATAATGGAGTGTGGTCAAAAAAACTGAGTTATATCCAACCACACACGTCTGGTTCTTATGCTCCATATGGTGATGCAAATGACTCCAAAACCTGACAGGTGGACAAATCTAGACTTGTTTTTATTAAAACAAATATAAATATGCATATAATAAATAATACTGCTAATAATAATTACATTATACAAAAGCTAATTGTCATAAATAAACTGAAAAAAGCCCTGAGGAGAAGAAGGCATGGAGGTAGTGGTATTTATGTAGAAAATAAGATTTTTTGTAATGTTTTAATCCTTTATTTTTACTTATGTAAAGATATTTATGTATTGCTGTACATCCTGTGTGTATTAAGCAATGTGTACGCGTTTGGACTTGCATAGGCGCATAACTAACGTGCTCTGCACTGGACATAAACCATCTTTTAGTTGGTCAATGGTGCGGTATATTTCAGTTCCTCAAAATAGCAATGCACCAACAATGCGCCTTAACACACTATTTTTCAAGACCAGCACACCCATTAGTCCACAGAAAGGTGGATTTGCTATTTAAACAACGTGGCGCAAAACGTGAAAATTACTGTTGCGCTGGTCTAAAAATAGCAACAAATCACGCCATACATGTCTTGCGCCTTATTGTGCCGGGTGGATGATAGGGCCCATAATGTTTGAAAGTAATGACACTATATTTCATACATATTGGCAGAAATTTAAATTCTGTTGTCTCTTAAGCATGTGTAGCTGTCGGACAAATTAAAGCTTCTTTAGTCGATTATTTACGTTCATTTGCAATTATTGTTATAATTAAGTTAATATGCAAAAAATCTGAATAACAAAAAATATATATATAATATTTATATATATATATATATATATATATATATATATATATATATATATATATATATATATATATATATATATATATATATATATATATATACAGTTGAAGCGCCCCTGTTTATTTTTTTCTCTAATTTCTGTTTAATAAAGAGAAGATTTTTTCAACACATTTCTAAACATAATAGTTTTAATAACTCCTTTCTAATAACTGATTTATTTTATCTTTGTCAAGATGACAGTAAATAATATTTTACTAGATAATATTCAAGACACTTATATACAGCTTAAAGTGACATTTAAAGGCTTAACTAGGTTAATTAGGTTAACTAGACAGGTTAGGGTAAATAGGCAAGTTATTGTATAATGATGGTTTGTTCTGTAGACTATCAAAAAAATATATAGCTTTAAGGGGCTAATAATTTTGACCTTAAAATGTTTTCTAAAAAATTTAAAACTGCTTTTATTCTAGAAATAAAACAAATAAGACTTTCTCCAGAAGAAAAGATATCAGACATACTGTGAAAATTTCCTTAAAAAAAATTCTGATGCTCTGTTAAACATCATTTGGGAAATATTTAAAAAAAAAAAATTCAAAGGGGGGCTAATAATTCTGACTTCAACTGTGTATATATATATATTAAAAAAAAAAAAAATATATATATATATATATATATATATATATATATATATATATATATATATATATTTATATTTATATATATATATATATATATATATATATATATATATATATATATATATATATATATATATATATATAAATACTCTGCTTCTCTGAATTTATGCCTTATATTGTCATAAACTCATTTCTCAATTATTTGTTAACTATATGTAGTTCTGATAAATGATAAACTTTCTTTAGTTGAAAAATAGAATTATTCTGTAAAGTATTTATCACTCTGTTTCTCTAAATTGATTTATACAGAACTGTAGAGTTTTTGAACATTATTTAAAGCAAGTTTATTGTAAGTAACTAATTAAATTATCTAAAAATTAAAAATAATCCCTTACTTGACTTGTAACTAATTCCACCCAACACTGTACTGGACACAACTGTAAGAGGCTTTCACTCATCCCTGTCTCACTTTACTGGGAAATCTGGTATATCGTGTCCCTGAATGCAGTGTATCTTGTATTTGTGTTTGTCTTCCTCTTTACCATTCTTACTACTTTACTCATCAGATCTCCTTCCCTGTTCATTCTTAATCTCATAACATTTTACTCATTGGTGTAATAATGCGAATGACCGGCTGCCCATTGGTTGTCCTGTATCTCCAAGCTTAGGAATTCTCATGTGTTGTTCTACAGCATATTTCAGCAAATACCCAGACAGTGCTGTTGGATTCGGCATCAGTCTCCTGCTGGGAAGGGTCATAGTCCCCAAACTAGAATCTGACCACATGAAAACAACACTGTAGTAATTCACAACCATACAGTATATGCATTATAGTATTTACAACACTTTAAAATTAACCAATGCTACAGCATACTTTAGCATTAACGTTATAGAAGAGATAAGCTGTAATAAATACTGTATTATGCTTTAGTTTTACAACAGTAAACTCTAGTGTATTGTAGTATAATATAAAGTTATAGGATACTTAGTACATTATTGGGTCATTTGTTTACCACAGCAACTGTTGAAGTATCACAACTAAGTACAACTTAAGTACTTTAGTATAGTATGGTTAAAAAGTACTGTAATATATTCACTATAACTTACTATAATTGATTGTTTTTTTGTTGAACCGTGCAAATTCATCATTCTTTATTTACACCTGGTTTTTAGTAACATTATTCTTGGATGTTCATAAAATAATAAATGTTCAAATCTATTATTATTATTTTTTCTTATTTCTCAAGTATTTTGGGTTTCTGAAAGAGCCTTTCAACGATCAGTTCTTAAGAACCACTGTGTGCTTAGAGTAAAGAACATTTTAGTCATCTAAAGAGCCTTTTGTTCAATGAAAAGGGCACCATGGGTGTTAACGAGTCTTTCTGGAGCCATAGATGTCATCAAGCAACCTTGATCAGTGTAGTAATGTTTTGATTATTGAAGTTAATAAAAAAAGGCAACGTGCAAAGTTTTAAATGCTTTTTTTAAACACATTGCATGATTAAAAGCCACAGTATTGTAATTAGGGCCTCTTTAAATCTGGTATTGAGTTGCTTTTCATCAGTCAGATTGCAAGTATTCAACACTGTTTACATCTGCAGTTGAAATGCATCTCTTATGTCCACTTTCATCCACTTTTTGGCAAGGAGTAAGGTTGTATGCACTGCATTGGCTTTCTCTGATCTTACGATCTAATACTAAGTTCCACTTTTTTTTTACTCTGGGAAAAACAATCTTTAATTTCAATGTACTTTTTGCTCAAAATTTACCCAAGTAAATGTATTAAATCAATTAAATATGCTTTCTGAATACAAAAAATAGATCATTTGTTTCTGATGAGCTCCTAATACAGAATTCTGTGGAGCGTTTGCAAGTTGTGCAGTTGCGAGGCTGTTAACCAACACCAGTAGGAGGTCGCACATTACTCCAGTGCTTACGGCCCTTCATTGGCTTCCTAATAGTTTTAGAGTACATTTTAAGATTTTAGTAATTACATATAGAGCTCTATATGGTCAGACCCCCCTTTATATTCAAAATCTTTTACATAGTCACTTCTGTGGCTGGTCTCTGAGGTCTTCTGGAAAAGACCTTTTAGCCATTCCCAGAACACCAATCTGTGTTGTGGCTCCAAGGCTCTAGAACTCTCTTCCTCTAGCACTGAGAACTCTGGGTCCAGTTGAACTTTAAAAAAAAACATTTAAAGACATGCTTTTGGTCAAGCTTTTAATTAACAATGGAGGGCTGGCTTTACATTGGAGTTTCTGTTCTTGGATTTTTTGGGGGGTTTTCTGTTACGGGTTTTCCAGTTTTCTTTTATGTCTGAGAAAGGTGCTATATAAATAAACCTTTACTTACTTTGCTTAATTGATACTGGTTTGATACAGAATTTTTCAAATAATTTTTATAATGCAGATACTGTATATCACAACACAGGCTCATTCTGAAAACGTAGCCCTATATGTTTCTGGAGATCGCAAATTATGTAGCCATATGGCTGCATTTAATTTTTAAAACGAATGTTACGGGGCGATGTGGTTTTTGCGCTTAACAGCTGAACGTTTACCTCCATATGGATGGCTTTCCCACTGTTACTAGTTTGTCCTGTTAGCTCGCCATGCGGCCTTGAGACCACTCAAACAAGGTTCGAGTCCGGTGAAAAACGGTTCCAGAAAGCAGGTAAGAAAAAAACAAAAGCCAAAAAAAATAAATAAATAAACATGTAAATAACAGGGTGAGAATGTGTTAAAATCTGAAAACATGGTAAAAATCAGGCGAGGGCTTTTCTTTTTCTGGATTGCTTTTGAAAATTGTTGGTTGGGTTAAGGGAAGTGGGTGGGTGGGTCAGTCAATACAATTGGTTAGGTTTAGGGAAGGAGGGTGGGTCAGTCGATTGGTCAGTCATTCAGTAAGTCAAACAGTCAGTCAACAGCGGCCTTTGGTGGATTTACGTGAGAACAGCAGGCGCAAATGGCACTCGTGAGAGAAACTTGAGATCTCGAAAAGCGTACACACCGGCCTCTGGTGGATTCGCTAAAACAAAAACTGCAAAAAACTTAGCTCTTGGGACATATTTGGTGCTCTCCATAAATGTATATAAAGGTACGTATGAAAAAACATTAATTCTAGGGGATAGTGTGAAAGCTGCTGTTTGAAGAGAATTCAAGATTTATGCATTTATTGTCATGTGCACAGTTTGTAAGCAGAAGCAGCTATTTTGTTTGTAGTTTAAAACCATACTTATTATTGGAAAAAGAAAATGCTTGAATAGTACGCAAAATCTGAGCTTTTTACAACATTCTGCAATACAAAATAAAGATTTTCAATGGTAAAGTCTCAGTCAGGGGTGCGTTTCCCAAACAACAACATAACTCGTGGCTGCACTATCATAGTATGATGCATCGTTTGGGAAAAGAACAATGTAGTGACGAGTGTTTCCCAAAATCTAGTTGTTCTGACACAGATCTATCGTTTGAACCACATTAGCTATTCCGAAAAACCTCAATAATGACACTCTAAATGGGGTAAAGTAGTAACTTCTTTAGAGAAAAACCCCGTACTTTTTTGTGCAAATTATATTGTTTTACATGCAGACGCAATTAAAATAAATCCAATATTACTGTTGATAAAGTGCCTTATTTATCAGGGGCGGAATGAACCGCCAACTATTCCGGCATATGTTTTACTCAGTGGATGCCTTTCCAGCCCCAACCCAGAACTGGAAAATAAAGCAGAAGCAATATAACCTAAAGCAGTATACAATAATGAAACACTTCTGCGGTATTTCAGAAAAGCCCACAACTTCTAGCATCGGTTGCTAATGTGTCTCTTGAGACCAGCTGAATCTTGGTTGCTTACATAGCTCTGACCGGCCTCTGTTACATAGGTAGTATTTCAAGGGTTGTTTACCCAAGATTTTTGTATTTTCAGTGAGCTTTTTACATCAGAATGTCATGTAAATGGAGTGTATTACTTGCAATGTTTTTGTAAAATCTGCTAGCAATTTCTAAGCTAACATTTTCAAGGGAATTCTTTTTTTTCCCTCAATTATTTTTTATTATACTTTTTTTTACCTTTAAATTGCACAGAATGAGACCAGATTTAAATGGTCTAAGCAAGCCTGAATCTCAAAACACGGATTTCCGACACTACAGGATTATTCTGTGCTACAGGATTAATCTGCCTCAACGCTGATCCCATTTGTAAGTAAAGTTAAGATCAGAAGCTGACACTCACAGAGAGCTTATAAACTAAACCTCTGCTCAACTTTATAAAGAGGGTTTCTTTTTTTGAGAGTGAACCTGCTCTTCTTTCAGCAAATCTTGGACTTTGCAACATATAAAGCCAAGCTCTTTGGCTTTGAGCTGCAGGATTAGCCTCAAACTCAAGAGAACTGCAGTGAAATCATGTCTAAAAGTGTTGAGTTTCAGTGTTCATTTAGTATCATTGGTAGTACTGTATGTGTGTATTCATTAATCTTTTGACATTGTGTGTGTACATGTGTGTGTGAACTGTTTTTTTTTTATTTGAAATGTAGTAAAAGTATTAGGTTGTGTTTATAGAATGCTATTTTCTACTGATAAACTGAAAACCTTCAGCCGGATACTGTACATTTACAGATCAGCAATCTTTTGGGGAGCTGACAGAAGTTTAAAATTTCATGTTTTTTTCTTTTTTATGAAAAGATAACACAATCATCTTTGTGTAGTATTAAAATGCTAATTTTCAGAAGAAAAAAATCATGTTTTACTCATTTAATACGAAACAGAAAGAATTATCCAAACCAGGATCATTCTGAAAACGTTCATATATATACATTTCTGGAGACTGCCAGATACATCCCAGGAGCTACGTTTTTTTTTGTCTCAGATCTCAGAGTTCTCTCGCAAGTGCCATTCGCTCCTGCTGTTCTGTCGTAAAATACTACATAATTCACCATCTCCAGAAATGTAAATAGGGCTACGTTTTCAGAATGAGCCTATGTTGAAATTATCACTCCTTAATTCATTCATTGATGCAGTGATTGATTAATTGATTGATTGAATGAATGAATGAATGAATGAATCATTCATGCATTCATTCATTAATTTCATTCATTCGATATTCTAATTTTGCTATAAATTCACAATGTTGGGTGGAAACCTTTAAAGAAAACACCACGCACAGTCTTTATTCACAGTTTTCCTGAATGTGTATGTGTAAAATACAACGTCTGATAGACGTCATAGAGGTAACATTCACACAACGTCAAGCTGTAACATCATTAGACGTTGTTGACGATATTTGGTTGATTTTAGGTTGGACACTAAACATTGACTTCGGTCTGAATGTTGGGTTCTGATTAACATTTCCAAACAAAATGCAACGTCCCTGTGACCTTGGAGTACAACGTTAATCTGATGTCATTGTCCCTGCTGGGTGTTTAAGGCAATTTCGGTCATCATACAGTAAACATCCATCATCTTCTCATCACTGACATGCATCTAAACATTCACTGGGTCAATGAGTGTAAAGAATCAGACATCTTCTTGGACACTTTTAATGCTTCCAAACAGTTTGCTGCAATTATAAATCGCCCATGTTTTGAGGTAGTTCTTTATGATGTGATTTACCTCTTTACTTCTATGTGTGATTTGATTGGACAGAATTGACAGGACTGATTTCATAGACAGGAAAAAGTAAAGTACACTCTCAGAAATAAAGGTACGGGAGCTGTCACTGGGGTGGTACCTTTTCAAAAGGTACAAATTTGCATCAAAAAGGTCCATATTAATACCTCAAGGGTACGTATTAGTACCTAAAAAGTACAAAAGTGTTCCTCAAAATTTTTAGGTACTAATATATTTTGAGATATCAATGTAGACCCTTCAAGTACAAATGTGTACCTTTTGAAAAGATACCACCCCAGTGACCGCTCCCGTACCTTTATTTCTGAGAGTGTAGTGACTGCAGGTTGAAGGAAAGTAGTGGAGTAAAAGTACCGATACTGCAGTAAAAATGTACTCAAGGGAAAGTAAAAGTACACATTTTTAAAACGGCTTAGTAAATTACAACTCCTGAGAAAAGTACTCAATTACAGTAGTTTGAGTATTTGTAATTTGTTACTTTACACCACTGATCAGTAGTAAAGGATTTCACGTCAGATTATGTTTTCTTGTACAGCTGGATGTTGGACTGATGAAGAATTTTGCATTGGTCAAAACTGATTAACTGAAGTCACACCAAAGGGACAGCCAAGGTCTCTGAATGGACGCTTTTTCGTGTGGTTATTTTCACAATTTATAGTGGCATAGCAGTCTAAATAGGACAAATAAGCTCATGTATAGAGGACAAATTTTAGACCTTTGTCAGTAAGGGGGTGGGTCTTTCAAACCACTCAAACAGTTGCATATTAAGTTACTGTAAATAAATGAAAATGAGAAATCTTGGCTAAACAATACAACTTATGTTTATTTTTATGCCATTTTTACTTTTTGGGGTGGATAAAAGTTTTAAGTTAACTATAGTGACCCTGCAGTCTTTAGGATTTTACCCATCCCACTCCAAAAGCCTGCTGAGATGTGTCTACAAGGCTGACACAAAGTCTCTTCTCATGTTGCCCTTCTCTCAGAGTGTTGAATGCGTGCTATTGTTTTGAGACACACTCCTGCCCCCAGGCAGCCCACCCAACTCACCCCCTACCCCCAGCCCTGCCCAATGCAGGACCAGGCTGTCCCACTTCTCATTCGGCCCACATCTCCAAACACTGCAGGACAAAATCAGCTGCTGCTTTCATTTCACATCATTTCTCATCCTCCTCCACAGAGGAGATGCAGGCTCTTCCCACAGCCAGAGCCCCAGTTGGTGGCATCATAGGGTCGGCAGTAGGGGAATTAGCCCCCCACAAAGCCAAGCAGAAGGAACGCAAGCACCAGGAGTTGTTGGCGTTGGCTCTGGGTGTGAATCTGGGCAGCAGGGGTGCTCTTCTCTGGAAACCTCTTAAGATTTTGGCTTGTTCACAGATCAGCCCATCGCCGCTGAGCAGACGGACCACACTCAAGGACGGACCGGAGAAACACTGCAACTATGAGAAGATACACAACTTTAAGGTAGGTGCTGGTTTATATGTTAAACTGTTACTTTAAATCAGTTAAGTTCTGTAATTATTTGTATGTTCACTGTTATTTGTATGTAACACTATTTTAATGTGTAATTACAAACAATTAACTATTTACTCAATAAACTACTAATTAGCAACTTATTAATAGTTAGTAAGATAGTAATTGGATTTAGAAATTGGGTATTGTAGCAAGGTTATAATAATTTTAGATTTTTCATAAGTTTTAGTTTTTATTTTGTTTTTACTTTTTGTTTTCAAAGTCAGTTAGTTTTAAGTAGTTTTAGATGTAGATTTACTAGTTTTTATTAGTTTCTATATTTTGAAATTGCTTAGCTTTAGTTTAGTTTTTATTAGTTTCAGTATTAGTTTTAGTTTTTTTTATAAATAAGGTGCAAGATTCATCATATCAGAGTAAATATTGTAGAATTAAAAACTTAACCACACATTTTTTGAAATGTATTCAGAGGACACATGACCAATATCATCTACCACTACCATCTACCCATCTTCAAATTAAAATACAGCAACCCACAAGACAGCACCCTTAAGTAAAATATATGTGCAAGGCTGCTTCTGAGGTTAGATACAGAGTAGTGATAGGATGTTTAGATCTTTTATCGTGAACCGGATCTTTTGTTACAATCCACCCATATTAGGATTCAACATACCAAAATTATTTAGTCAGCAATTATAATTTCAGTCAGTTAAAACATCAGTATGATCTGAAATATATCTTACAGTTAAGTTTTGCAACCCAACTGAAGCATGATTCGCTTATTTAAATTCCATTATAATTTTCTGTTATGAAATAAACTTACAATTTTTCACCAGACCCTCTCATTTAAGCCCTTGGTTTACCCGCACTGCAGTTGTTCAAGTTTAATTCAGTCACAGCAGGCTGTCATGTACTGTTTGTGTTCGGTTCACCATCTGCTGAATCACGTATGCACAGCATTATCGGTTTACCGCTTCTCAAATCTAATCTCAGGGTACTGTTCTAGTAACTGAATAATAGTATATATTGGGTTTTTTCCGAGTCAGAGGGGGATATTAGCAATGTTAAAAAGTAAGTGTTCGTTCTGATTTTAAATCATTTAAAAGACAAATACAGTATATTATAGTTCAGCAAACAAGTTCCACATGCAGTATGAACAGAAATATGACTAAAAGAATTATATAACAGAATCATATGAATGCAACGGAAGCAGAAGCAACATATTTAGCATCAACATTGACTACGTTTACATGGACATCAGTAATCAAATTATTTGCCTTAATCTAAATAAGATAATAATAAGATTAAGGTGTTTACATGAGTTGCTGTTTGAATGTTCCTATCGTTATAACACATAATTTGATTACCGTCTTTAATTTCACCAAGCTATCCACATTTCCTCCGCGGTGTCATGTAATTTTGGGTGTTTCATTTTTAATTCGTAGATTTTAACTGCAGTTTGTCACTTTCACTTTCATGCATGAACATTTGGTGCATGCCCCCTGTGACAAATGAGATATTGGATGCGAGTATGAACTGCCGGAAGAGTGCTATTTTAATTAAATTTTATACCACTGACTGTAAGAGCAGGTGTCTGTGGTCCTTTACCGACTTGGTAGGTGCAGAGAATAGTGTTAAACTGTGTATAGACTATCCTGTCGCAAAATGCAGCGAAAAACCTACATGACTGTAATAGTTTGATTGAGGTGTTTACATGTCTGTACTGCACTTCAATTATGCAGCCACGCCTTTATCGGATTTCTGTTTAGTTCGATTATGACATTAATCTGATTAAATTAATCAAAAATCGCTGTTTACATGGTGGACTCTTAATCAAAGTATTGTCTTAATTGTATTCAAATCAGCATGAAGCGAAGTCAATGACATGGTAAATCATTCAATGTTAATTCAAAACCTGTTGATATAATTGAAATGAATGGGAGATGTCAACATTCTGTGCTACAAACGCAATATTCTGTTCTTAGTAAGCTAGATAACTGAAGTTGTGGTATTTCTTAAGCTTCACTTAACTTTAAAGTCATGTATACAGATGTACAGCTTACAACTTTTCTCTCATTTCCTTATTATCAAGTTCATTGGACATGTCATGTACTCTTTAAAACAAAAACAAAGTGAATGCAGAAATTGAACAGCTCTTTATATGAAGCAAGGCAAATGCTTTGTGAAAAGATCCACTATACTCAATCTACCAGCCAAGGGTGATGTTTGTATGCACATTAACAATGATTTGGACCATAGCTCTAAAAATAAAGCTTGTTCTGTAGCCAGTAAGGGGAAACAAACAAAGAAAGGGGGCTAATAATATTTACCTTATAAACTGTTAAAAGAAAGTCATGTTAAAATGCCCTTGCTTTGTAAAACATCACTTGGGAAATATTTGGATTAAAGAGCCCCTATTATGGGTTTTTGAAAATGACCTTCCATGTAGTGTGTAACACAGCTCTAAGTGAAGTGAAATATCCAGCTAATGCTAAAATCTGAAAGTGCGCCGTGTTTAAAACTATTGATTCATTTATAAAAGAGTCGACTCATTGTGGTTGAAATGAATCGTCTTGGTAACAAGTCTTTATCTGTGTCAGTGTGACTTTAATATGGAACTCAAGCCGCGCACATTTGTTGCATGCGCAGACCAGGGGAAATTGAAACCCCCGGCTCTGAAACACTGTAGCAAAAAAAGGAAGACGGCGACAAACACTGTAGCAGAATCATGTCACGAAGACGCTGTGCTCTGCAGTGTGAGGGAAAGTTAGTTTTCTCTACCCAAAGATGAGGCTGTGAAGAGTCAGTATTATAGCCTCAGCCTTGTGCTGTGTTCCTGTCATTTTTCTGACGAGTGCTTCAGCCATCTACATGCCTACAATGGGGGATTAGCTGGCCATTTGTTAAATGAAGGATCAGAAAAGACTATTGATGTATGGGAGTTTGTCAGAACTATCAGACTATTATTGGAGACCCCCAAAACCAAAATAATACCTTTTTGAATGCATAATAATAGACGCTCTTTAAAATTTGACAGGAAAGGTTATCATTTTGCCTTCAACTGTATGTGTAGCTAGAAGCCCATGTCAGACACGGTATTTTTACTCCCCAAATCTAAGTTAATTTGTATCATTTGTAGATATGCAATTATTTAAGTGCAGTATGTAGGTTTGACACCCAGTGGTTGAACTAGGTATTGCAAACCTGGTTCACAATGCACGCAAGCGCAGATTGCCAGATCATCAACAGTAGCGAGCCTGACTATCAAGCCTAAAGGCTGATTTAAACTGTGATTTAAACTGTGTTCTAAATAAAAGCAATGGCACACGATAGAAGGAATATTTTACGTATCAAAAGGAGTTTTTGTTCTAACCAACACCTAGAGTTTATATTTTAGAAGGGGCTTCTATTTCTTGCAGCTGAACAACAGGATAATCTGACAGTGTACACCTCATGTGCTTTATTCAGTGTTAAATGCTAAGAATGTGAGTTTGAATGCCATTTTACGTAAAATGTATTGCCTTACTACTGAAAGCAGCAGCAGATTTGAGATCTCAGATCTTGAAAATCAAATAAATTGTTTGAAATTGAACTTTTGATCGTGTAAATCTTTTAAACCTTTCTTTGAGTGCAGTGAGTTAACTATTCTGTGATTCTAATTGGCTGTATTTAAATTTCTGCCATATTTGTTTGGTGCAAACAGCCAAATTGCTGATCACGACATATCTTGGGAGTTACAATGTAACCTGCTCACCTAATGTTTACGCTTGTAATATTTATATTATTTGCTAATTAATAACTGCCTCATGTGGTACTCTGAATCTGAGTCTCATTTCGAAGTCTGCTACTGTCCACCGGAGGTCGCATTTTGGTCCCCCATACTTTGAGAGCCTTCATGACAGAATAAATGAAATATACTGTTTTCCACCAAGGCAACACAATGAGCTGAAAAATAATTGGCTAAACTGTCAGTAGGCGGGTTAAAGGGACCAAAACAAAGATAGACGTTTCAGCACGTAACAGACATTTTCAAAGCAGAATATCTGACTTAAGCAATAGCCCCTTTCACACATCAAGTTCGATTTATTAATATAGCACATTTCCAACTGCCACAAGGTCGCACAAAGTGCTTTACAGAGAAAATATAAGCAAATAGCAATAAAAAAAACAGCAATAGGCACATAATGTAAAAGAGAGCATAAAATATGTAAAATAGATTATACAAAAAACTGTTTGGTTTTAATGCCTAAAACAAGAAAGTAATAGACCTTTAAATAATTTTGCCTAGTTAAAAGATAGTGCCGCAGTTGACCACAGTAAACAGGACTAAAAACGAGACTTACAGACCATACAGAACATCATTTTCTGGAAAAGAGATCATGTGTGAACAGGCCCTTTTTGAAAATACCGGTAAATTTGTTCCGGTAATTTGCCGAAATGCTGTTCTGTGTGAGCGCAGATGTAAAATTGCCAGACAAAGCGCTTTCACACTAAGAATGCGCTGCTATGAGACGTCTACTCCAGCCATTAAGAACATTCAGACGAATTCACATATGTGCTGTTTATGTAAATAAATAAAAGCCTTTGAATATTTTTTCAGACACATTTAGCTGCTAGATGGTAGTCAGATAACATTTCTATGTTCCTTCTTAATGCTAACTGTGTAAAAAATGATCGATAAAATGCTTATGATAAACCACCGTTTGTTTACATTCAAGCTCTGCTTCAGTTGCTTGACGTGTGTGCACGTGAAGCAGCCGGTGAGTGCCAACACACTTACACACACAGACCAGCCATCAACAAAAGCCCGACCCTTTCTGTTTACAAGTACAAGCACAGCCGTTTAGAGGTCATTTCTGGTTAATGATGTCAGAATTTACTGGTATTTTGGAATGGATGTGTGAACGGTCTTTTCCCGAAAAATTCCAGAACGTTCTTGCCTGTTTGAACAGCGCACCGGTAAAGTTTTACAGATATTTAACGGTTTCACTGTGTGAAAGGGGCTATTGTTTTTCAGTTAAACAAGAATGTTCACTTAGCATGTTTCTTAAATATCTGCAAACATATTATGGTGTTTTTATGCTTTAGAAGAATCAAAAACTTGCATACAGCACCTTTAACTAATAAAAACTTAATATACAGTGTTAGCAAAGTGAAGTGTGATCATATTACCCATTATTACTAGAGGCTGTTCTGATGTTTACTACATCTCAAATGTTAATGTGTAGACAGCGTTTAGATATACAGTATACATACAAAGGAGCTTTGTATCAATAAGCCTAAATCTATCTGCGCGTAATTGCCTAGGCTTTTAATCCATTAACAGCGCTATTGACTGATGGGATTGATCGTGCAAATCAATGACCTCCTGCTGAATGGACTCTCTCCCATTTCATGCCTTTCCAGCTTTTGGCTGCGAATGAAGAGTGTATCATCATCTGACATCCTCTCTAAAGCCCGGAAGAGCAAAACAAAATAATCATCTGACTTGAGCGTGTCACTACCTAGTAATGTCTTGCTCATGATGTCAGCAGAGTCATAAGGGCATCGCCATTGTTTAGAATCAGAGCTGGGTTTCAGATTCTAGACTGCTCACTTGTTATGTTGGCTATTTAGGTGTCGTTGATGTGATTCTTGTGTAATGGAGATGAGTTGTAGTTTATGCTGACTTCTAAGATATCTTGTTTTGAGCAAAATGTGTTATTTAAGAAAGCAAATCTAAAATGTGTGATGGCTTAGTGGACACGTAAATACATTAAATACAGGATGATAGGCAGAAACAAAACAGTTTTGACAAAAATTGTAAATACATGTAATTAAATTACATTAAAAATATGAAATCATTTTAAATTCATTTAATTTTCCTTCGGATTAGTGCATTTATTCATCAGTGGTCGCCACAGTGGAATGAACCGCCAACTCATCCAGCATATGTTTTACACAGTGCATGCCCTCCAGCTGCAACCCAGTACTGGGAAACATTCATAAACACTCATTTACTCACACTACGACCAATTTTAGTTATTCAATTCACCTATAGTGCATGCCTTTGGACTGTGGAGGAAACCTGCACGAACACGGGGAGAACATGCAAACTCCACACAGAAATGCCAAGTAACTTTCTTGCTGTGAGGCGACAGCACTACCCACTGCACCACCGTGTCATCCCATATTAAATAATGAAATATAATAAAATAAATATATCATAAAATTAAATGTCGGTTAAATTAAAAATTATATTTAAAATAATAAAAATAAAATATTAAATACAATTAAATATAATATAATAAAATATAAAATGTATTATTAAATTACATTTTTAAAAAAGTAAAAAAAATTATAATTTTAAATAAAACAATAAATATAATAAAATATCTAATTAAATCAAATACAAATTAAATTAAAACTAAATACTAATAAATAAAAAATTATACATGATTTTTTTCAATAAAATGTTAAACTAAATTAAATATAAATTAATAAACAAAATTAACTGTTAATAAATGTGTGAAAGCTTAGTAGAAATGTACAATAAATATAAGATGATGGACTGAGAAAAAACAGAAAACATTTAAATTAAATATAACATTTAAATGAAATATTACAAAAATATTACAAATAATATAAAATAAAATAGAAAATATGAAAGGAAAATCTGATTATTTTTTCCACATTTTATGTGCTGTCTGTATATTGGGGTCAATTAGTTTAATTTGCATCCTACAAAACACCTTGCAATGTCACTAATAAAGCTAATGAAATATCTTTCCCAAATTTGCAAAAAATTGTATAAAATGTTAGTATGTTATGCATATTCAGTGATATGCGATTTTATTAGATTACGAGCTTTTGTCTAAAGTAGGGTGCAGAAAATAAAAATAATAAATAATGCATTAATAATAAAATAAATCAAATACATTGAGAACTAGAATTAGTTTATTGTTGTAAAAACAATATAAAACTGAAAGTAAAATATTAAAATAAAAAGAGCTAGTTTAAACCTGACTGTAAGAATTAAAATAAATGAAGTTAAATTAAATTAATATAAATTTGTTGCAGTTTTTGCCATGTGCATGTTGCAAATCACATATCACATATAAGGAGACATTCAGTCAGAATGCAGGCAGTTTAGTAGGTTTCAGAATAATCAGTAGTTCAAAATAAAGATAAAGAGGATTCTTATTATGATATTTACATTTCATCATTCGTATTCTTGGGCTTTGTGCCAAAGTGTGTCTTTTGTCCGTCCCTGTGCAGTGTTTGACTGCACAAGGGCGTTTATGAGAACATGCTTTATGTGTGACTGTCGGCAGCTTTGTAACAGATGCCAGACACATATTTTTTTCCCAGCAGTCCTGTAATCTGACTCATATGTGTTATAAATGTCAAAATTTATAACAACACCCTATTTCAATAGGCGTTCAGTAGCAGCCTCTAGTCCTAAATGTTACCTCAGAGCTTTGACTAGCAGCAGATTTGTCTCTGTCAACAAACTGACCCTCGAGTGCTTTCTCACTCTCTTGAATCTTTCCATGACTCTTTAAGAGCTTCAGAGAACAGCTTCAGACGTCACTGGCTGTCATTTTTCAAACAAGTTTTAATCTGAGCCACATTCCTCTGCCCTTGCCTAAAGTTCTTTGATCATTGCATAGGAGCAGGTGGGCAGGTTTTATGTCTTGTTTATGTTTTGTTTTATATTAATTATTATTTTAGTTTTAGTAAATTAGCCTGAAATTAAATGCTGTTTTGGTATATTTTATACTCCTTTTCTGCTTGTTTATTTATTTATTTATTTATTTATTTATTTATTTATTTATTTATTTATTTATTTATGTATTATTTATTTATTTATTTATTTATTTATTTATTTATTTATTTATTTATTATTCATTTCAGTTGTTTGTTTGTTTCATATTTTGTTTTGTTTTTTGTTTAGATTTTTGTGTATTTATTAATTAAATACACATTTTATTTATTTTTTTGTTTTGTGTTTAGTTTATATGGTTCTGCTTATTTCTTTGTTTTATATTTGGTAGCTGAAATGTTTTAGTTATCTCTTTCATGTGATGTTTTTGTTTTTGTTAAGATTTTTTGTTGTTAATGTATTTTTTTTTTTGCTATTTTTTTTACTTGTAAATTTAGATTTAAGTAAATTTTATTTTTAAACTAATTTCGAGAGAGGGGGCAGCAGTGTGCCCCGGTTTCCCACACAAGTCCAAAAACATGTGGTATATGTGAATCGGGTAAGCAAAATTTTCTGTAGCGTATGTGTGTGAATGAGTGTGTATGGATGTTTCCCAGTGGTAGGTTGTAGCTGGAAGGGCATCCGCTTCGTAAAACATATGTTGGATAAGTTGCCGCTGTGGCGACCCCTGATAAATAAAGCGATTAAGTCAAAAAAAAAATGAATGAATGAATAATTTCGAAAAGATCACATGCTTATGATTGACCACAGCTGGTCCTGCATTAGCACCAATCCCTATTCACCAATTGGTGATTTCTAACTCACTATAAATAAATGTTTCTTTTTATATAAAAACGTTTCTTACCTTAATTACCTTCATCTTAAAGAATCCCTCCTACTCCTCCCTCCTTTCCCTTGACAGGGCAGCATGAAGGCTCAGTGTTTAGTACTGTTGCCTCACAGCAAGAATGTCATTGGTTCAAATCCTTACTTGGCCAGTAGACGTTTCTGTGTGAAGCTAACATGTTCTCCATGTTATCTTATGGGTTTGTCCAAAGACATGTAACATAGGTGAAATGACCAAACCAAATTGGCACCATTGGTGAGCTCTTAATTACCAATCCCATTGCCATTAGTCATAAATAAGCAGGGGAGTTCTCGAGACCTACTGTACCTGAGCTCAAACTCCCCTCTTGCCTAACAAACACTCAGGGCTCTCTCCCGGGACAGCATGCCATAAACGCTTTATAATCAATCATCAAGCTAAGTGTGAACTCTTGAATATTATTTAAATGAGTCAATTTTCCTGGGAAAAATAAATGAATATCCCATTTAATTCCAGCGTTAATCCAGTCTGAATGAGAGACTGACTGAGTTCTGTTAGCTGTCGAGTGCAGTGAAAGATCATTTGGAAACGTTGTCATTCATTTTCTTCAGAAATTTATTATGAGCTTTTAGCTGGAAATAAATAATGATGTAGAGATGAATGTATTGTGTGCGTATGTGTGTGTGTGTGTGTGTGCGTGTGTGTGTGTGTGTGTGTGTGTGTGTATGTGCATACACTGTAAAAAATATTCATAAATTAGTAGTTTTCCATATTTTGTCATTCATGTTTTTATGCTTTGTTCTTTCAACAACTTTTGAACCTTAAGTTAAAAAAGTGACTTTTATTGACATTTTTAATCAAAGTGATATTTTGTCTGGATATTTTGAACTGCCAGTACATGTTTTGTTATTTTACAGACTTATTTCTCTCTATATTATTTATTTTACACTATATTATTTCAAACTACTAAAATGTCAATAAAAGTCACTTTGTTAAACTGTAGAGTTGAATTTTCAACATAAGAAGTCGACAGAGCAAAGATCAAGGTCCCATAATGCAATTCACAACCATAAATAAATGGAAAAACTTGTTAATTAACAGATATTTTGTACAGGGTATATGAAAATGTCTTCAAAAATATATAAAACCCAGTCATTTTTAATCTTGTGGGGACAATGTTCTGGTCCTCATGAGGAAAATAGCTGATAAATCATGCAGAATAAAACATTTAGTAATTCTGCAAAATGTTTTCTGTCATAGTGGGATTTAGAGAGTGTAAAAGAGTTCATAAATGAAAGAGTATAAATAGGTTTGTGTATGTGTGTCAAGGTTAGGTTTTGCATTTTTTAATTATTTATTTTCATTTACTTCAATTATTTGCTTTTCATTTACGCTTTAGTTCATTTACGTTTTAGTTCATTTACATTTTAGTTCATTTAAGTTTTAGTTCATTTACAGTTTAGTTCATTTAAGTTTTAGGTCATTTAGTTAATGGTTTTGTTAAGGGTCATGTCCATGTTCACATGTACACAGATATTTTATTATCAGTTATCCCTGCTTTTATTGAAAACAGAAAAAAATCTCTGTCCACTTTTTCTGCTGTATATGTGATGTTTGGGATGCAATAACAATTATTAGCACTTAATAATTGTTATTGCATCCCAATCATCACATATAATATTTACTTTTTGCGAAAAAAAAACTATGACTGATTTGAGTGATTTAATAATAAAAAGTTGCTGTGTAAGTTTTTTTTTTTCTGATAAGTTTCAAAATCCTGATCTTGTGTTTTCATCAGTCTTTCATCAGTCATCAGTCAATACTGTTGTATTATGAAGAAAATGTACATGCATGTGAATGCATGCATGTTGCCTTTTATGTGAACTCTTTATTTTTTATGGGGTAGTTTTTTTCACTTATTTGACAGATGCTCTGTAAATTGCGTAGCATTCCCTGAATTTAAATGACATGCAAAATAAACACATTATATTACAATGTGTTGTAATTTTGTTTTCTGGAAGGATACAAAGTACATAAACTGATTTGTCAGACAGAACACATGTTATTATGTTAATTTTCAGGTTGTTTTAGTGTTGGTAATGTCCCAGGTTGTACACTACCTGACAAAAGTCTCGTCATCAATCCCAGTTGTAAGAGCAACAATTAATAACTTGACTTTTTGTTGATCATTTGGAAAAGTGGCAGAAGGTAGATTTTTCAGATGAATCATCTGTTGAATTGCATCCCAATCATCATAAATACTGCAGAAGACCTATTGGAACATGCATGTACCCAAGATTCTCACAGAAATCAGTCAAAATTGGTGAAGGAAAAAATATGGTTTTATATATATAAATAAGATAAATATATTTATAAGATAAATGTGGTATGTACTGAAATAAGTATGTTTTAAATGTTTGTAGTTGTTTAATTCAAACTGAAACAATTAAAAGTGTAATGTCTGTTGCGTATGTATTGAGATTAATCAGGATTTAAAGTAGTTATTAATTGACTTATTGTGTAATTAAGTTACATTTAAGACAAAGTAATTAGAATAGTATTGTAAATGCAATTTTAATGATGTAATCAGTAATTAATAAATATTTTAAAGAAACTTACCAACACAGTTTTTGAACCATTAGTTTTTGCTTACTAAAATTAACTTGGTGCATGTATAGAGTCTGTGTTTTGACTTCCAGTTATTGCTGTGTTTTTGGTGCAGGTGCACACGTTCAGAGGGCCGCACTGGTGTGAATACTGCGCTAACTTCATGTGGGGTCTCATCGCTCAGGGCGTCCGTTGTTCAGGTAACCCTCCACCACACAAACACAAATGAATGATAGCATTGTCTATCCAATTACGACTAAAAGCTTTTGTCTTGCAACAATGCCTGAAGAAATTCAGCAGAAAGTGCTGTGGAAACCTGCGGCGAAATACTGAAAGTGAGACGCAGGACAATAAGGGTTTTAACTAGTATGCTGATTTGTGGGTATTTTGCATTCCTGAATGACACCTGGTCCAAACCAGTCGAGTGTCTTTTGTTGAGTGTTGACTATTTATAGTGGTGCACACTGTATACACTATTAAGTGCTGTGAGACAGACACACCCGGGTACACATAAACACACATTAACACATGCACGGTGCACACACAACCTGCACTTAATGTTAAAAAAGTATTGGTTGTTATTACTGTAAGTAGAAGTGATGCAGATGAGTTATACTATAATATTGAAGCAGCAAGCAGTGATGAAAGGGACCTCTCACCTGGGCTCACTGTGGCCCAGTGGCCTTAGGATGACAGAGAACAGTGGACAATATTAATTTAAGCTAAAAGATATATTAAAAATCTGAAAAAAATCACAGATTTATGCCAAGCTTCCTCCTGTGGCGCTATAACTGTGACTAAATATTGGCATGTAGATGTCCCCAGGAGAGGAATTTTATCAACCATGTGAAGTTTCAGGCACATCGGACATTGTGTGACTGAGTTATAAGTACTTACTCCTCCATGGCGAAACACAGAGGTTTGACAGGCCGACACGAACACGCCCTTCGGAGAAAACTCTAGATCAGGTGGCACTATAACTGTAACTGGATATTGGCATGTAAACGTGTTCAAGTCAGCACTCTTATCATATGTTTGAATTTTGAGGTGGATTGGACAATGCACGCCTGAGTTATACCAACTTCCTGTTTCATAGCGAAACATCAAAGTTTGAGAGGCTGCCACGGACATGGCCTTCGACAAAAACTCTAGATCTTCGCAATTTAACATCACCAAGGCCTTTAGATGGCAATACCCAATTTTGATAAAATCTCTAGGAGGAGTTCGTTAAAATACGCCTGGAAATGGCACAAACGGCACTTTTTCGGCACAGGAAGTAAAAATATCCAACTTTCTGTTGGGTTTGAGATTTCGCTCCAAAAAACTTTTTGTAGGTATTGGCATGTTTTATGTGTGTGCCAATTTTCGTGCTTGTGCGTGAAACGTAGCTCGAGGGCCAGTCCATCAAATGTGTATAGGTCATTTTGCCACACCCACTTCCGATCCCCTAACAAACGTAAATTTTCACCCCTTCTGGAGCGTATGCTAAGTTTTGTGAGTTTTCGGGCATGTTTAGACCCTCAAAATTGCAATTCATTCTAAAGATGAAGAAGAAGAAAAAGATTAAACAGAGCAATTCCAATAGAGCATACGCACCATTTCGGTGCTCTGTCCCTAATAAAATTATTATTGTTTGAAATTGTTCATGTTTGATCACAGCACTAGTGATAAAGTTGTGTTAAATTGATAACTCAACTAAAAATTGGAAATGATGCACTGTCATTTTATTTTCGGCTTAGTCCCTATATTAATCTGGGGTCACCACAGCGGAATGAACCGCCAACTTATCCAACATTTGTTTTATGCAGTGGATGCCCTTCCAGCTGCAACCCATCACTGGGAAACACATACACACTTATTCACACACACATACACTACAGACAATTTAGCCTACCCAATTCACCTGTACCGCATGTTTGGACTATGGCGGAAACCGGGATGTACTCAATTATACTGAGCACTGTATATTTGTGACAAAATATTACGTATTTCACACTGGATGAAAGATCATCATCTTCAACTTAACCTCGCGAAAATGGAAATGCTTGAAGTTTCTGCCAACCCGACTCTACACCATCACTTTTCAATCAAGATGGATGAGGCAACCATTACTGCATCCAAAATGGTAAAAAGCCTTGGAGTAACGATTGATGACCAACTAAACTTCTCTGACCACATTTCTAGAACTGCTCGATCTTGCAGATTCGCACTCTATAACATTAGAAAGGTCCGACCCTTCATATCTGAACATGCAGCTCAACTTATTGTTCAAGCTCTTGTTCTCTCCAAACTGGATTATTGCAACTCTCTACTAGCCGGGCTTCCAGCTAATTCTATCAAACCTCTTCAGCTGCTTCAGAACGCAGCAGCACGAGTGGTCTTTGATGAACCCAAAAGAGCACATGTCACTCCGCTACTCACCCGTTTGCACTGGCTGCCAGTTGCTGCTCGCATCAAACTCTTGGAGAGATTTAGCATGGTAACGAATATGTATATGGCAATGTTGATGTGTTTGGCCTTGGTGGCATAAGCTATGTTGCCATTCAAAGATACTAATTAAATTTATGCGCAAAACAGGAATATCGCATAAAAGATGTGCGAATAAAGCAGCTTTTCCATCCAATGAGTCAAAGAGAGCAAAATTGACACTTCCTGATTAAGTGGCGGCAAATATCAAGTGGAATTAAAATGGAATTTATTGAGGTAGGAGAAGCTGCGTGAATCTTTTCATTAATTGATAAATTATTTGCGCCTTAGAAGACAATGCTGACATGCAATGAACATGTGGTGGTGTTTGAAGGTGTGAGACGTGGAGCACAGATGCTCTTGACAGTTCTGGAGGTATTTAATAATATAATAACACTAATACTGAGATAGTTAAGGTGTTTTAGAATGAACAAAACAACATTTCAGATGTTTTACAGTATGGTCAACCTGCTGGTTTGTCCATTCACACACATTTTTGTCATCACATCATCTCTTATAACAAAATCACGTGACTTTTTTTTAATGCGAAAACTGGAATTTGTTCAGTAAAAGTGTTTCCATCGTAGTTTATGCGCATCTTTTCTTCTCAAATAAAAAGTTTATCCTACTCAGTTATGCGCATTTTCAAAATTGATACGCTTCTTGGCTTTCCATCAACTGTTTTTTATGTACATATCAAAAATGCCATAGCTATACATAGCTATAACATGTAGCAATAGCTATAGATCTGCTATGCTGCTGCTGCTGGTTGGATTATTAACGCAGAGCAAATACCAAGACTTGCTAATGCCAGTTTATCCACACATATGCAGTTTGAGAATATAACATGCTGCTCCTGCAAACATAATACATATGTAATCCCCGTAGCAGATCTAAACACAAGTGGAGCTGGGGCTGAGGAGGGTCTCTGGAAATGCTCTGCAACATTACAGTGTAGAACAACACTGAAGCAAGCCCATTGGCTGCTGAGGAAACAGCAACCAATCTTCTATGGTTAATGAAGTAGGAGCAAATTAGGTGACCTTTCAAAGAATTTCATGAAAGAACGTGTATTTATTTTGTTTGCTTGCTTAAATCAAGTGTCTTCAATACAGGATGTTCCTATGTGCCCCGGATCAGCGAATGCACCTTAATTGCATGATTACAGGTTTGGTCAGAGTGGCTGCTTATTGTATGACAGCACTTTCACAAAACACTCCCGTACACAATCTCAATCCAGTCAAAAGGCTTTTCTGTTGGCTTTTCTCACTGTAAACGGCCTCATCATCCATTCGGGCCATTATTCAAGCCACACAGGAGCCTCTCTTATTTCACAGGGGCCCCGGGGCAAAACCAGTGTCATCAGACTCATTGAGAATTAGAGCACAGTTGAATGTGTCCCCAGGCCCTCGTGAAGGAGCACAGACTGTTTTTCTTTTTTGTCTTCTATTTTTTTCCTCCTCTGTGGGCTAAAGATGTAAAGGAGGGGTCCAGGCAGGCTGTAAAACAGACAGTGAGTGTGATTTATGGGATGGCAGAAGATGAGGAACAGTGGGACGGCGTGAGGGAAACAGACCACCCTAGTGCCACATTCCTCCTCATACAGCAACAAACCGACTATCAGGCCAGATTATATTACAGCTCAAATGACACAAAATATAATCGTTTTTATGGTACAGTTTATACACATTTGAGGCATTAGCAACTCAGTTAAAGGAATAGTTCACCCAAAAATGAATATTTGCTCATTTATTCAGTGGGTCCAAACATATATAAATTTCCCTTTCCTACTTTCATAATAGGAAAAACAAATACTGTGGAAGGTTTCCAACATTTTTCTATAGAATTTATTTTGTGTTCAGCAGAAAAATAAATTCAAACAGGATTGTGACAACCCTGCAGGCACAGGACGTCAACATGACGTCATGCTGACATTGACCCCAATGTACCCCAACGTTGTGGGGATGTTGTATTTTGTTTGGAAATAAAAATCGGGTTGACGTCAGAACCCAATGTCAGGCTGACGTCAATGTCAAACCTCCAACCTAAAATCAACCAAATATCAACGTCTAATCATGTTACACCTCGACGTTGTGTGGATGTTACCACTATGACATCTATCAGATGCTGGATTTTGGTCACTTTCCAACACAACCTAAAATCAACCAAATATCAATGTAATTTGTTGCCCTTAGACGGTGGCTTAACATTGAATTTTGTTCACCTGATGTCATGATCTAAATCCAACCTGATATTAACATCTTATAATGTTGTGTGCCTGCTGGGAAGGAAAAAGTTGAGTAAAAGGTAACCGAATTTTGTTTTAGGTAAACTAAAAGAAGATTATTTTCAATAATGTAAAGAACATTGTGTAGAAGGAAAAGTTTCAGTAGATGTCAAAGGTTCTTGATGAATCCATCAATGCTAATAAAGAAGCATTATGTTATATAACTTGTAAACAGTACTTTAATCTCACACAAAAATACAAACTCTGTCACTTCACATCTTCAAGCGTGCGTGATTTTTGATTATTTTAAAGAACATAAGCGCTATATTGAAAACTGTTTAGGACCTCAATGGGCTATGTGCACAGCTAGTGTTTTTCAGCCAATGATGAACATCCAGTGAAAGGTTTATGTGACTATTTTCAATTTCATAAGCTTCCTTTTACAGCATCGATGTTGTAATGTAATTACAATATAATCAGTTAAATAGACTTAAGCATCCATTTGGTTGTTAAAGCATAAGAAGAGACAAAAGACAGGCAATACAGGTTTAAATGCAGGGACCTTCATTAGCAGCAGCCTAGAGCAAAAACTCCATTAAAAAAATACTGGGGTAAAATTAATTTCCATATTTTAAAGACATGGTGTGGAAAACTCGAAATTAATGCAATGCTTCTTGTTTGGTCTGATCCCCACTTTATATCGTATCTCAGCCAGGCAGTGATGATCGCTGCATTTTACGCAGCAATTTCACCACAATTCAATGCACCAGTCCATGTGCATACTGTAAACCCCATTGGTAAATTCCATGTCATGATACCCAATGCATCAACAGATTGAACTTTACTTAACAGTGAACCTACACCAGAGTTCTATGACTAATATATATAATTCTATAATGGCCATTCTGACTGTTCATATAACACTGTAGCAAATTAATTAAATAGTTATCCTAAAAATACAATCTTTTTTTGTAATAGAGCCAATAATTGTGTACAAGTTAGTTACTAGACCGCCTATATGAAGCTAGGTATCTAACTTTGTCTGGCAAGTGGCAAAGCAAATCTTTTCTCTGCAGTGAAAGTTGTATTTGAAAGTTATGTTTTTGTTAGCAGAATGTTGCTACACTGTAAAAAAATGCATGGTTCCACACAATTCATTCATGTTGTCCCAACACAAATTGATTAAGTTAACTTAACAATTGTAACAAATGTAAGTGGATTGAACATTAAAAAAATTAAGTTGTCCCAGTGAAAGCTCAAGAATTGTGTTGTTTCAGCTCATTTTAAATAAGTTTGAACGAGAAAAAAAAATATTTTTTAGTGTAGGCAACATCAAAGACATGGGAAAAAAGTAGCAGATGTTAAAATGCATAGTCTCATATGTGTTTTGTAATTTTAATACAATAACAATGTAAGAATGAAATGAAATACACACATTTAGGAAAAGTAAGGTATTATTATGTTTTTTTAAAAAAGCTATTAAATTACGAATACATTTAAAATGGTCAATACTTGAAAGTATTAAAGGGCCCGTGAAGTGCTTTGAAATGTGCATTTGCATTCGATTTTTGACATAATCTCAACCGAAACTTGAGGAGAGGGTGGGACATAGTGTATCTCCTCCCCTTTTTAAAAAACAGCCAATTGCGTTTTGCTTTATCATCGCATTACCAGAGGTTGAGCACAAGTGCATCAAATGTGAAGCGTCTTGTAGGGGGCGGGGCATGTCAGATACTAGAGAGCATTTTGATTGGTCACGATTCGATGAGAAAGTGTAGTGTGAGTTGATGTGAAAAAAAACATTGATCCATTTAGACAGAAGTGACAAACTACAAGATTTACATGTTTATATCAGTTTTATATTTTCTAAACATGCAGCTGGAAGGGCATTCGCTGCATAAAACATGTTGGATAAGCTTGCAGTTAATTCGGCTGTGTGACCCCAGATTAATAAAGGGACTAAGCCGGAAAGAAAATGAATGAATGAATGAATCTTCTAAACACAAATTTTGTCACTGTTTTGGAGCACACTAGCTTACAGATATCCTAAAAACTAACAATACTGATTCTAACATCGGAAAAAAAACATCCTCCAAAAAAAAAAAAAACAGTAAAAAACATTTACATACAAGCTTCTAAGTGCCATCTGTAAATTTCTTGTAAAATGAGCATTTTTCTGTGTTGGTTGAGTAATTTCCCTTTTTATGGAGATGAATAGGTTCTTTTCATTGCCTTTGAAGTGAAATAGCTGAGCAAAATGCTCATTTTACACCAAAGAATGTTTTAGAGGGCACTTTAAGGCTTCTGCATCAGAACTATTCATATTTACTGAAATGTCGCTCCCGGCACCCTGGACCTCATAGGGTTTTTGTTTAATTGTTGCAATGGCATTTTTAACTTATTTTTACTTTAAAGCAAAGAGCAACAACAAAAAGAACTTTGTTGTGAAATATATCATAGCACTGAATCATGTTCAGTCTCTTGTCAGTAACAAGCAACAAGTTTTTGGCTGCAGTTTACTTAACAGCCATCAGTGTCGCTAAATAAAGATTTTGAATTCTACATTCATTCATTCATTTTCTTTTTGGCTTAGTCCCTTTATTAATCTGGGGTCGCCACAGCAGAATGAACTGCCAACTTATCCAGCATGTTTTATGCAGCGGATGTCCTTCCAGCTGCAGCCCAGCACTGGGAAAAACCCATACACTCTCATTCACACACATACACTACGGACAATTTAGTTAATTCAATTCACCTATACCGCATATCTTTGGACTGTGGGGGAAACCAGAGCACCCGGAGGAAACCCAGGCGAACACGGGGAGAACATGCAAACTCCACACAGAAATGCCAACTGACCCAGCCGGGGCTTCAACCAGCGACCTTCTTGCTGTGGGGCGATTGTGCAACTCACTGCATCACTGTGATGCCAAATAATAACCACTACATCCAAAAATTCTTAATTCTCAATCAGTTGTTTTTCAATTCAGCAGATCTTCATCCAACTCAATAACATGACCCAGATACACACCTGTATGCACATATACTGTTTAAATGTGTGTTTGTGTATGAAGGGCCGCTGGCAAACACACCCAGAGTCACTCAAGATTACGCTCTCAGGTTGACAGAGACACAAACACACTGCAGCAGCATGTGACAGATATATTTTTTCCCACCCAGCTTGACTGACACCTGTCTCTGCACATATACTTTACTTTGATACACCCTTCATCAGACCCCTAGACACGCACACACATACATGTTGGGTTTTTATGTTTTATTGGGACTTCCCATAGACAAGGATTTTGAAATTGTACAAACTGTGTATTTTGTCCTGTGACCCCAACCCTTTCCACACTCCTGGATCAAAACAAGCGCAAGCTGCCAGATTGAGGACAGGAGCATGTAATTAAACCGTGATCTAAATAAAAGCAACAGCACACGATAGAATAGTTCCATATTAAAAGGAGTTTTTGCCCTAACCAACGCCTCAAATTGATATATTAGAAATGGCTTCTATTTCTCACAGATGAACAACAGATAACTTTGACAATGATCACCTCAGATAAACCTCATGTGCTTTATTCAGTGTTAAATGCTAACAAAGTGAGTTTGAATGTCATTTTACATTACGTTTATTGCCATACTACTGAAAGCAGCAGCAGATCCTTGTTGACCCCAGATCTTGAAAATAAAATAAAATAAACACATATGAGTGATTCAGCATGTACATTTAATAATGTTAAAAAGGTTTAATATGTAATAATTAGATTATAAACCTTACCATTTCAGGAGTGAGTGCACTATTCTGTGCTTCTGAATGGTTTTATTTAAAGTTCTGTCATGTTTTGTCAAGTGCAAACAGCCAAATTACTTATCATTGCATATCTCGTCACGTAGTGTGTGTTAGGACACACGTTTACAACTTAAGCTGTTCACCTAATGTTAATGCTCGTAATATTTATATTATTTGCTAATTAATAACCACCTCATGTGGTACTCTGAATCTGTGTCTTATTTCAGAGTCTTCTACTGTCCACCGGAGGTCGCATTTCGGTCGTGGAATATTACCAAACAAAGACGGATGTTCCAGCATGGAAAACACATTTTTAAATCAGAATATCTGACTTTAGCATTGTTTTTTAAGATAAACAAGAACACCTCTTAGTATGTAAATCTGTTGTTGTCATCACGTTTCCTCACGTGCCGCTGTGTGTGTGTGTATGGAGTTTCTGTGCGTTTCATCATGGCAAGAGAAGGAGATACAGCGCATTGCCGTCAGTGTTTCAATAGACACAAAAACATAACGAATGCCTTTTTTGTTGTTGTTGCAAGGATAGCCTAGATCAGTGGTCACTAATAGCCAGATCGAGGTCCGTGTTCGGACTCAGAAGCGCCTCATACATACGCGGACATACAGCAGGTCTGTTACTTTAGTCCCGTTTCCGCTGGGTGTACTTCCGCACAAGATCACTCCCGCTATTTACTCTGTTTACCTGCTGTCTGCTAAGAACATTTTCTTCTCGATGTACTGTTCCCTCTTAATTCACTACGATGTTGCTACGTGAAACAGAGCTCTCTGGAGTCATAATAAAATCATAAAGAAATCATAAATAAAAATGCGTTGTTGCCTTGGTAAAGCAAGCATAATGTAAACAGAAGTAATCAATACTTTAAAAGTGCTCAGTTACTAAGATGTGTTGACATCATTATTATCTGCATAATTGCTTGAGACTGTTGAGTCGATATGTAAAATAGAAAAAGGGGAAATTTAAGCTTTTTCCCTCTTTATTTTTCTTAAGCTTTTTACTTGAACATACAATTTTCAAAATGCCCTATTTTATTTAACTAATGCGAGAACATGCACATCTACAGTCATATGTGTGAAGCTGTCTGGTGTTTGTTAACCAATAAATATGTTTATTATTCTTTGAACTGTTCTGTATGCAGTTTTTTTTCTAAGGATAGCACAAACCGTACCGACGATTTCGTCGACCCTAAAATTGTGATACACCAAACCATGAGTAGATTGAACCATTGCACCCCTAGTTAATACACTGTCATGGTAACACATATGACTCTAAAGTGCAAAAAAATGTTGTTTATCAACATTTGGTGTAACATGAAACCCTAAAAAGAACCATAGTAATTTAACAAAAGTCAGTTTATGGTTATCCACTGTATATATTAAAGGCCATGGATGATGAAAATCATCTTTTGGAAGCTGTTAGGACAGAACTGTGTGTAGGTATAGTGTGTCCACGGGCATATTGGGGTGATAGAAACACAATAAGTCTCCTTTTTTGAAATTACCTGACATTAAATTAGTACCCAAATCCCTCCCATTTTGTGGCCCACCGCACATGACGTAGGAGTCCCTGCCCACTGAATTGATTGACAGCCGCATATTAACATGTCTCTGTAGTACCGCATATAATCATATAAACTAGACAGGTTGTACTCAAAGCAACTGGGATTAAAAGATCTGTTCAGCTCTCTGTGATCATCAGTCATCATCAAATGTTTGTTATTAATTTTATCGATTTTACCATCTTTTCTTTATCACCACAAGCACAGGTCAGTACAATTATAAAAGAAGACACTTCAATCCCGGTTTGTGGACTTTAAATCTGTTTTTTTTTTGTGCATTAACATAATGAATATCCATACAGCGGTGGATTTTAATGTCACATTTGCCATCCTGTCACATTTGCCATGCAAAAACAGTGCAAAGTTAAACGCGCGCTGTGTGTGTGTGTGTGTGTGTGTGTGTATCCGTTGGGTCCGTTACTTTGTAACATCATTGTGTGTGACTCATCTTTGCAACTCCACAACAAATACATCAAATAATCATTGGGAAAGTTCTTACTGTAGTATTTCTCACAAACGTTACATGAGATCTGCTTCCTTTATGTCTGTCACTGTGCTGTTTATCAAGGGCCGGCACGTCCAGAACATAGGACCTAGAGGAGACCTAGGCATAAGACTGAGGGCGGTAAACCAAACCCCACCCCAGGGCGGCAGAATAGTGAGGGCGGCAAACAGTTTGATGTGAAAGTGAGATCCTCACCTCTGCGACATAACCCCCCCCCCCCCCCCCCTCAATACACTCCGCGACCCCCCCCCACTTCATGAACAGGTCACTTTCGTTTTCACTTTCAGGTTGAGGGCGGCGTGATGCGTGATAATCCTTTGCCTAGAGAAGTAGTTCAGCTTGCTCAGGCCCTATAGCCTGTTTATCTGACGCAGCCGAGGTGGAGATTGAGGCACACTCTGAGAGGCGCGTGGGAATGGTGGGCAGAGAGAACTAGCATTCAAGGCACAGGCAACAAAAAACAGCTACATTGTGTTCATAGGAGAAAATCCAATATTCTGAAAGGTATAAATAATCTGATGGGTGTTTTGAGCTGAAAAGTTACAGACACATTCTGGAGACACAAAAGACTTATCTTAAAAATCATGAAAAAGGGGTAAAATAGGTGTCCTTTAAGCAAAATTACTGTTAACCAGGTAACAAATTTGTATTGTGGAATATTTGCAGTTTTTTACTGTTAAAATCAAGACTGAAAATTACTGAAAATATAATGGCATGTGCTATAATCCGCTCATCTAATGATTGAACAGTGAATTATTGTTGATGGAAAAAGAGGAGATTGAAATTGAGTTAAAGTGAGAAAAACTATCCTGAATTTTTGTTATAATTCGCTGAATTGTGCTGTTTATTCATTCTGTTTATACTGGTACAGCAGACCTGTCGAGTTTGTGTTTGTGTCAAGCCATTTTTATCAACAAAACTAAGACTATCTCACAGAAAACATATTGCAGTTTTACACTTTCAGGATACTTCATTCTGTGTAATTTAAATTCTCCATTCTCAAGGGACCAAAAATGTCGTCACATGATCAAAAATTACTGACGTTGCTTAATATACATAAGGAAACAGTTGGTCTCCAAAACATAGTGATTACTAGGACCACACACATGCGGTCCAATCTCTTGGAGTCAGTCATTTTGTCAGGGTCATGCTCTTCTAACCTTCTGACCTGTTACCCCTGCAGACTGTGGACTCAATGTGCACAAACAGTGCTCCAAACTGGTGCCCAGTGACTGTCAGCCAGACCTGCGCAGGATCAAGAAGGTTTTCAGCTGCGATCTCACCACACTGGTCAAAGCACACAACACACCACGGCCCATGGTTCTGGACATGTGTATCAGAGAGATCGAACACAGAGGTACTGAAATGCTGTTCTACTCTGACATTTCTTTAGCAGCTGTGGCCTTCAGAGCAACACTTCATCACTGTCTGTCAGCGTTTAAACAGCTGCCCTTTACTCTGCTGTGAAATATCAAGACGTGCAAAAGAAGTCTTAGATACCTTAACTTAAAAAAATTCTGTCACCATTTTCTCACCTTTTACTTGCCACAAAAGAGTTTCTTTCTTCCGTCAAACACAAAAGAAGACATTTTGAAAAATGTTAAATACTGTAACCATTGACATCCATTTAATTTTTTTCCTACTATAGAAATCAATGGTTACAGGTTTTCAACTTTCTTGTAAATATCTTCTTTTGTGTTTAAAAGAAGAAAGAAACTCAGAAATAAAGGGTTGGAACCACTTGAGAATGCGTAAATAGTGTGTAACCTTTCATTTTAGGCTGAATTATCCATTTAACTACTTTAAAAAAGTGGAGAGAGAAGTTTTCGTTCTGCATTTTTTGACTTCAGGTGAGCATTTAGTTAATATATTTTAGCCATCAGTCATTGTTACCGTTTATGAAAGAAAAAACAGCACTGAACATCACAAAGAAAGAGATTACTAACATTTTTGTTAAGTTTTGTTTTCACCTTTGTTTTCATTTGTTGAATACTTTTTCCAGTCATCTTTAGTTCACTGTAAAAAATGCTGGGTTCCACACAATCTATTTGTGTTGGGACAGCATGAAAGAATTAAGATAACTTAATAGATTTTACAAATTTAAGTGAGTTGAACATAAAACAATTAAGTTGTCCTCTAAAAAGTCAAGAATTGTGCTGTTTCAGCTCATTTTAAATAAGTAGTTTGAGTGTTGGGCATTCAAGTGTGTAAGGCGATATATGGATGATCAAGAATTGCAGGTACATTTTGAGTCGCCAAGTAAAAAAAAAGCTTTAATGAAATAATTATGATTAATATACCAATTATCAAGGTATCCCTACACATAATGGACTGTCTCTTTCTCCTGAATCATATAGTCATCTTCATTTATCATGAAGTTTGATTGCCATCTTTTTGTGTGTTTACTACCTTACCATGGTTTGAAGCATATATTTTCTGTATAATTTGTAATTCAATAATACAAAAATATTTTTGTGTCTGTCCACATTCTGGTCAATTCTTATTAAAAAAACATCATCTGTAAAGCACTTAGACTGACTTTATGAGTGTGAGTTTCACTTGCACTGATGAGGACCTCTGGAAGGCATTGAGTCATGTTGTTATTGTACTCTCGATAATTTGTACAAAATGTTAAGAATACACCAATAGTGGATTCATTGAATTTCTCATTCACTTCTTGAAAACTTTAATATGATGAACGTCGATCAAATTTTGTTTTAGACATGTCATCTGGCATTTGGTTTGAGCTTAGCACCTTGGCCTAAAGACTAAACAGTGGAAATGTCAACTCTGTTATTGTCAACTCTGTTAGTGGTTTACAAAGTTGAATAATAAGTCAGTAACCAACACTTAGTAGCAGAATCAAATGTCCTCTGTCACATTTTGCATTATTTTCATTATTTTACATTAATAAGGGATTTAGTTTACTCTAAATAACGCATTTGTTGTCATTCCAGTTTAAGGAAAAGGAATGGAAAATGCTTAAAATGTACCAACAGTTCTTGAATTGTCATATGTAAAACCGTTAATATGATTGTATAAGTACACAGTAAATAAAATATTTGGTTCCACACAATTAATTTGTGTTGAGACAACATGAAGGAATTATGTTTACTTTTTCTTTTTACTAATTAAGGTTGATTGAACATGAAACAATTAAGTTGTCTCCAAAAAAAAAACTCAAGAATTGTGTTTCAGCTCATTTTAAATAAGTAGTTTGAACAAACAGAAAATGTAATATTTTTAGTGTACACTGTAAAAATGCAGGGTTCCACACAATTCATTCATGTTGTCCCAACACAAAGCAATTAAGTTAACTTAACACTTTTTACAAATTTGTGTGGATTGAACATACAAAAATTAAGCTGTCCCAATTAATGCACAAGAATTGTGTTGATTAAGCTTATTTTAAAAAAAGTAGTTTGAACAAGCAAAAAAACATTTGTTTGAGTGTAGTTATACAATGTTTTTTTATTTTGATTATAATGACAGTACACTTGTTATAAACTGTATGAGTTTCTTTTTTACTGTTGAACACACAAAAACTTTTATGTTTAAAAGCAATTTCAAGTTTTTCAATTTTTGTGAGGATCCCTGGTCTAAATTCAACTCAAGTTGAGTCGAAAGGAATGTTGTGTCTCACAGGACAATGGTGCTACATAAAGTAATCCTAAATACAAACACATCACTGGACATAAGAGCTATTTAAAAAAATTAAAAAAAGAAAAAATTCAGAGATGGGTTTCAGGCCTCATTCATATTTGGAAATAAATCAGATATAAATTATATATGTGACAATGCGACTATCGAGTAAACAGGCAGATCGGATTTATTGAAGCATTCCATTTTGTTCATTAAACGTGCGACAATGTGGTGTCCGTGGTTTAATGACGTAGAAGGAAGAGCGTGTGTGGAGACGCCGACGCGGTAAACAACAACAACCGAAGAAACATAGAAGAGGAAAGTGGCCACAATTTGGTCCCACCAGACCCGAGATCTCTCTCGTACACACAAATTCCCCTGAATTGTGGAAGACACCATATATAAACCATAGGCACAAGCTGCGATGACAGCCCTTTCCCTCCTTCTCCACCTCAAAATTATTTTAAAGTTGAGCGAACTTCGCATATTTCTCAAAAAAAGCTAAAACCAAGACAATTTCTTTAATCGTGGCTAGTTTGGTGCAGATGCTAGAACCTGCCTTTACGCATGGGTGATGTTGTAAATTGTATGACAAGAGTAAACACATGAATTGGATATGGGTCACAATTAAAAGAATGTGTAAATGAACAGGCAAAACAAATCAGATATAGGCAACAAATTGGAATTGGGCATCAAGACCTGACAGTGTAAACGTGACCTAAGAGGCATGGAGTGATTAAGAAAGTGTCTATAGAGCAAATGTGCAACCTGGTGCAAGAGTTGAGGGCTCTAACAGCCTGTGGGAAGAAGCTGTTGAGTAGTCTAGCGTTATTAAGTTATGATGATCAGCAGATGATAGATGTACTGTGCTATATGCGCCCTGCAGGCACAGGACGTCAACAGGACGTCATATTGACGTTGTACCCCAGCATACCCTAACGTCGTGAGGACATTGGATTTTGTTTGGAAATGAAAATCAGGCTGCCCTAACAACTCAACGTCAGGCTGATGTCAATGTCTAATTTCCAACCTAAAATCAACCTAAATTCAACCAACTATCAACGTCTAATCATGTTACACCTTGACGTTGTGTGGACGTTACCACTATGACATCTATCAGACATTGGATTTTGGTCCCTTTCCAACACAAAGTAAAATCAACCAAATATCAACATAATTTGACGTCGTTATTGGACGTCAAAATAACATTGTCTTTAGACGCTGGCAAGACATTGAATTTTGGTCCCCTGACGTCATGACCTAAATCTATATTAATATTAATGTCTTATGATGTTGTGTGCCTGCTGTGCAGATTATCCAATTTATCAAGGTAACAACCAGCAGATGAATTGATTATTCACTTAAAGTTGTTGGCTGCAGCCCTAGATTGATCAATATTAATTTACATGTCCACTTCCCTGCCACTGACCGCATACATCATGTAAATTCAGACTGTTTTGCTTCTTCCAGGGTTGAAATCAGAGGGTCTGTACAGAGTGTCAGGCTTCACAGAACATATAGAAGACGTCCGACTGTCCTTCGATAGAGGTGGGTATTAGAAACACTCATCATCCTTATAAAAAGCATTTAGTCTTTTTTTCCATTTGCTTACATGCTTGTGTTACAGTTCAGTAGTTTGTCATTGTTATTCTATCAATACTCAGCCTGGATGGGAAAAAACTCTTTTCCATCCAATACACTGCATTATTGGTACAATATAGTGATTCACCTGGTATTTTTAACAGATGGTGAGAAGGCAGACATCAGTGCCAATATCTACCCAGACATCAATATAATCGCTGGTGCTCTGAAGCTGTATCTGCGAGATCTGCCCATTCCAGTTATCACATACGACGTCTACTCCAGATTCATACAAGCAGCGAGTAAGAGATTTCATATCACATATTACATTCGCTAATATTGTAACTAGGTCTTGTAATCTGTGTTTTAATGATCCTTAATAATGTCTATTTGTGCTGCAGATGTAATATAGATGTAATATTAATTTCAGGTGTCTTCAGAATGTGTGTGTGTGAAGTTTTATGTCATTTTTATCTTAGCTGTAAAGCCTATTTTTGAGTGTAAACAAAAAATACATTGCTTGTGTTCGAGTCTCTAAATGCAAATGAGCTCCTGCTCCCCACCCCCTTTTTCAGAAAAAGGCAGAGTCTTTACTGCCCTTGTTTTGAATACTCTCAAGAAAAAAATTTAATATCTGGTTTAGTTTTATCGGATCTTTTGCCCTCACATGGATGAAATTGCCTTTTGAATTGCATTTGACTTCTCATGTGCTGTCTTTGAGATCACATATCCAAAGTGCATGCATACACGCACACAGAGCCAGATGAAGTGAGTATTAAGCTAAGGTTTATTTACCATCTTGTTGCTCACAAACTGCCAAATAATAAGAATATATTTTTAATGCAGTGACTTTACACTACCTGACAAAAGTCTTGTCGCTTATCCAAGTTTTAGGAACAACAAATAATAACTTGACTTCTAGTTGATCATTTGGTATCAGAAGTGGCTTATATGAAAGGCAAAGGTGTCTAGATTACGCTTATTTTCCTAAATAAAATATGACCATGCCTTGATTTTTTTATTATTTGATTAAGACAGTAGGTTCTGACTTTGCTTAGACAAAAAGCAAAGCGAATAATAAAATTGTATTAAAATACAATCTTTAAGCACATTTTAAATGTGCTTGTAAGTCAAGAATACAGCATTTGTAGCTGTAGTTTTAAACTGCTTACTGACATCTATTAATGTAGATTTGGTGCTTAACAGGTAATGAATTAACTATTTACTAATGCTTAATAAATGATTCATAGTGTGTGGTTATTATAAAGTGTTACCAAATATTGTCTTGTTTTCAGAAATATGTCGAAATTAAGTGTTTTTTTTCCTTAAAACAAGCTAATTAATCTGCCAATGGGGTAAGAAAAATAATCTTGTTTCTGCTTTGATATAAGATTAATTTGCTAACCCCAGTGGCAGATTAATTCGCATCTTTAAAGAAAAACCTCACTTCATTTTGATTTGTTATTTCTGTAAACAAGACAATATGTTTTACTTGTTTAGACTTTAGACCAGGGGTGCCCAAACTTTTTCGTATGAAGGGCCAAAAACCAAATATCTTTGAGAGTCGTGGGCCGAAAGCAAATATAACAAACTATATTACATTAAAGTTGCCATGGGTAATTTGCTAATTTATTTCATAATATTTCAATATAAATACAAAACATTACTTTAAATTGTATTATCTAATGCAGAATAACTTTTTAAATGAGAACTTATTCCAATAAAACCACTAGCCCAGCGGAATCTGCCTTAGACTTGATTTGCGTGTGAATGAGGGAGGTATGGATGTTTCCCAGTACTGGGTTGCAGCTGGAAGGGCATCCACTGTGTAAAACATATGCTGGATAAGCTGGTGGTTCATTCCACTGTGCCGACCCCTGATGAATAAACCCTGCAGGCAAAGGACATCCCCCCATGTCATGGGGTCATTGGATTTTGTTTGAAAATAAAAATTGGGTTGACGTCAGAACCCAACTTCAGGCTGACGCCAATGTCCAACCTAAACTCAACCGAATATCAACGTCTAATAATGTTACAGCTTGATGTTGTGTGGACGTTACTACTATGACATCTATCAGACGTTGGATTTTGGTTACTTTCCAACAACCTAAAATTAACCAAATATCAACATTATTTGACGTCGTTATTGGACGTCAAAATAACGTTGTCCTTAGACGCTGGCTAGACATTGGATTTTGGTCACCTGACGTCATGACCTAAATCTAACCTAATATTAACATCTTATGATGTTGTGTGCCTCCTGGGAAGACAATGGAAAATGAATGAACGAATGAATGATTATTTAGCAGCAGATACATTTGAGAAAGATGCAGATTTTTAAACTGCTCTATATGTGGTTAAACATCACCAACACATTATATTATTATTATGTATTATCTGCCCAATTCTAATGAGTTTTTTTTCCCACCTTTTTCTTGATAAGAAATAACAGATCCCGACTCCAGACTGGAGGCAGTTCACGACGGTCTCCTCCAGCTTCCTCCAGCTCACTATGAAACTCTGCGGTACCTGATGACACACCTGAAGAGGTAAAAACCACAACACATTAATCTCCCAGACATATTTACTACTCTCACAGGACTCCACATTGAGCTGATGGCTGTTCAGGTTTTTTGTTGCATTTAAGCAGTTTACCTGCGGCTTTACTCCACCAGTTTACTTCCCGTCACACTGTAATATAAAACTTCTAAGACTGATTAGGGGAAATGGGAAACCCAATATGGCACTTTTTAGGAACTATAGTACAATACCTTCAAAACAATCCTCGAGGATTTATGCTTTCCTGTAACTTGCCAAGCCAGCTTTGCCACTTTTCCCTATCAATGGAAAGTACTATATATCAATTGCCTACCTGCGTGTTTATTGCCAAAATTGTATTGTCATGCATTTTTCCACTCTTTTGTCTGTTTTTTTTCCAGGGTCACCATGTACGAGAAGGACAATTACATGAATTCAGAGAACCTCGGAATCGTTTTTGGCCCGACGCTCATGAGGCCACCGGACCTGAACACACTCACGACTCTCAACGACATGAGATACCAGAAACTGATAGTTCAGCTCCTCATTGAGCAAGAGGACATCTTGTTTTAAAACAAAACAGCTGAAATGAAGACTTCACAGACTTTAAAGAGCGTGTACATTTTTAAAAAGCGGCCACACATTTGACAAGATGTGTTTTCTCATCTGATGCTGCACTTATGTGTTTTAATGTGGTTTGACCCAGCAAACGAATTAGCCCTTTTCAAACTGTCAGTCCAAATCTGCATCGTAAAAAAAAATCTGTTAATGAATGGTTTCCGTATTTTGTGATTCACAAGTGTTTTTCTTTTATTATGGTTGTGAATTGCATCATGGGACTGTTATCTCTGCTCTGTTGACTTTTAATGTTGAAAATTCAACTCTACAGATTAATGAAATGACTTTTATTGACATTTTAGTAGTTTGAAATAATATAATGTATAGGAAATAATCTAGAGAGAGATAAGTCTGTAAAATAACAGAAAATGTACTAGCAGTTTATTACAAGGTTTTTGTTTTTTTTGTAGTGTAATATATTAACGCCCACCCAGACAATATATCACTTTAAACTATTAAAAATATTAATAAAAGTCACTTTTTCAAACATTTTAAGGTTAAAAGTGGTTGGAAGAAAGCTCAAGGTCCCATAATGCAATTCTAAAGCATAAATAAATGGGGAAAAACAAAAACTTGAATCACAAAATATGGAAAACTGTTAATTTACTGATATTTTTAACAGTGGGATTTTTGTGCACATTTGAATTGGAATCCAATCATATTTAGCAAGTTTGAAGAATTTATGAAATTATTTTTTCGAGAACTTGAGTAGTATTTTGCAAGTTTTTTCAAGTATTTTCTGCGTTATTTTTAGAAAACATGCTGAATCTTTTGGTAGAAACAAACAAGCTTATGTTGCAAAGTGAAAATTGCAGTATATTGCTATATACAACCATATAAGATCAAATCATCCAGTATTATAATTTAGTTGAACATGTTTTCATCTGCGTAGAGTGCAACAGTTGGGTGTTAAAAAAGAAAAACATTTTTCTTGGTATCACTTTATTTTGATGGTCCCTTTAACGCATTTTGTTGAATTTAAGTTACATTGCATCTACACTATTGCAAACTTTGGTGCTGTTGTTTTTCAGCATAAGCCAATTCAGATATTCCATAAAACAATATTAAAAAACACACACAAATCAGATCTCAACAACTGTGGTGCAAAGTGTGTGAGAGATTTGGACTGACAGTGTGAACGTTGTCACTCTGTATTCAGCTGTCGAGCAGAATACACAATGAATTGTGATTAATTTTGTTAAAATCAAATGATAATACTGTTTTTTTTATTCTGCTGCCAAATAAGTATAATTCTTTACTTCCCATATGAATCTATGAAAATGTCATTTTTTTCATGTCATGAACAGATATCTAGAGGGCAAAACAAGGCTTTCCTCTATTGACCGCCATTTGTTTTTATCAGGTGTACTTACAAAGTACTACAGGTACCATCGATGATGTGAACTAAAGTGCATACGGAAAGTATTCATAGCGCTTCACTTTTTCCACATTTTTTTCTGTACAGCCTTAATCTCAAAATTCTACACACAACACCCCATAATGACAATGTGAAAAAATTTTTTTTTAATTGTTGCAAATTTATGACATGTACATAAGTATTCACAGACTTTGCTGTGAAGCTCTAAATTGAGCTCAGGTACACTCTGTTTCCTCTGATCATTCTTGAGATGTTTCAGCAGTTTAATTGGAGTTCACCTGTGGTAAATTCAGTTGATTGGACATGATTTGAAAAGGCATACACCTGTCTATATAAGGTTCCAGGGTTGACAGTGCATGTTAAAGCACAAACCAAGCCTGAAGACAAAGAAATTGTCTGTAGACCTCAGAGACAGGATTGAGTGAATGCCAGGCATTACGGTTGGAGAAAAGCAGGCACCACTCATCACCAGGCTAATACCATCCCTACAGTAAAGCATGGTGGTGGCAGCATCATGCATGCTGTGTGGATGTTTTTCAGCAGCAGGAACTGGAAGACTAGTCAGGATAGAGGGAAAGATGAATGCAGCAATGTACAGAGACATCCTGAATGAAAACCTGCTTCAGAGTGCTCTTGACCTCAGATTGGGGCGACGGTTCATCTTCCAGCAGGACAATGACCCAAAGCACACCACCAAAACTTCAATGGAGTGGCTTAACAACAACTCTGAGAATGTCCTTGAGTGGCCCAGCCAGATCCCAGACCTACATCCTATTGAACATCACTAGAGAGATCTGAAAATGGCTGTAGACCGTTGATTCCCATCCAACCTGATAGAGCTTGAGAGGTACTGCAAAGAGGAATAGGCAAAAATTCTCAAAGACAGGTGTGCCAAGCTTGTGGCATCATATTCAAAAAGACTTGAGGCTGTAATTGCTGCCAAAGGTGCATCAACAAAGTTTTGAGCAAAGTCTGTGAAAACTTCTGTACATGTGATTTTTCAGTTTTTTTGTTTTTAATAAATTTGCAACAATTTCAAAACATTTTTTTCACATTGTCATTATGGGATATTGTGTGGAGAATTGTGAGGAAATAAATGAATTTAATGCATTTTGGAATAAGGCTGTAACATAAAAAAATGTGGAAAAAGTGAAGCGTTATGAATACTTTCCGGATGCACTGTACATGTAAACAGATTCACCTAGAATATGACTGCAGGACACTCCACTGCATGCTAAGCATTGTGAACCATTATTCACAAAATGTTTAATGTGATTTAATGCATTAGGAGAGTTGGTTCATATTATGGGCTTATCTGTATGCATCGTCCATGAGATGTAAAGTACAGTACAGTGGCTGAGAGAGCTCAAACATGCTTAAATTAAGAAAACACATTCATATAGAAAAAAACACTAACAACTGAGAAAACATTTGACAACACACGTGCATGCAAAATCACAACACAACAAATGCAGAAACATTGTTCAGACCACTATGGAAATGTGCTGGGGACCTCAAAATGTGACGAAAACTGGCTGCTTCCACTTTAAAATTAGTTTGTTTTGTTTTTATTTGTTTTTAAAGTCTTGAACATACACTGTAAAAAATTATTGCCACTGAAAACTAGAACATCAGTCAAACTGACTAAAAATATGAAGTTACAATTTATTTGAACCTGATTAACTAGTTAAAATTGGTTAAAGTAACATGCAAACATTTATTGTCATAACTTTTTGTCATACCATTAGGCTATTTACAATCTACAGTAACTTGTTGTTTGTATATTTTCAGCCCTAATAATCAGACAAATTAATGTTAAATGAAATGTTATTTTAATGCCATCTTATACTGACAATACTTTATCAAACACCTTCCAGTTGTTACCATCAGGTCGTCGATATTGTGTTCCCAGGTGTGTAAGAAATAGGATAAAAAATTAATTTATACCCCAAGCAATTAAGTTTTTAAACACTTCCTGCCTCAGTAGCAGCTGATGGCTAGTAGGCTGGTTATTAATTTAGAGTAGGGGTACCATGTTTTTAAATGATTTATTTATATAAATATACCAAATGTGGAATGTCACACTGTAAAACCCAACAGTCAACTTTATCAACTGAAATGAGTGTAGTTAACTCAAAATTGACTTTCATATTCTACTCATTTATGAACTCTAGTTCATAGTTTTGAACTCTAATAATTCAATTAAATGAAATAATTAAATACCTCATTACTTCAACTTAAATGGAGTAAGTTCACAGTACTCATATAGATTAGTTTTTTTTAACTCAATTGGTTTGTAGCAATCGGTTTCCTCAAACGGTTTTAAGTTGCCTTAACTTATTGGGTTTTGCAGTACTCAGTTGGTTTGAGTTCTCTTCATTTATTGGGTTTTACTGTGCTAAAATTGCTTCGTTTACTCAAATAGATAAAGTTCACAGTACTCATTAGGATTAGTTTTTGAACTTAAACAGTTTGTTGCAATCAGTTTCCTCAAAAGGTTTAAGTTACCTTAACTTTTTGGGTTTTACAGTCCAGAGGTCTCTGTAAGTGTATGCTGCAAATGAAATTTCCATACGGGGACAAATAAAGTTAACTAACTAACAATAACTGACTTTAAAAACAGGAAGCAGTTGGCTTCATCACATTTTGGGATCCCCTGACAACATTTTTGTTGGGGTCTGCACTATTTGCTGTGTATTTCTATATTGCATGAGGTGTGAAAATTTGTGCACGCGTGTGTCAAACTAATGAAGATGTTTTCTCAGTTTGTTGGCATTTTTTCTATTTGCATGTGCTTTTTTAAGCCCACTTGAGCTCTCTCAGCCACCGCAGTATTGTGATTTTGGTCTTATTACATTCTAATCACATTTTTAGAAATACTGCATCAGGTGCCTAAAAACAAAAACAAACTAACTAACTAAAATAACCCAAAAATTAAGATTATTCCAGCATATATATTTTTTTAATTTCATAACTCTTCTGAACTTAAAAGATTGGTATTGTGTTGCCTCAAATTATATAAAAATAGCACCTTTTATGCAATACAATGCCATAACTAACATTTAATTTTACATTTAATATATGTAGATTACAGTATAAAAATAAGCATTTTTACAAATAGCAATCTATAAATCATAAATACAGAAAATCTAAGAATTTTTCAAGAGCTCTCTTAACTTTTTTGTCCCCAAAGCTTTATCTGTGCTTGTCTTTTTTTCTTTTTTTTTGAAGAGCTAATCTAAATATTCATGGAAAAGAGGCAGGTCTGTACTGCAGTTCTGTGAATGTTCTGCCCTCCAGGTTTCCACGCCAGTCATGTGACTGAAAACCATGAATCAACATTGTGAAACTGACTTACTGCAAAGAATGAAAAACACTATTTAATTTTGGCCCCACAAGGTTGTTAAATATAAAACATGTGCTATTTTGGCAAGGACATTAAGATCACGTGTATGTAAAGCACTTTTTAATATTACATGGAGTGTAAATAGTTATTTTTGTTGTTGTTGTTGCTGTTCAGTGTTAATAATTCTGTGCTAAACTCATGTCTCCTTCCAATTAATTCTTGTTCATCCTAACAACAAAGAAGTGATCGACGTCACATCGCTCTGTGACCGAACAAAATGTTTCTGTGGGAATTTACTTAGTGCTTGTTCCTTCCTCCTTGGACTTGATCCCATTTCAAGAATGTCGCTGAACAGAATTGTGTGTATCGTGTTCTACTTAAACCCCTGAGGCGGGTTATTCACCTCAGAAAAGAAAAAAAGGTTCACAAATGGTACCTTCCTTCAGACTCTTTATTTGATATAAGACCTTTTTTGAAGCTATTTTCTGTGAAGAATGATTGTAATTATGATTGTAATTTATCAAATGCTGATTTATTATTAAATTATGCAAATCTGATTACTTTTAAATCACCGATTCTTTAATTTAATTCTTGTTTCTGTAGTGCTTTTTAGAATGTGGATTGTGCTAAAGCAGATTATCATAGATGAAGAAAAGAGAATAAAAAGTCGTAACAGTATTGTAGATAGCAGAAATATTTCTGAATATCAAGCAATATGGAGAATATTGGCAGAATAGTTCTAGTTAAATTCAAATGGATTCAGTTTAATATAAATGTCAAAGCTTATATTAAAGGGGATAGTTCACCCCAAACTGAAAATGTACTTACTGTCTACTTGCTCTCAAGTGGTTCCAAACCTTTATGAGTTTCTTCTGTTCAACACTAAAGAAGATATTTGAAGAAAGTTGATTGGCATCCATAGTACAACATTAAATAAACAATTATAACAATGTTAGTAAATCTGGTCTCAATTCAAATCAATTAAATTAACTTTAAATTATTAAATTATTCCACAAAAGCACTCAAGAATTGTGTTGAATCAGCTCATATTTTGAGTGTAGATAGCTAGATGGATGCATCATATTTCAAAGTACTTAAAATGTGCTGGAAAACCACAATTCTTGCAATTTTTGGGGGAAAACTTATTTGTTTTATGTTCAACCCACTAAATGTGTAAAACAATTATGCTAATATTCAATAGATAGATAGACAGACAGACAGACAGACAGATAGATCTATGAAAATGAACTCACTGTTTACTTGCTCATAAGTAGTTCCAAGCCTTTATGAGTTTCTAAAGAATATATTTTGAAGAAATTGAAATGAAAATGAAAAATAAACAATTATAATAACAATGTTTTTCCCAGGCATGGGTTGCAGCTGGAAGGGCATCTGCTGCATAAAACATGTGCTGCATAAGTTGGAGGTTCATTCCACTGTGGTCACCTCGGATTAATAAAGGGACTAAGCTGAAAAAAAATGAATGAATGAATGAATGCATAGCAATGTTAGTAAATCTGGTCTCAATTCAAATCGATTAAGTTAATTTAATGGATTTTGCAATTTTAAGTTGATTGAACATAAAACAATAAAGTTGTCCGTAAAAAATAAACTCAAGATCTGTGTTGTTCAGCTCATTTTAAGTAGTTTGAACAAGAAGCAAACATATTTTTGAAGTGTATGAAAACCAAATACTACACTGTAAAACCCCAAAAATGAAGGTAACTCAAATCGTTTGAGTAAACCGATTGCAATAAACCATTTAAGTTCAAAAACTAATCCTAATGAGTACGGTGAACTTAATCCATTTGAGTAAACGAAGGGATTTGAGCACAGTAAAACCCAATAAAATGTAGAGAACTCAAACCAATGGTACTGTAAAACCCAATAAGTTAAGGCAACTCAACCCGCTTGAGGAAACCGATAGCTACAAACCATTTAAGTTAAAGTACGAATCTTCTGTATATGAGTACTGTGAACTTACGCCATTTAAGTTGAAGTAATAAGATATTTAACTCATTACATTCAACACTGAGTTCAAAACTCTTTTCAAATTAGTAGAATTAACATTCAGTAAATTTTGAGTTAACTACACTCATTTCATTTGATAAAGTTTACTGTTGGGTTTTACAGTGTATGAAAGCCAATGCTTACAGGTTTCCAGCTCTCTTCAATGTCACTTATTCAGTGTTCACCCTAATAAAAAACCCCGAACAGGTTAAAAGTGAGAACATTAAATGATAACTGAATAATCATTTTTGGGTGAACTAGCCCTTTAAGTACAGACTATACAGTATGCGAACTTGTGAAAGTGTAACAACTCACATTTGCAGTATGTGAAATATGTTGATGTAATTAGTGCTTGGTCAGTTCTAGTTAGGCGTTGGTTTTCTCTCTGCTTATAGATTTTTTTGTTCCAGCTTCAGGGGTGTGAACAGCAGCATTGTTTGACAACTGAGACAACTGAGCCGGTTTATTGGCCCAAAGTGACTCTTTCAACTAAATCACAGGTGAAATGAAAAGCTGAAAACAGTTTCCTGAGGGCAGCGGACCAATGAGAGAAAGGGGGAGGAGGGTTTGTGAGCGGCAGGTAAAGTATAAATGATTTCAACACAGGTTATAGTTTAGACTGTGAGAAGCAGTGCTGTGTGTTGTGGGTAAGGATATAGAGACAAAACAAAACAAGATTGTTTTGCTGGATTTTTTTAAGAAACACAAGACTTGCCTGTGAGTCTCTGGTTGACATTAACGCCTGCTGCAGAGGTGAGTTTTCTCATGGAATCAATGGATTTGTCCAATAAAGAACAAATGTGTTGCAGACTTTGAAGACAGGCTTCATTTTTTATATGAGCAAATGTTACATTAATTCAGATATTGTAAATAATGTGCAGCTGCTGTTTAGATGGATGGATGGATGGATGGATGGATGGACGGTAAAAATGCAGGGTTCCACACAATTGCTATGTTATCTCAACACAAATCGATTTTTAACTTTTTTTTTACAAATTGAAGTTGATTGAACATAAAACAATTAATAAAAACCCTCAAAAATTGTGTTGATTCAGCTCATAAATAATCAGCAAACTATTTTTTGAGTGTAGATAGATGGATGAATGGATCAAAGTACTTATTTAAAATGGGTTGAATTTATTGGGGTCAACTTAATTGTTTTATGTTCAATCCACTTAAATGTGTAAAACAACTGTTAACTAGATAGCTAGATAGCTAGATAGATAGATAGATAGATAGATAGATAGATAGATAGATAGATAGATAGATAGATAGATAGATAGATAGATAGATAGATAGACAGATAGATAGACAGATAAATAGATGGATAGATTTAATTTTATATAATTAGTGAATGTTAAAATTAAAAATGACTGTGATCAACTTGTGAATGCTATAAAATAGTTTACATTGAATGTTCATGTTTAGTTACTATTATTATTATTGTGCCACCTTACTGTAATGTCATACAGTTTAATAATACAGTAATTAAATACATATTGTATAAAAACTGATCATATGCTGGCAACTTATATTCAAAAAAACCTACTACTGATTTAAAAATACATGATGGAATTGTTGTAACAATCAGAACTAGTTATTTAGGTTAATTCAATGCGGGAATCAATTTTGTGAAAAATGGTAACACTTCAATAAGCTTGTATTAGTTCATGTATTTACAAAGGTGAACAATGAACAATACAGTAATTATTCATCTTTGTTAATGTTAGTTAAAGAAAATTAAACTGTTCATGTTACTCACAGTGCAACCAATGTTAAGAAGCATGCATTTAGATTGTACTAATGTATGGGTCAAACTATGATTAACAAATGATGTAAAAGTAGGCCTATTGTTCATACTTAGTTAATGTTAGTAGTATTAACATTAACTAGCAAAACATTGTAATATGTGACAACTAATCATGTAATCCATGAAAAAATGTCTGATCATTTCAAAGTAATCTAATCTAATTACATTGTTACGATTTACTAACCTGATTGCCTAATCCACATCAGTCACTTGGTTATATAATAACAATGAAATGTTAACTTTGTTTTTCAGACTGAAGAATTATACAGGATGGCTGACAGACAGACCTGGTGGAAAAACTTCACTGGAAGGAACAAGAACAACTTTAAAGAAGCCCAGCAAGATTTTGGAAATTCGGACAAGACAGTAAAACACACTAACGGCGAGAACAAGACCAACAATCTGATCAGCGACGCGAGGTACGACGACTCTCAGCTGGAGCCTTACTTCAACGAAAACACGTGCCGGAGACACTGGACTGTTTCCCGCTCTGGTCGATTCAAGGAGAAGAGAAGAGTGCGGGTCACCATGCCTGAGCACAACTTCTACGAAACAAGCATTGCTGTTGCAAAGTAGATAAACAGTTTACAACAATAAAACTAAATGAACCTGTTTCTAATGAATTAGGCTGCTTCTGCAAGCGTGACGTACGCTTTACCTGGAATGATGCGGTGAGGGCACAGCTTTCAATTTGTTTGGTCTTGTTGCGTCATTCGCTTTCAAGACTGAGCCAATGTTGTAAAGAAAGCCTCATTAAGGTGAAACCACTTCAATTTCAGTGATGGACAGAACCTGGACATGCTGTAACCTGGATTTGTTTGCTGAAGCATCTTGAAGATTCTGTTATCAACCTTGAAAAAGAAAGACATCAGTCTATGCACCCAGCAAACACAAAACATGCCCAAAATGGTTCCTGTTTAGTTCGCATTTGACCAAAAAAACCTGGGAACAATTTATGTGGGTTCTTTTTATTTTTGGCAACCAAAAATCTATCTTCTGAGGCAATTGTATGTTTTTGTAACAACTTAAGAGCATACATAACATTCAAGTAACTCTTCTTATGTAAAGAAAAAAATCCTGGTTAACATGCTTTTGAGGACCAACAAATTGTTAGCTGGGTTGATGTATTTATTGTTAGCCTCTTATTTATTATTTTAAAAAGGGATTTTTAAAAAGAAATGAAGGAAATTTAGAAGATATGTAGTACAATCGTATCTTTTTAGTTTGTTGTGGGGAATTTAGTATTGTTTTACGTCACTAAATATTGCACCTTTGTGATGTTTTGATAGTCTAATGGAAGATTCAAAGTTTATTTAGGATACAATGACCTCTGTACAGTAGTTGGGGTATCGTGCAGGTTTGTGTTATCCACAGTTTACCTCCCCTGTGAAACTTAACCATTGTTTAACTACAAATAATACAAAAAAACACGGTTAATCCATGGTAAACAAAATAACCATGGTAAAACTGTGATTACATAAGTTACTTTTACTATAAAGTCATGGTTTTCATTAAGGTGTGTTTGTGTTTCATTAAAACTTTGTTTCATTTAAAACATATTTGATACAATTATATTTTAGAAATTACATTAACATAAACAGCATCACAGAGAAGTGACAATATAAAATAGGTTAAGTGTATAGGCCAAAATCTTATTTAAATCCCCAGCCCATGTTCATTTTTTAATATAGGAAAGAATAAAGTTGAAGGTTGCTATTCAACCAATAATTTTTGAACAAAGACACATAGAGTACAGAGTGATTCAGACTTACACAAACACAAATGGAACTGCAACTTTGGCAAATGTTGCAAATGTTTATGTAACCATGTTGAGCCAGAGTAAAAGAATGGAATGTTGTTAAACATGACTCTCGGTAAATGTTGCATCCAAATTATAATAAACACCAAACCCTAGTCATTTGCATTACCTAGGTGTGTGTGTGTGATGGTGACTGTCATCTGTTTAAAAAAAGGCCACTTGACTGCATTTCAACAGGGTGTTTCATAGTTTTGGTCGTTGTCATTTTTTATATATCTATAATACAAATACATGTGTGAATAATCTGTCAAAATAATCTGTCATTTGATTAGCATATGATCAGTAAACAGTTTATGGAAGAGCTCCCTCTAGTGATGGTGTATAAAACTACACTGTCAGCAGTCATGAGCAGCACAACACTGAAATACTTTATTCACAAGAACATTCTCACAGGCTACTCCGGACAAATGGACCATAACATTTTCAAAATGGCATAAACAAAATCATTTATAGATGTCAAGAGACTTCAAACGCACTGCAAGTTTAGAAAACACATGAACGTAGAAAAACATACAAATAGCAAACGTCATCAATTCAAGTGGTGCTCACTGCAGAGCCACTTGGGCAGAGCTGAGCTCCAGCAAGGGGGAGCTTGAGCTCCAGCTCCTCCTTCCTTGCACTACTTCTACAAGTGATGTTACTGGGGGTTGGGGTTAGGGGTAGGTGTACGCATTAAAACAGCTTATAGGAGGAGGAACGAGAGCTCAAGCTCCCCCTCGCTGGAGCTCAAGTGGCTCTGCAGCGAGCAGTGTCTCCATCAATTTGACAAAACATACATGGCAAATTCTCACAACCCATGCAAATACAGAAACAGTCTGCAAATAGTGCAGACTGAAATAGAAATGTGTCAGCGATTAGCGCTAAAAATATACAAATAAAAAGAAAACGTACGACGAGGATGTTAAAATAAAAAAGAAAAGAAAAAAATTTCCCCTCAGATCTACACCATTGACTATAAACAAGTAGCAGGATTTGTCACTTCTTTGGGTCCCCAACACATCTCCGATGTGGTCTGCGCCATTTGCAGTGCCTTTCTGTATTTGCACATGTTGTAACATCTGCATGATCATATCTTGTCAATTCAATAATGTTTGTTTTTTTCCCATTTTTTCGAGTGTTTTAGGTAAATGTTTTCATTAGGGGCTTAAGGGATCACGGTTGATCCATGATACGCACAGATCACAATCCACAATTCAGAACAAACGTGACCCAGGGATTAATACATTTTTTACTGGTAGATTAATCCTAAATTTGTATAGATAACAGAGAGATCACCTCTCGCATCATTCAAATCACATTTATAAGAGCAGTTAGGCTTTCCTGTAAAATATAATGATGATGGAAGAAGTTGTGGTAGATTATTCAGGATGTGGTGGGTGTTTTCTATCACTATTTGTTTATCCTGCATTATTGCATTCAGTGTAAGCTGCATGATTAATCAGTAAAAGATCGGGATCTCAACACCCACGCAACATTAATTATTGATGATGGTGATTTGCATATGTTTATTAATCCTTTAAATCACTGCATTCAAATCTGAAAACGCAAAAATCAAGAAAGAGATTGAGTCTTAATTAAATAACACAGAATGACAGAGATAACAGTTTATAGTTTGATAAAACCACTGATGTTTATGTTAAAGATTACAATCACTGTCATGTGAATTTAATGACTCTCAAAAATGAACGTTGTAGGCAGCAATTACATTATTTAACCAATAGGTGGCGACAACCAGCCATCAAAAACATGCCACTGAATAATTCTTCAAAAATGACCCATCTAGCAATGAAGTTTTATGAGTGAATAACTGAATCATTTGTTGAAAATGAGACTAACTATAAACATGGGTTGTAGGAATCATAATGTTGGATTTCGACATTTAGCGTTATCAGTTTCACAGCACTGAATATTTTACTATTTATTTTTATTCAGCTGATTATTTCTTTATTTTATTTTAAATAAAATGACAGGTTCTGCTTGTTAAAACCAAAAGTTTCTTGCAGTACTGTTTCTGTAATAAATGGAAAGCAAATTACATTTGTCTCCTCCACTTTATGGCTGATCCAAAAAAATGGTCTGATTCGTGACAAAAAAAACATTATGTGATCGGAATCGTGAGATTTGTGATCCATTACATCACTAGTTTTCATAACTTTGACCTCTGTTGGCCACCGTAATTGTTGTTTCATTCATTTTGGTCTAAAACAAGCGACACACAAATAAGGTATACCACGATTTGGTAAAGTCAAGGTTTTAAAATCGCCAAAATTCTCTGTAATATCATTCCTAAGGTATGTGTAAGATTTTTTTATTTCCGTTTTTTTATTTATTTATTTATTTATTTATTTTTTTAGGACAACAGTATCTCCAAAATATATCCAAAGAAGTTATTTTAAAAGAAATCAGTGTTTTTGAAACTAATGAAGACAGCAGAAGTCAATAACTGATTTGAATTATTCAGCCTGACATGGTTATTGCTCCAAAATATTTTAAATGTTACTTAAAATAAAATTTATTGTGTTCAAAAGCGAAAAAAGATTTTGGTTTTTACCCAGAAATTTAAAAGAATGTATTTTAGAGCAGTAATTTAATAAAGTTAATAAAGTTTTTATCAAAAGTTTTAATAAAGTTTTTTTTATCCAAGGTTATCATACAGCCAGAATCTTATACCAGCCAACAATTATGTAATAAAAGACAAAGGCTCCTCATATAGATGACATCGAATCAGAGTTACCCTTGTTTGTTCACAGAAATTAACGAAAATTATTATTTTTAAATGCTGTTGATTCATGACAGCCCAGTATATGGTGGTCAATCAGGGCTTACTCACACTAGGCCAGGGATGTCCAAACTCAGTCTTGGAGGGCCGGTGACCTGCAGATTTTAGCTCCAACTTGCCTTTACACACCTGCATGTTTTTAGAAAACCTGATAAGAGCTTGATTAGCAAGCCAAGGTTTGTCTGATTGGGGTTGGAACTAAACTGTGCAGGACACCCGCCTTCCAGGACCGAGTTTGGACAGCCCTGCACTAGGCTATTCAAACCATGTCCGGGCACGTTTCCTGGTTTGTTTGACAAGTGTGAGTGCTCCGAATCGGACCCAGGCGCGGTTCAATTGGAAGAGGTGTGCCAAAGCGTATACTGTATGTGGGATCAGGTATGCTTGTCGTGTGAATTCAAAGCATGCCTGAGCGCCAAACTGAAGACATGACGGCACATTTAAGGGACTGTTTCATATGAATTTATTAATCATTCTTACTTTTAAATGAAAGCAAACCATCATAGTTTATCAAAGATCCAAACCCCTCGCTGCACGTCAACCCCTCGCTGCACCTTCAGCAAACCGCCTTATACCTGCAGCACGAGGACTTTTATGAACATTTATGAGCTTTAAAAGCGGTGGAGCTGTTCAGAAAAAGATTTGACTGTGTCACTGTATATCAAATGACTAAAAATAATACAAAACGAGATAACTAAAGCAATGTCTACTGACTAAGAGCACTTCTCTTCCTGTTAAACTGAATAGTCGGATCATTATTGATGTAAGCATGCTCAGGTTCGGAAGGTAAAGATGCAGTGTGATTGCAGGCTGTCAGGGGAGAGGGGTGCTTTAGCACGACTCAAGGCAACCATGCCTAGTGAGAGTACGCCCTTAGTTCCTATGCACACTGTATACAGCTCTGTAGTCCCTACTGTTGTTTTTTGGACATACTAGGGCTGGGTGATTAATTGAAAAGTAATCAAAATCAACATTCAGATCTAATTTTTCCAGGACCCTGCTCTGTTTACATTTCACACAGTCGTAAGTTCTGTGATTGTTCTGCGTTGAGGAGTGTGGGCAGCATGGAGAGGGCAAAAGAATAAAAGAAACAATAGTTCTTTAATCGTAATTGAGTTAAAATTTTGATTTTAGGCCAAATCACCCAGCCCTAGGTCATCTTTAAATATATTTATAGCCAAAATGTAATTTGCATGTGCATGATGTCACTGTTTTTAGAAAATTACGTTTTTTTTTGTTAGGGTTAGGCCTTTTTTTAAAGTTGCATTTTCAGGTCCCCAAAACATAGTTATGTGAATAAGTGATTGAAATACATGAAATGTTCTGTTTTCAGTTGAAAACCCTGTCATATAAACACCTCCTGCTGCAATTAAAAGTTAAATAAAAAGTTAAAGCAATAGTTCACCCAAAACTGAAAATTCTGTCCTCATTTACTCACACTTAACTTCTGTTTTATTCTCATGAACACAAAAGAAATCATTTTGAAAAATGTTTGAAACTATTGACTTCCACAGTATTTGTTTTTTCTACTATGGAAGGCAGTTAACGATGACCATTTTCTCTTTTTTATGTGTTGAACAGAAAATAGAAACTCATAAATGTTTGAAACCACTTGAGGTTAAGTAAATAGGGAGTCAGTTTTAATTTTGGGGTGAACTGTCCCTTTAAATTTAGTCAGGCACTTGTAGGACAACATTCTCTTTGGGAAGAATGTAAATCCGAACGTTCAAATATTAAAAACTGCTCGAATGTACCTTATGTATCACCTGAGTGTAGATTAAAAACTAACATAAATTACACGCATGACCTGTAGATACAAACACACTTGTTTCTATCTACTGTAACATTTCTGTAGGCAAATACTGGAATCTTTTAGAAGGCAGATATTGCAGTGTTTTTGCAGGAGTGTGTATTTACAGTTCGTCGTGTTGATAAGTGAACTCCCGAGATGATATAAATCCATCTTTGTCTTCATCTTCTTTCTGGAAGATGTCCTCAACCATCACTTCATGATGGGTGTCATTGGCGGCGTATCCATGCTTTTCAAACTCTTTGCGCAGATATTCTTTGACCTGAAACATACAGAGGTGCAAACAAAGTCAATGTCAATTTTATTTATATAGCACTCTTCAACACAACCAAAGGTTGACCAATGTGCTGCACAATACAAATCACAAAGAGAAATATATAAAATTATAGCTTAAACAAACAATTCTCACTGATAAAATGGCAAATCAAAAAGGTAAGTTTTCAACCTAGATTTTAAAACAGACAGAGATTATGTAGATTCAATACAGAGAGGCAGAGCATTCCACAAGATAGGACCATCTACTGCGAAAGCACCGTCACCCCTGCATTTCAATCTTGACTTAGGAACATATGTCAACCCTCCCGTTTTCCTGGGATTCTCCCGTATTTTACACTTCTATCCCGCTATCATCCCGTAAAGGTATTTTCAATCTCCCTATATCCAACCCATACCGCCGAACCACAAGGGGGCGCTCCTTGCTCTTAAATGTGAATTTGTTCTGTGCTTTTATTTTAAAACATTAATATAAAAACGGCGGGATTCCCTTCCTTTCCATGACAGGCACCGTTACCCCTCTTATGCAATCCTCAAAACAGTCAGTTCATGTAGCGATGCGTGACTGTCAGATGCGCTCCATAGTGATAAATAGACTACGTTTTCCAAATGGATTCTGAACACGCGATTTGAAGGGGAGCAAAAGTGGAAACTCTGGGTTTTAGGTTTGAACAGACATAATAAAAATAATAACAATAATTTAAAAAATGCTAAATAAAAAGTAAATAAATAAAAAGCAAAAATGCTTTCATTATAGATGTGTGCAATTTTAAAGTGACACCTCTGTTATTTAATGTAATCAAACGAAAAATCTAAATGAGAGATTCATTTGCTGCTCTTTAATTGTTATTTATTTGCAGCTTTTCCTAGTGTACACTATTTATTCTATCCTTTGTAAATAATAATAATGATAATAATAAAACTTATTACTGACCTTTCAACTGTTTTTTTTTTACAATGAAAGAGCTCCAGATGAACATATAAGTAATTTGGGTAATTTATTTTATTTTTTTTACAGGGGGTGGGGTCTCCCTTATAAATAAGGGCGATATCCCATATTTTCACATCCGAATGTTGACAGATACATGCTTAGGGATACATAATAGTCTCTGGTTAGATGACCCAAGAGACCGACCAGGCTGATGTTCGGTCAACAGGTCTGACAGGTAAAAAAGGAGCCAAGCCGTTTAGTGATTTAAAAACCAAGGGAAGAATTTTAAAAGTGACATGAGCAACCAGTGCAAAGAGCATAAGACTGGTGTGATGTGGTCATGTTTTTTGGTACCGGTTAAAAGTCTTGCAGCAGCATTGTGAACTAACTGTAAACAGGATAGAGTTGTCTGAATGATCCTATGATATAGTGAGTTACAGTAGATCAATCTAGAAGTAGTAAAAGCATGAACTATTTTTTCCACATTTTTTTAGGAGTCGAAGCTGAAAAAAGGAGGACTTGACCACTGCGTTAATCTGTTTATCAAATCTCAAGCCATCATCAAAGATAACACCCAGATCTTTTACTCCAGGCTTCACAGAAAAACTTGATTTACCAAGATTTACTGGTGGTGTCCTAGAAGAATTTGAAGGGCCGAGCACAACTATTTCAGGCTTTTACATCCGACACACAAGACATAAGTGTCTCCACTTATCTGGTTTTAAGGGCAGGTAAATTTGAGTGTCATCCGCATAACAGTGGAAAGACAGACCATGTTTTCTAATAATAGAACCCAGGGGAAGGATATATAAGGAAATAGAATAAGGTCTAAAATATATCCCTGGGGAACACCGCATGTACAAACAGATAGGACATTTTATGTACAAACAGATTGTAGGCAAAAAGATAAGAACAATCTAAGGGTTGGGAGCTTTTTTATATAAGATATTCGCTTATTTGTAGTTACTTGAAGTTATTTTGTCTGTTTTTAAGCTATTATTGTTAGGACTAGTTATATCATTTTTATACTATTTTTATTATCCCATATGATCATCAATGCAAAATATTTTCCCTATATCTCACTTTACCAGCCTCAGGGTTGGGACAGAATGGGACAAATTAAATTACTATTAGGCCAAGAGTATAATAACACCGCAATAATACAGCAACTCTCATTCATGCGTCAGTTACTTCAAGTCTTGAATACTACTGTAATCCACTTCTCTCCGGGCTTCCTTCTAAACTCCATAAACTCCAACTGGTTCAGAACCATGCAGCTCGTGTCATCTCTAGGACTTTTCCATTCATTTCACGAGCATGTCACACCACTTCTTCACTTCACTGGCTTCTGGTAAAGTTTCGTATTGATTTTAAAATACCAATACTTACTTTCAAGGCACTTCATAATCTTGCTCCTCAATATCTCACCAAACTTCTCCTTACTGATCTACCCCTTCTCACACTCTTAGATCAGCCAACTCTATCTCCCTGGTGCCACCTCGCACTCAATTAAGCACAACGGGAAGCCAGATCTTTTAACTCTGCGGCTCCTCGACTATGGAACTTACTTCCCCTGGATCTAAGGAGCAGTGATAGTCTTCACACTTTTAAATTTCGTCTCTAGACCCATCTTTTTAAGCAGGCTTTCTTGGATTATCTTTTACCATGTTATTTTATGATCACAACGTGTTTGTACCTGCAACTTCTTACATGCATTTCAAATTTTCATTGGCAACGTTTTATTAATTGTTTTAATTTGTTCTGGTATGGCTGTTGATGCTTGTTGTAAGGCAACCTTGGGTGTCCAGAAAGGCACCATTTACAAATAAAATGAATTACTAAGGGCCAAGCACCGCAGGTTTTGTTTCGTTGGTGTTCCTATTATTATTATTATTATTCCAATTTTGCAGGATTTGAATGGCAGCCCATAAAACCGTATGCGGGAAAGTTGTATAATTTGGCACAATGATAGAGGGCAGTGTCAACATGAACCACAGCAAACATGAAGTCTCTAACTCAAACTCTCTAGTGCCACTACTTGTCCAAAGTTTAACTCATGTTTATAACTTTTGAACCAAATGGGCTACAATCAAAATTCTTTTTTCCTCTGAATCCTTGGCTCAAGCCAATTCAAATGCACCATATAACTGTTCCAAGTTATGGAATTCAAGTTGAGTATACCAACCATGTTCGATTAACAATATCTCTGTAACGCAATGACGTATGCACACCAAACTTAATGTGTATGCTATGACAACCTTGGTCTACGGTTATCTGGAGCGTTTTGGCGCACTGTCCCCTAGTGGTCTAGAGATACAAAAAAATGTTTTTTTTATTAGAACATCTCAACCTTTAATCCAAAAATCATAAAATTGGTCTCTACATCCAACAGAGCATGCAGTCGAATGATGTCTGATTTTCCCAGGTCAGCCATTTTGAGCGTCGCCTATTTAGATTTTTGTCAAAAATCAATGCTATTTTACAAACATATTCATGTATCATTACAAAACATGGTATGCATCTTCGACACCATGCCCTGAAAGTACTCAAAAACTTCTGGGACAGCTCCACCTTGTGGCCAAAATTTATAATCAATTTTTTAAAAATGCTAATAACTTTTGCTAAACATTTTTTATCGACACGACACGCATCTTGTTATATTCCCTGGATCATGGCAAGACCATTGATACCAAATATGCCAAAATGAACTAAACTTCCTGTCTGCCATTTTGTTTTTGATTGAAAAATTTTTTCAGACTCCTCTTGGACCGATTTTTCAAGTTTCACCAAATTTGACTCAGATGTTTTTTTGGCCATGCTAGCAAAAATGTATTGATTTCATGCATATACGTGACGTGGTTTTCGTTTATGCCACCGACAAATGTGCTGGCACAATGTCAAAGATCGTCTGAGGCTGTAATTCTGCAATGTTTGAACATATTGATGCTGAATTAGGTGTGTCACAGGCACTTCACAATAACCACAACACATAAATTTGATAACAGCACCACCTAGTGGTCACACGTTATAAACTCTTAACCAACCATCAATAATGAATATTCCGAAATGACTAATAAATGATTGCATAGGTTTATTGTAGTAAAATACCAACCATGCCATATTTGGGCAAACGTCCTGTCCGCCACATTGATTTTGCTCAAAAATCTTCTTTTGCAAACTCCTCGACCCTTGATTCAATTGTCACCAAATTTGATCCGATCATCTTCTGACCATGCTGACCAAAAGTTATGGAAATCATATTGATCAGCGAAACGGTTGTCGCATCATCAACAAATGTGCTAGCACTATGTCAAAGTGCATCTGAGTCTGCCACTTTGCAATGCTGTAACATATTGACAATCTTAGATGTGTCATTGGCAACTCACAATGAACACAACACATAAATTTGGTAACAGCGCCACCTAGTGGTCACAAGTTATAAACTGTTCACTAACCATCAATAATGATTCATTAATTTGCTAATAACTTTAGAATGCATATGTTTATTTTAAGTGAAACGTACTTCAAATAAATTCAAAAACGCATTGCTTCACTTGGTCTGATGCTGCTTACTAACCTTGTTGCTTTTGGACTGCTTTTCTCCTTCTGCCTCTGGACTGCTTTGCTCATTCTGGCTGTGAAGTGCTTGGCCCCTTAATTAGTGCTTGCAGCTATATTTATTATTTTTATTATTATAACAATGTGAGTTTATGACATTCAGGCACAGAAAGTTATAGAATTTGTAGCTTTAATAAAACAATCAAGCCTAATCCAGTGTTGTTTTACATTTGATGATTCAATTTCTGTACCTGAATACAGATAAACTACATTAAAAAATAAAACAAACATAAAAACTGTTTTTACTGTTTAGTAATGCATCATTGCTAGGCATGGGCCGGTATAAGTTTCTGATGGTATGATAACATTGGATAAATATATCACAGTATCACGGTATTGTGATTACTGCTCTAAAATAAGTACATTCTTTTTAAATGTCTTAGTAAAAAACAACACTTTTTTCCCACACTGAACCCAATATAGATCCAATCATTTTACAAGCTCAGCTCAGCTCACATGTTCTGGCTGCAACAGTATATCAGTTCAGTATGTTCACTAAGTTACATAACTGCCCCCTGCTGGTCATGTCTTTCTTGTGTTAGACCATGTTGTGCTGTGCCACGCAGTACTGCAGTACTGTGTGTGATCCCGTTCGTTCACTCGCACACTCAGTGGCCACATCTGTAGGTTCATTAGTTTACAAAACACAGATTTTTTTGTAACGCATAAAAAAACCTTTACATATACCTTAGGAACGGTATAACAGAATTTTTTGTGGTTTTAAAACCTTGACTTTTCCAAACCGTGGTAAACCTTGAAACAGGTTATCATGCCATACCTAATTATTGGCCATTACACTTTATGTATATATACGGTTGAAGTTAGAATTATTAGCCATCCTGTGTGTTTTTACCCAATTTCTTATTAGCAGAGAGAACATTTTTATACACATTTCTAAACATAATAACAAATTAATAAATAATTTCTAAGAACTAATCTCTTATCTTTGCCACAATGACAGTACATTATATTTTACAAGATACTAGTATGCAGATTACAGTAATTTAAAGGCTTAACAAGGCTAATTAGGTTAACTAGGAAAGTTAGTTTAATTAGGCAAATCATTGTATAACAGGGGTTTCTTCTGTACCAAATCGAAAAAAATAATTGCTTAAGAGGGCTAATAATATTGACTTTAAATGTATTTATTTATTAATAAAAACTGCTTTTAGTGTAGCCAAAATAACACAAATACAACTTTTTCAAGAAGAAAACATATTATGGGAAATACTGTGAAATTCCTTGCTCTGTTAAACATTCATTCATTTTCCTTTGGCTTAGTCTCTTTATTAATCAGGTGGTGTCGCCGCAGCGGAATGAACCGACAACTTATCCAGTATATGTTTTACATATGGTGGATTACATATCCAGCCGATGCACTTCCAGCTGCAACCCAGCACTGGGAAACACCTATACACTCTCATTCACACACATACACAAATTTAGCTTCAGTTCACCTGTACAGCCGACTGTAGGGGAAACCGGAGCACCGGGACGAAACCCACACGAACACAGAAAGAACATGCAAATTCCACAAAGAAATGTCAACTGTTACCCAGCCGGGGATCGAACCAGCGACCTTCTTGCTGTGAGGCAACAATACTAACCACTGAACCACAGAATTGCCCTCTGTTAAACATCATTTGCGAACTATTTGAAAAAGGAAAAATATTTTTTATTATTAATTTTATTTAATGATTTATATAAAAATGTTGGTGGTTCATTCTGCTGTGGTGACCCTTGATTAATAAAGCGGCTAAGCCGAAAGGAAAATGAATAAACGAATTTAAATAAAATTATTCTGTTCATCAAGGCGGCATTTATCAAATGTCATTATTGCTTTTATTACTATTACCATTAATAATAATAGTATTAATAATTAATATTAGAGTGATTTATGAAGGATCATGTGACTCTGAAGACTGGAGTAATGAAGCTGAAAATTCATCTTTAAATGACTGAAATAAATTATTAAATTAAATGATAAACTACTTTTGAACAATTACTTTATAGTGCAATAACATTTCACAATTTTACAATTTATACTGTATTTTTGATCAAATAAATGCAGCCTTGATGAGCAGTATAAGCTTTTTAAAACATTTAGAAATCCAAGTTGTGAACACAAATCACAAAATAATACATTACTATTATGAAATTTGATGAAGAACCATATCTGATTAAATAAATATTCTGACAAACCTCCGCTTTGGAAAGTTTCCAGTCATCATTGAGGTCCATTTCCTGGAAGGACTCATGTGACCTGGGCCCGTTTCGGATCTCTATGATCTCAATATCAAATATCAGAGTGCTTTCTGGAGGGATTTTACCTGAGGAAAACCAAAACAATGGTCAACAGTCAAAATAATCAGAGCTGTAAATTCAGTGTTTTTGCATAGTCACTGACATTACAGACAGAGAAAACAACTGCTTTCTTAAAAGGATAGTTGACTCAATTTTATTTACTCACTATTTTACTCACCCTCAAGAGTTTCAAACCAGTGTCTTTCTTCTGTTAAACACAAAAGATGATATTTTAAAAAAGCTGAAAACCTGAAACCATTGACCTCCATAGTCGGAGAAACAATTATCATGGAAGTCAATGGTTACAGCTTTCTTCAAAATATCTTCCTTTATGTTCAGCAAAAGAAAGAAACTCATAAAGGGTGAGTACACTACCTGACAAAAGTCTTGTCGTCGATCCCAGTTGTAAGAGCAACAAATAAGAACTTGACTTCTAGTTGATCATTTGGAAAAAAGTGGCAGAAGGTAGATTTTTCAGATGAATTATCTGTTGAACTGCATCCCAATCATCACTAATACAGATTCTCATAGAAATCAGTCAAGTTTGGTGAAGGAAAAATAATGGTTTGGGGTTACATTCAGTATGAGGGCGTGTGAGAGATCTGCAGAGTGGATGGATTGAGACAAGATGGCGGCGCGTTCAGATCACGAGGCTCACCCTCTCTCCAGTTTCTGCAATTTTGCAGTATTATGCTCATTTATGCTCAGCAGTGCCTTTACATCATACACCCGACAGGAGATCTTGGATATTGGTTTGTGCATTCCGGACAGTTTTATTAGCAATCTTCGACTCATCCCTGAGATCGCCAGAACACCCGGGCCTGAGAGCCCTACCCGGCCAGGCGGAAGTGCTCGAAGGCGGCGCAAAGAACGTAAACGCGGGCTAAGAGCTAAGCTAAAGCTAACACCACACCGGCTCTCTTTACCCAGCATCTTTCTCGCCAATGTGCGGTCACTGGTGAACAAAATGGATGAGATTCGACTGTGCATCAACCACAGCAAAAGATTATGGAACTGTAATGTCATGATTTTCACAGAAACATGGCTAAACAGTGGGTTACCAGACATTCCGAGCAGACAGAACAGCGGATGACTCCGGTAAGACCAGAGGCAGAGGATTATGCATTTATATTAACAAAGCTTGGTGCACAAACTCTGTCATCGTTGGGAGACATTGCTCTGTTAACCTGGAATTTCTAATGGTTAAATGTAGACCGTTTTATCTGCCACGGGAGTTCACCTCCACCATAACAAATGCTGCCTATATTCCTCCCGATGCTGATGCCAAGCTTGCTATGAATGAACTTCATGCAGCCATCAGCAAACAACAGACTGCTCACCCGGAGGCTGCTTTTATTGTTGCGGGGGATTTAAATCACTCAAACTTAAAGGCAGTGCTCCCCAAATTCCATCAAAACATTTTCTGCCACACAAGGGGAAACAAAACTTTAGACCACATGTGGCTCTCACACAGACATTGATAGTTACACTTCCATTGTTCTGGAATATATCAACACCACCATTGACAGTGTTACAACCCAGAAACAGATCACCACATACCCAAATCAAAAGCCATGGATGAACAAGGAGGTGCGCCTTCTGCTGAAGGCATGCAACACTGCCTTCAGATCAGGGGATGCACAGGCCTACAGCACTTCCAGAGCTAATCTGAAGAGGGGCATCAAAAAGGCCAAGCACTGTTACAAGCTAAAGCTAGAGGAGCACTTTTCCAAGATCCTCTGCGCATGTGGCAGGGCATCCAGCCCATCAGCAACTACAAACCCAGCCAGTCCACCCCCACAGCCACAAATGTCTCCTTCCTGAATGAGCTAAATAACTTTTATGCCCACTTTGAAAGAGACAATACAGAACCCTACACCAGGAACACTTCCTCAACCGACCACTCACACTCACCTCCTCAGAAGTCTACACCGCACTGAGTCAGATCAATGTGTGTAAGGCTGCTGGACCAGACGGTATCCCTGGGCGCGTCCTCAAAGCATGTGCAGAACAGCTCGCTGGAGTATTCACAGACATTTTCAACCTGTCGCTTAACCTAGCAACTGTGCCAACATGCTTTAAAACCACCTCTATTGTGCCAGTGCCCAAACACTCCAGCCCAACATGCCTGAATGACTACCGCCCTTGTAGCACTCACACCCATCATCATGAAGTGCTTCGAGCGGTTGGTCCTGGCACATCTGAAAGACTCTCTGCCATTCACACTGGACCCACATCAGTTTGCCTACCGTGGCAACAGGAGCACAGAAGATGCCGTCTCCATAGCACTGCACTCTGTACTCACTCACCTGGACAATAAAAACACTTATGCACGAATGCTGTTTGTTGACTTCAGCTCAGCATTCAACACTGTCATACACTCTAAGTTACTGATCAAACTCAGAGACCTGGATATCGACGCGTCTCTCTGCAACTAGGTTATGGACTTTCTGACTAACAGACCTCAGAATGTTAGATCAGGCCACATCTGCTCAACCACCGTCACACTCAACACTGGTGTACCACAGGGCTGCGTGCTGAGCCCCTTTCTCTACTGCCTTTTTACCATCGACTGTAGGCCTGTGAACAGATCCAACACCATCATCAAATTTGCAGATGACACCACAGTGATTCGTCTAATCAGCAATAATGATGAGACTGCCTACAGGGAGGAGATACAGCATCTGGCCACTTGGTGCACTGACAATAATCTGCTCCTTAACTCCAACAAGACCATGGAGCTCATTGTTGACTTCAGGAAGGGACGAACAAGCTCACATGATCCCATCCACATTAACGGGATGGCCGTTGAGCCGGTCTCATCCTTCAAGTTCCTGGGGACCCACATCTCAAAGGACCTTTCCTGGACTACCAACACCTCCAGCCTCTTCAAGAAAGCTCACCAGTGCCTATTCTTCTTGAGGCAACTTAAGAAGAACCAGCTTTCATCAGCCGTCTTGGTGAACTTCTACCGTTGCACAATAGAAAGCATCCTGACCAACTGCATCACAGTCTGGTATGGAAGCTGCTCTGTTGCTGAGCGTAAGGCACTGCGGCGGGTGGTGAAAACTGCCAAACGCATCACAGGGACTACATTGCCAGCCATTGAGGACATCCAGAAGAAACACTGTCTGCGCAGAGCATGCAGTATTCTTAAGGACACCTCTCACCCTGCTCACAGACTGTTTTCTCTCCTGCCTTCCAGCAGGCGCTTCAGGCTCCCCTGGACAAAAACCAGCAGACTGTGGAACAGCTTTTTCCCCAGAGCTGTCTCCATTTTGAACTCTGCCCCTCACTGACTCTTTTGCCCCCCAATACACCCCCCACACTCCTCTAACTTATACTCCTCACAATCACTGAACTATTTAACATTTGCACAATTAAAGTTTGCAAATATTCATTGCACTGATCCATTTATTTGAACTGTACATACCCACTGCACATGGACATTTATAATAATGTTTATCTATCTGCACACTGCTGATTATTAATAGCATCCTGTACATATATTCATTTATTGTAAATCTGTTCATAGCTAATACAACCTGTATATAATGTTCATAGTACATCCATCTGTAAATATTACCATAGTTTTTCTATAACTGCACTTTATAACTTATACCTGTAACCTGCACTTGCTGCTATTGCACTGCTGGTTAGACCTAAACTGCATTTCGTTGCCTTGTACTTGTACATGTGTAATGACAATAAAGTTGAATCTAATCTAATCAATAGCCTGAGGTATCAAGACATTTGTGCTGCCCATTACACTACAAAGCACAAAAGATGGCAAATTCTTCAGCACGATAGCGCTCTTTCATACTTCAGCCTCCACATCAAAGTCCCTGAAAGCAAAGTAGGGCAAGGTGCTCCAGGATTGGTCAGCCCAGTTACCAGACATGAACTTTATTGAGATGAATCCAAAGAATCTTGATGAACTCTGGGATTCCTGAAAGAACGCTTTCTTTGCCGTTCCAGATGACTTTATTAATAAGTTGTTTGAGTCATTGCAGAGATGTATGGAAGCAGTCCTCCAAGCTCATGAGAGTCATACACAAAATTAATTCTTTTTCCACTGTACCATCACTTTATATTCTATACTGTACATTATTTCTATTAAGTGACAAGACATTTAGCAAAGGTCTAAGCAAAGTCAGACCTTACTGTCCTAATTAAATAATTAAAAATCAAGACATGATCATATTTATTTTGGTAAAATAAGCGTAATCTAGAGGCATTTGCCTTTCATATTAGCTACTTCTGAATCTGATACCACATGATCAACTAGAAGTCAAGTTATTATTTGTTGTTCCTAAAACTTGGATAGGCGACAGGATTTTTGTCAGGCAGTGTACATGAAGACAGAATGGTCATTTTGGTGTAAACTATCTCTTTAACATGCATTTTGATACCACACCTTTGCCTTCTTTTCCATATGCAAGAGCTGGAGGGATGGTCAGTTTCCTCTTCTCTCCTGCACACATATTTTGAAGACCCTTGTCCCAGCCCTTGATCACCTCACGGATCCCCAACGTGAACCAGACTGGGTTTTTGTCTCCTTGATGGCGACTGCCAACAGTAAGATGTGAAGTGAAGATTAGAGACTTGCGTATTTGACATGTTTGAGCTGGCAGCTGCACTTTGAAATATGCTAGGTGGTTTCTGTCTGGTCATTAGTTGATCTAAAATATTTGGATTAGCAACACAACAGCTAAAGGTGGTCAAGCTGGTTTTGGCTGGTGGTCAAAGAAACTGGCTAGAAACCAGATCTATGTAAAAACTAAAATGATTAATGAATTAATTAAATATTAAAGATTAAAATATATATATTTTAAGCTAATTGGAGATAAAACAAATAAATGATAAACATTTTGTGTTCTTGAATCATTTTTAATAATAGAATGAATCTTGAATGCTTTAAGATCCTCAAAATACACATCACTGTTTTATTTGTACTTTTTAAGCCATTAAAAAGGATTACTTGTTTTATATTCCAGCCACTTTGGACCTGTATGGAACATTATTAGTAGAGCTGCATAATATATTGTGCAGCATCGATATTGCAATGTGTTTATTTGCAAGTCACATTGCAGGATATTCAATGTTGCGTCTGGATTACAATTTATCATTTGCATGTGTTTTTGAGGCCTGTGACTGATTTTAAAGGCATTCAGGCATAAGAAATTGTACCGTTTGTAACCATTTTTAAAAAGTTATTTAAGCAACGAACACTATAATTTTAAATCTGAATATTCAATTACAGTATACCTGAATACTGTTAGACTCCTCGGAAAAAAAAAACAATAAAACAGTGTTAATTTTATTTGTTTCTTTATTAATATATGCTTTGCACTTTAGTTTATTAAATTTTATGCAGATGCACTACGCTATGCAATCATCCCAATTAATGTAATGATAAATTATTTCAAAAAAGATATTCAAGACATCTGGTGAACTTGCAATCATACTTGCAACAATATATATTGCAGTATTACTACATATCACAATGTTAGATTTGATGAAGTTATATTAGTGAATTTATATGCATGTCCTTGTCATCTAAAAATAAATGTTACTGAATTAAATATTTGTGAAATCATTTACAGCTTTTCAAATTAATAAATAAGCAATGTTGTAGAAATAAATATATGGTTTTCATTCATCTGGACTGTTTTTGTGGAATCATGAAATTAAAAATTATTTAATTATATGGCATTCATTTCAATAAGGTTAAAACTTGTAATTCTATACACAGACAGTTATTTTCTTTTTGTGGTTCATGTACGACTAATGTGACATTTCAAAAAAGATGGTTATAACTATTTATCAATGAGAAGTTGCTTATATTTTATGACATGCAAAAGATGTTTTTAGATGTCACCTGGAATGAAACATTGTGCCGTTACTCTCCAGAAAGCCATCGTAGTGAACCAGAAGAATATCACCGTATTTGGACTTACGATGACAAAGAAAAGGTTTGTACAAAACTTCTATTTTCACCTCTGGCTCCGGAAGTTTTGCTCCATGCACGTAAAAGAAGAATGCACAAAAAATGCATGTCCACAACTCTGGAATCATCTTAATATGAAGAACAGTTTGACACTTTCTAACGACTCGACTGAAGTTTCATGTACAAAAAAAGTCCTGAAAAACTTCCCAAACTACAAATTGTCCAACCACGGCAACGTGGCAAGCGAAATGTCTTTAGGAGGTCTTTCCAAAAAAAGTGATGTCTGACTCCTAAACGAGTCGTTCTGCTGAGCCGACTAGATGAATCTAAACTCTTGAACCGAGCAGTTCCATCAAGGCTGTTCAGCGTTCACATCTAGAACTGTTTATGACTGGTTGTATGAAATATTAACCTACCTGAAACGTAAATAAACGCAAATTTTTATTATTAAAAGCAAATTCTTTGCAATAAGTGTAATTTTATCGTTCATAAAATATAAATAATATGTTTAAGTTCGTTTTTAATACTTGAATTGTGACTTTATTAAATACTCGCACAATAAGCAGCTTTGATTATTTAAAAACTGAAAAGAATAAAAACTCATGTGCCACGTTGAAGTAAAACGTTTAAGATATACTGTTCAAAAGAACCGACTCGCGTAATGAAGCGAGCGTCAAATCACACTCCCAAATCCCAATCCACAAAAAATTACACCCTAAACCAAAATATTGTTTTCTTATTGGTCCGCTTTCCTTTAAGCCACGCCTTGTGTGCTAATAATCAATATTCATTGGACGATGCACACGTATCATAGCGGAGCTACGCCCATGGGTTCACTTCGTATCCAATCAGAAGAACGTTAAGAGAAAATCCCATAGACGTCACAGGCGTGGGCCCATCCTTCTACGATCACATGGATTGGTATTCTCAAACCCTCTACGCCAGTCTGTTGCGTAATCTCGGTTCGCTCCTTTCGTTCAGCGTCTTTTACATACGACTGTCGTAGTTGAGAATTATCTCGAGTTTCTCAAAGCGGCTGTGTTGAGTTCAGTCTTGCCACGACAAAGTAATGAATTGTCAAGAGGGGGTCAACCATGGAGGGAGTTCTCTATAAATGGACCAACTATATTAGTGGTATGTACGCTGCAACAGTTAAAAGTATATCACGTAAACGAGTGAAGTCTGTAAAGCCGTTAGCCTGTTTGCTAGCTCCATAAACGAAGTTAAGCTATCATCCTCTTTAACTCTCTGTGTCGTTACTTGTTAAAAGCATTGACACAAAGACGTGCGTTTAATCTGCTAAAATAATTTGCTAAAAGGTTTGCTTTTGTTAATATCATTACGTACTGGATTCTGCAGACAATGGCAGTTAAAAGGCTCCTCTTGACTGGAAAAACAAGTCGAGCCATATAATGTTCATGGATCTAAAATGTCATCAGGTGCGTTGTTACTGTGTCATTTGCTGTGGTAAACGTCATTGCTCTTTTGAAAGGTTGGCAGCCACGTTGGTTCGTTCTTGAGGGAGGGACTCTTTCCTATTATGACTCTCAAGAAGATGCTTGGAAAGGATGCAAAGGGAGCATCAAAATATCTGTGTGTGAAATACAAGGTAAGAATAAGTTATATCCAGCCTAAGTTGGGCAGGGAACCTGATAACTTGTTACATCACAACCAGCTATTCTTTATGTGTTTACAGAAGAGCTCATAAAAATATGCCTCCGAGTGCTAACAAGTGGTTGTTTCTTCATTTTTTTAAAGTCATAAAACTAAAAGATTTCATTATAATTGACAATATATCATGTAAGTTAGTGCAGTCAAACGGTCAATCGGATCCAAGATAAAATAGAAAATAAATATATTTACATACATTTTTATATTTGTATATAATTTGCATTTATATATATATATATATATATATATATATATATATATATATATATATATATATATATATATATATATATATATATATATATGCACGGTTGAAGTCAGAATTATTAGCCCTCCTGAATTATTAGCCCCCTGTTTATTTTTTTTATTTTTCAACACATTTATAAATGCAATAGTTTTAATAACTGGTTTTATCTTTGCCTTGATGACAGTAAATAATATTTGACTAGATATTTTTCAAGGCTCTTCTATACAGCTTAAATTGACATTTAAAGGCTTAACAAGGTTAACTAGGCAGGTTAGGGTAATTAGGCAATTTATGAACCCTTTTCATAAGACTGTTATGATGCGTCTAATCATCATAATCTTAAGTCCTTGAAAGTTTTAAATATTTTGATTTTTTAAAAATCGTATGATCATTTATATTTATTTATGAATGTATAAAATCATTTTTGCGTCAATTACAAAAAATTCAAAAAGAATTGTGGCTGAGAGTAAATTTAACATTATTCTCTCCTCTGGCTGCCGTCATCAGTCTCGTGCAATTTTTTTCCTTTTTCTGAAAGTCTTGATAACACCATTGTGGAGTTTTTCTTTTATTATTTCTGCAAACTGAGTTGTTAAAAAAAATTATTTGTTGTACTCTCCCATTCGCTGCGCTCTAAGTTTACCCAGCTATGATGCCTTCTGCTACTGAGCAACCCGGAAATGTGAAAAGGGTCAACAGTATAACGATGGTTTGTTCTGTTGACTATCAAAAAATCGAGCTTATTATTGTATTTTGTAAGTTACAAAAACACCACAGTACTGCATTAAAAGGCCCACTTTGCTTATCGGTGGTCTTTGTCCTCTTTCTGTCCACTGCAGTTCACCCATCAGATTTCACGAGGCTTGATCTGATCATTCCAGGAGAACAATACTTTTACCTCAGGGCAATTAATGCAGCAGAGAGGCAGAAATGGCTTGTGGCATTAGGGACTGCGAAAGCCTGTCTCACAGACAACCGAACCAAGAGAGAGAAGGGTGAGTGTTGTATTTCTGCTGTAATAGACAAGATATTCTCTGCAGATCATCTGACAAAATGGGATAATGTAATATTTGCCCACCAAAGCTTTTTTGGTAAATAAAATCACAGTACTCTTTAATAAAATTACAAGTTTATGTTACTGAAGTGTTCCGTGTCACATTATCCCGTTTAAAACATCATAACATACACACGCCAAAGAAACAATATTGTTATTATTATTGTTGTTATTATTATTATTATTATTTATATTATAAACATCACTTTATTGTTACAATGATGCTGTGCTATTATGTATTTATTATTATTATTATTATTATTATTATTATTATTATTAGTTGTACTGTAAACATCACTTTATTGTTATGATGCTGTGCTATTATGTATTCATTATTATTATTATTATTATTATTATTATTATTATTATTATTATTATTATTATTGTTGTTATACATTTATTATTATTTTTTCTGTATTATAAAAATCAATTTATTGTTATGATGCTATGCTATTATTATTATTATTATTATTATTATTAATATAAACATCACTTTATTGTTATAAAGATGCTGTGCTGTTATGTATTTATTATTGTTATGATGATTATGATTATTTATTATTTTTATTATTATTATTATTATTATTTGTATTATAAACATCACTTTATTGTTATGATGCTGTGTTGTTATGTATTTATTATTATTATTACTATTATTGTTATTAATTAGATAATAATAATAATAATAATAATTATTATTATTATTATTATTATTATTGTTATACATTTATTATAATTTTTTCTTTATTATTATTTGTATTATAAAAATCAATGTATTGTTATGATGCTATGCTATTATGTATTTATTATTGTTAATTATTATTATTATTATTATTATTATTATTATTATTTGTATTATTATAAACATCACTTTATTGTTATAATGCTGTGTTATTATGTATTTATTATTATTATTATTATGATTATTAATATTATTATTATTATGTGTACTGTAAACATCACTTTATTGTTGTAATGATGCTGTGCTATTATGTATTTATTATTATTATTATTATTATTATTATTATTATCATGATTATTGTTGTTATTATTATTATTATTATTATTATTATTATTATTATTATTATTATATTTTTGTTGTTTTAGGATTCGTTCAATTACATAAACAGCATTTTTGTGTGATAGAAAAATATAATGTATTTACAAACATACTTGCACTTTTTATCAGTTTAATGGATGTTTGCTGAATAAAATATTGACATCTTTAAAAAGCAAATCTTATTGAGGCCAAACCTTTTAATTGTAGTATGTTTTCAATGTTATACCCATTGAATATTAGCTTTTTCCACTAAAATGTGCCAAAAATATACTTGGCCTGGCCCCAGCTTCCTGTTTTTGCAGCATTTCATTGCAGGAAACACAATTGTGGCTCATTCACTGGAAATCCACTAAGATTATGTAATGCATCCAGGTCGTGACGATTTCTCATTTTGCAATTCCTCTGTCGGATCAGCTGTACAAAGAAAAAAGGAGTGTCGACTGTGTTCTCTTTTATCTTCTCAGAGCTCCAGGAAAACACAGAGGCTCTGAAAACAAAAATGTCAGAGCTGAGGCTTTACTGTGATCTCCTCCTTCAGCAAGTGAACAAAATACAAGAAAGCCCTCTAGCAGAGACGTCAGCTGGTTCTGGTGAGGTATGAAAGTGCTTTAATTTTCAGAGTCGCCCTTCACCATACTTACAGCTGAAAAGGACATTATTATTACTATTATTCCATTAAACAATTTACAAGCTTGTCAAACATCAAGGAGATTTTTAAGTGTATCTTTATTTTTATTCTAAGTTTGTGTGATTTGCCACAAAACTGAGGGCCAAAAATCAAAATTGCACTGATCATGCGAGGCTCTGAGATGTGTTTTGGGTGCATGTGGATTTCAGGAAGGGGATGAGACTGGAAATCTAGTGAAGTCCACATGCACCACCTTCTTGAAGACCCTGGAAGAGTGTATGCAGATTGCTAGTCGGACTTTCAATCCAGACCTTCTCAGTCGAACCCCTCCGGGCTCTCCTCCTGTGGCTACCATCAAACCTCAGAAGGTATATTAAAAAATGCAATCACCAAATAAAAAATATGAACGTTTGTGTTTTTTGTAGATCCTAATTTGCTGTCGCAACCTAATATTGAATGTGTCATTTTTCCATAGATCAAATCTAATGATCCCAGAAATCTGCATTCAGGAGAAACGTGAGTTTGTTACTTTTTTAGTCAGTTTTGCTTTGTTTTGTTTTTTCTATAAACCATTTGAAATATGTGTTATGTAGACGAAAGGACTTAATAAACACCTCAGGAACATCAGCACATGAGAGTGGACCAGATAATGAACCACCTCCATCTCCTCATGAAAACATACGGACACCTCACACAGGTATGGCAAACGTTATTAAAGGGGTCCTGAGGTTTCACCTCAAATTATATCAGCTATCATTTAAATACCATAGTAAATAGTGTGGTTGTACAATGCAATGATACACTAGAACAATGGTCTCAAACTCAATTCCAGGAGGGCCACAGCTCTGAACAGTTTAGCTCCAACCAGCTCCAACTCACACCTGATTAATAGTTTCTATTAGTCTTGAAGACCTTGATTAGTTGGATCAGGTGTGTTTAATTAGACTTCGAGCAAAAGTGTGCAGAGCTGTGGCCCTCCATGAATCCAGTTTGAGACCTATGCTTAACAATAGGAATTCTCAAACTTGGTCCTGGAGGGCCATGTGTCCTGCAAAGTTTAGTGCCAATGCCAATCAGACACACCTGGGCTAGCTAATAAAGCTCATACTAGGCTTTCTAGAAACTGTATGAAATACAACCTGAAATCTCAAACAGAATTTTAAGACTAGATTTTATCTAGTAATTTTTAGCAATGTCGTATTGAACATACAAGATTAACCAATTTTTTTTTTTGCTCAAAGGTGAAGACCCCACTCAGTGTTTGTATTGCACAATTCCTATCAGAGTAAATCACATTTTACTGGATTGTCCTGCTTTTAATGATTCCAGAAGACTTTTTTTAATTAAATGATCTCTCTTAAAGACATGTTTTGAAAAGTGACAGCAGGAAATTTTTTTAGAATTTTTATCATGAATTGCGCTATAAACTTATTTAATTTATGTATTAATTAGTTTGTTGATTTTTTTTTTTTTTTTTTTTTAATTGCACAATTATTATTGAAACGTTCTTGCTGACATGGCATTAAATAAAAAATTCATTACATTAAAAGGGGGTAAAAAATCTGACAAAGTTATGTTGAAACAGCTGCAGAGAAAATAAAACTTAAATCATAAATGAACAATGTATTAAAGTCGTAAGCCTGAAAGATTTGTGTTTCTGGTGTAGTACCAAACTTTTTATTTAATTTACTGTTGTTTATTGTTTACTCAAGGAGTTCAAAGGGTAATGGACATGGGCAGGTTTGTCTTTATTGCTATAGCACTTTTTACCATGTAGATTGAGTCAAAGCAGCTTAAGATAGATGAAGTTCTAGTACTGAAACTGCTTCAGTCCAGTTTTCACAGTTGAAGTTCAATGTAATGTAAATTCATTGCTGAAATCTGAAACGCTAAACACTGCACCGCTCTAGTCCCAAATCAAACAAACCAGTAGCGAGGAACAAATTTCACCAGTTGACAGAAGTGAAGTGAGAAAAACCAGGCTCAGCTGGACAAAACCAGTTCTCCTCTGGCCAAACATGTTATGCAGAGCTGCAGTCAGGGGCTTGAGAACGATGGATATTTGTCGTGGAGAAGCTGCAGGTCTGAGTAGGTCACCGTCGGGTGTTTAGGCTAGCCCACAGGATCAATGCAGAGAAAGAGATGGATTGTTATGGTCCGCACCATCTCATGTGCAGGCATGAATTTGCCATATGTGATTGATCTGTTTGTCTTGGGTGTGAAAACGGGTTATTGGTAATTCACCTCAATTTCTTGTGGTTTTCTCATGCTTTAATGTCAAAATCAAAACCTGCATTCAAGTTCACTTGCCATTGGTTTTCTTTTTTTAAAGTTTGCATAGAAATACCACTGTTGGTTATATCTGATAATGTAAACAGATTGGAGGAAGAAATTTATTAGTATCAGTGACGGGTCTCTTGGAAAAAGTGATGACAAAACTTGCACAACGCAGCTCAACCAACCCTCTGCCCATTGGGAATGCTTTGAGTGGGAATTATTCTAAATTCTGGAGATCGTGTACATTTCTAGAAGAAGATTCAGGACCAAATTTGAGGTGTTTGAGGGAGTTCAGAAACAATGCTTACTGACTGACTGCTTGATGTTCTTTCATGTTCAAACTGCAAAAGTACACATTGATTCATTCATTCATTTTATTTTTGGCTTAGTTTCTTTATTAATCGGGTTGCCACAGCGGAATGAACCATCAACTTATCCAGCATATGTTTTACATAGCAGATGCCCTTCCAGCCACAACCCAACACTGGGAAACACCCATACACTCTTGCAATTGCATTAAAAGGGTGTTCATTCATTGATTCATTCATTTTCTTTTCGGCTTAGTCCCTTTATTAATCTGGGCCTGACCGGACCTGAGTGCTACAGATGACAGCGCAGAGGGTTATTGCACAAAAACAAGAGAACGGATTTAATTAGGGATTTAGCTGAATTTTAGCCATGACTAGGCCCACACGGAATCTGCATGTGCAGAAATCAGCAGATTTCTGCCGATTTTTAGCTCATCATTGAGTCTATGTATTTACTTGTGTAAATGTGTGTAAATTTATATTTATTCTGTTTTTAAACTAATTTCACTAATATTATTGTGATATAATAATAGTAATATTAAAATGTTCATTTGATTTATGTACAATACAGTTTGTAAAGTAATATGTTTTGTCTTTCAGTAGATATATTATAGAGACCCTTGCTTTGTTTAACAAGTAAGTGGATCTAATTGGATTTGCATTGTAAACAATAACAATTAAAGTTAAATGCATTACATAAATAATACATTAAGTAAAAAAAAAATTAAATTTTTGGATTTCGTATATTAAGTTTTTAGTTATGATACTCCTAAAATCATCCAGCATAAATCTGCATATTCTTTACAAAATTCTCTGCATAAATACCGAAAAATGTCCACAGATTCTGTCTGTCTGGGGGAAAAAAATACAGGGGGCTAATAATTCAGGAGGGATAATAATTCTGACTTCAGCTGCACACACACACATCTTCAAATCTCAGAAAATGTGTGTGGGGGTTTTATGACCCTTTAACTCAGTTGATTGTGAAGTCAAAAGTGGTTTTAGATGCAGCAGTTTGACACAATTCTCCTTACATGTTTCGTCTATGTCTTGCTCTCTTCAGAAAGTAGTTTAATGGAGGACCAAGAGGATCACATTGAGCCTCATAATGGCTCTTCATCAAGCACACAGGACCATGAAGAACCTGCTGAAGAGCAAGAGAAGGACCGATCGATAGAAGATGCAGACCACAGCCAAGAAGAACAACAGGAAGTCTCCATGAGCCACACACAGAACAAAAAAGAAGTCCAAGAAGACATCCAGGTTGACCTAGAAGTGAATAAACCCCAGTCAGAGAACAAACAGGAAGGGGAAGATGAAGATAAGGTGGACACATTCTTCAGTACCATGAGCCACAGGTATGAGGAGCCTCCATTGCTGTGATCCTGAGGACACGACATGAATGTATTTCACACATTTACACTTTTCTGAATGCGGTTGTCGGTTTATATAGTCATGCTAATATTAACTTATGAGTTAACTTTTTTCTTAGAGTTTTGTTTATAGAATTGTTACAGCATTTCAGTATAAATCTAGACTGAGGGAATAGAAATCTACAAAGAGAAGTTACACTTTACAAAACGGTTCCAGAAGTTAGTGTTGCTAAATGTTTTAACTAACTTGAATAAACAACGAACAGTACTTTTTATTACATTATTCATATTTTTAACATTAGTTAATTAAAATAGTCGTTCATTGTTAGTTCTCATTAACCCATGGTGCACTAACTAATGTTAATGTGGATTTAAACATAAGTATAAATAATTAATGCCGTACAAGTATTGTTCATACCAGTGGAACCTTGTTGTAAAGTGTGAGTACATTTTTCAAAGTTAACCAGGTGCAACGCTATAAAATGTGTCTTGTGTTAAAGGATCTTTTTTTAGATTAACTGCAAGGTCTATTCAATAATCTGTGAAATTATCCAGGAAAAATGACTATTGGATTGATACTTCATAAAACTGAACACTTGTAATTGAAGTCTGTGGTGTAATTGTTACACTTACTCTACTCGCAGTGCAATATTATTGATCTTACGATTGACTGATTTTGTTTCTTGTGCAAAAATAAGACCCCTTTAAACTGAACACTTTGCGTCTCACCTGGTTGGATCTCAATGTCAAAGGCACTTTCCACAAATATGGTGCACTTTGCTACCCTGTTCCTCTTTTTCAAACATTAGAAGCCTTCTTGGAAAAACTAAAATGAGCATTTGTTGGGGGAAAAACTGTTATCTAGTAGTATAACATCATACTTTGTAAAGTAGTTTTTAACCAATTACATTTTTACTTTTCCACATCACAGGTATTAAGCTCCCAGTAAAATACAATAGTGTTATATAAAATATCAATGAATTGCTGTTAAATTTATTGTAGTGAAAAGCTATTTTTAATTATTTGGAATTACTAAACAGCTAAACCTGTTACCAGATGCTACCTTTTGTTTTGATTTCCAAAATAATAAAACATCACATTCTTTAACATTTTATCAAGAGAGGAACCATAATCAGCTGCAACCTTAATTAGACACACCTGTCTTTGATTACCAAGTGCTCATTCAGATCCTACTTAAGCTACGGTCACACTAGGCTTTGTGTGTGCGAAATTCTGCCGTGCGGCGCTGCAAAAAGGGGCGGGATTAAACAAGCTTTTTAGATATTTAAAAAAGCGAGCGATTGCTCCATGTTTTAAATTTCTGTTCAGAGAGGTCATGTTTTGATCCTCGATTGGTCTCACACAGTCAGGTGATGCGATTTCGCAGGTCAGAGTTCACCAAGCTTGAACTTTGCACCGCAGCAACCTGCGAAACTTGACGCATGACCCCGCGTTTCCGGTCTGACGCATTCGCGTGCGTATGAATGGAAGTCTATGGGAAGAAAAGTCAAGTGTGACCGCAGCTTAAAGCTGCGGTCACACTCGGCTTTGTGTGTGCGAAATTCTGTCGTGCGGCGCTACAAAAAGGGGCGGGATTAAACAAGCTAATTAGACATTTAAAAAAGTGAACGATTGCTCCATGTTTCAAATTTTTGCTCAGAGAGGTCCTGTTTTGAACCTCGATTGGTCTCATGCAGCCAAGTGATGCGATTTCACAGGTCAGAGTTCACCAAGCTTGAACTTTGCACCGCAGCAACCTGCGAAACTAAACGCATGACCCCGTGTTTCCGGTCTGACGTGACGTATTCTGACGTATTGGTGGACTCTGACCTGCGAAATCGCATCACTTGACTGCGTGAGACCAATCGAGGATCAAAACATGACCTCTCTGGACAGAAATTTAAAACATGGACCAATCGCTCTCTTTTTAAATGTCTAATCATCTTGTTTAATCCCGCCCCTTTTTGCAGCGCCGCACAACAGAATTTCGCACATACAAACTATGGTGTGACTGCAGATTCACCATGCAAAAGTTAATGCCAGATAAGTTTATATAAATACCGGAACGCAAAACACTAATATCTGATATTTCCCGGGACAGGATCAGGCATGATCCGGCTCAAATTTAGCACTGGTTGGAGAAAAGATAGGCAGATTTCCAGGAGCATTGTTGAACACCCCTGATATATGGTAACTTCATTTACATTGATTACAATATAATTGATTACAATACAATATTAGTCATTTTAGCCAATATTCAAAGGAAGTTATCAATTAATATTTAGCCTTTTTTTTTTTTTTTTTTTTTTTTTTTTTTGGACCGAGTTTTCGCATATTTTTAAAATGTTTTTCACAATTTAGGTGTTTAAAAAAAGTTTTCAGATAGAGCAGACAATTACTTTTAATTGAAGGTTTTATGATTTCCACAATATTGGTTGCGTGGACAAAATTGAATTTGATGGATTATATCAGAATTTCGGTTAATAAATCAAAAGTAAACGTAAACCAATTAATAACATGGACTGCAAAATCCACAAAAATACTATTTAGTTATTTTTCAATGCTCCATGTTCTGTGTGTGTGCGTGAAAGAATAACACAGACAATAACTGTGTTGGACATGTATGTTTATTAATAACTCTAAACCAACATTTATTAGTGTTATTATTTCATATCAGCGAGTCCTTAGTTTCTTTTTCACCCCATTGAGATCACTTACATATTTAGATTTACAACATTTTGGTGACATGGTTTGCATAAATCTAAAAAAAAATAAAATGCTGTTTAAAAAAAGATGATTTTTACATGCATTGTGCACAATATGTATAATACTTTGATTGACTTTCGGAAGGTAACCATGTTTGTGGAAAGGTCCAAAACAATAATCTAAATGTCTCACAAAGTCAAAATAAAAGCATGTAAAGCTTTGAAAGGCAAATGGTTCATGGTTAAACATTTATCATGGTATGTTTTCTTTTAATCGCTCAAAATGAAGCCTGGCCTGTGATGATGGTTTGTAGATGTTTCTATTTTGTTTTTGCATTTTAATTCTTTCTTCTTTTTGAGGTCATCAGATAACGACAGTACTAATCTGTTCCTTCATTTGTCTATATTGAATTGAACCAGTAATGCGATCAAATCAGTGTGGCAGTGTTCAAATATGAAAACCTTTTTCAGTATTACTATATCATTGTGAAGGTGTCTCATTTAAAAAAAAAAAAAAAAAACTGTATTTTATTTAATGTGTGCTTTTCTTAATTAAGGACTGCATGCTCCAAACTGTTTTTTGTTTTTCTTCTGCTTTGACTATGTTTGCTTTGTTTTATTTCCTCAAATAAATGTGTGCTTTTTTGGTGTGTGCACTAATGTATTGTCCTTGTCTGAATGTCTGTGGTTTGTTTTCTTGTAGATTTAGTGATATAATACTGGAGGAGGAGAGGGGTATTCCCACACAGGCCTTTTTGGATTCTTGCTATGCTATAGTACCAGTTTTAGGTAGGACACTCTCTATCTGTCCTTCTTTTTTTCTCTATTTTCTGCCCATTATGTAGCTTTTGTCTTTTTCTTCCCGCAAGTCCCATCTCTGTCAGTCTCTGCTCTCATTAGTGTTGTGCTTATTAAAGGTTTATAAAGGCTACGGGGAACACTTATTTCTGTCATGCTGTGCATGTGCTGGCTCACCACGTGTCCTTGATTAAATAAATGTCATTGTACTGGGAAAGTGTGGTTAGTATGTGGCCAAGAACGACAAAATCTAATGAATGTCAACAATCACAAAGGATATATGCTTTTCTTTTCAAATTCAGTTCAGTTTATTTCTAAAGCATGTTTTAAAAACAACACAAGTTAACACAACACAGGCCAAAGTACTTCAAAATTAGATACTGTGACATGCATGCATAATTAAAACACATTTAATGCAAAACTAAGTTGAATACTACACCATCCAACCCTCCAACCCTAATCAAACACAGCTGATCCAACTGATCAAGGTGATCTAACTAATCAAGGTGTACAAGACTACTAAATGCTACTAGTCTTGAACACCTTGATTAGTTGGATCAGCTGTGTTTGATTAGGGTTGGAGCAAATCTGTGCAGAGCTGCAGCCCTCCAGTGATTGAGTTATGTACCATAATAGCCACTAAGAGGAGATATGTGTTTTCAGCGTTAACCATGACCCAGACCATGAAGTCCTTTTAAAACCATTAGCACTACCTTATATTAGGGATGCTCAGATCAGGATTTTTGCACTGATTCCTTGTCATGGTGATCGGCCTATACCAAGTACCGATTCTAATGCTTCAAGCTTTATAATGCATAAGCCACATGTATGATACTTAAGAAAAGATCTCTCCTAACCTAAGAGAATAAATTAAAAATGTTGCATATAATTACTTAAACATGTCTCTTGTAACCATTTAGTGTGGAAATGTAATGGTCAGAAGTAGTTTTGCAAAACAAAATCAGTAACAAAGCAATTTGGAAACATTGTAAACAATGAAAGAAAAATTCTACATGTCTCAATGAAGTTTTAAAGTGCATATTTGATGCATAAGAAGTTAAAGTGCTCCATTAGTCCATTAGTCCTTTACTAAAAGGAAATCGGTCCATAAACTACTATTTATTGCAATAAGTATATTATGATAAGTTTATTAAATAGTCAGGTTAAAAATAATTATGTTTTTTTATTTCCCTAATATTTCCAGCCAGGTTTTAATGATCTTGCAATATTGTTAAAAACACAGAACTTTCAGTTCTGATATGCAAAAAGATTTTAGTTCTTATATGTCCCCTGCTTGTAAACTCATAAACAAACAATTGTGATCGGCTCATGAGATCGCCCAGATTAGCGAGTACAGATCGAGTCATAAAATGTGATTATCGGCCGATGCCGATTGATCGGAGCATCCTTGCCTTTTATTGCACTCTATACTCAATGGGCAACCAGTGTAGAGAAACCAGCACAGGGGATATACTAGTGTAATTCCTTGTGCCAGTTAAAAGTTTGGCTGCAGCATTTTGCACTCTCTATGGCCAGGCAGTATGCTTTTTTCACCAAACCTAGGTATACAGAGTTCCAATAGTCCAGTCTTGAAGAGATAAACATGTCACTAACAGTTTCCAAATCGCTAAAGCTTAAAAAGTTCTTCAACTTAGCATTGCCCCTCAGCAGAAAGAAACTAACTTTGACAATTGCAAAGAATTTCAGCTCAGAATCAAAAATCACCCCCCAGGTTCCTCACGTCCGTATTCACATTGGTTGTAAGGGGACTTAAGCAAAGGGCCAGTTTCTCCGCTACTTTAGATGCACCAAAATTCAACACATCTGATTTGGAGTCATTTAACTGCAAAAATCTTGATGCCATCCAGACCTTTATCTCATCCAGACACATCATCAGGGATAAAAAAAAAATGGCCTAATCATTACAGCTTAAAGGAAGATACAACTAGGTGTCGTCAGCGTAAAAATGATTCTCTTAAAGAGGCTTTATGTACAATTTAGAAAAAAATGATACTGGTGCCCATTAAAGAGTTAGTTCACACAAAAATGAAAATTCTGTTATTAATTACTCCGCTTAAATACTCATGTCATTCTAACTCTCTGAGACATTTCTTCATCTTCAGGACCCAAATTAAAATATTTTAGATAAAACCCCAGAGCTCTCTGATCCTCCATAGACAGCAATTCAACATCAAGAAAAAAACAAAAACTTTGTTAAAGGATTCCATGTGAATTTAATGGTTCAACTTCAAGCTCAAAAAAGACTTTGTGTGACACTTTTGCCTGTAGTAAACATGAACCTTAATCTGATGCAGAAGACAAAGGTGAACGAAGTAGGGTTTTTTTTTGGTGCGCGAAAGTGTTTTTGGAGCTTTATGTGATTATTCAATTAAATTAAATTCATGTTTATTTATATAGTGCTTTTACAATGTAGATTGTGTCAATGCAGCATAACAGTAAAGTCCAGATTTCAGAGTTGAAGTATAGTTTAGTTCAGTTCAGTGTGGTTTAAATTTCACTGCTGAAAGTTCAAACACCGTAGAGCGAATCCACTGAAGCGCAGCTCCATAAGTACCGATCCAAGCCAGAGGTGACGCGTCGAGAAAAAAAAACTTCGCCAATTGACGAGGTGAAGGGGGAAAAAAACTCAAGAGATACTAGGCTCTGTTAATCATGACCATTATTCTTCTGGCCAAACTTCCTGCGTGGAGCTGCAGTGTAGGTGCCAGAGGCTGGAGAAGCTGCAGGAAGTGTTCCGGCGGGAGGTCGGGCTGGCCCACAGGATCAATGCGGGGACTCTTGTGTCACGGTGGTTTTTCAGGAATCAGTCTTATGCTCTCCATTCCTCCATGACGACCACAGCATCATCTCAGGATACGGCCTGGTCCAGGATTATGGATACCTTGGGATTATCTCTTCACAGGTTTTGGATCGCATCAATGGCACTGCATAGTCTCTAGGGACCTCGAAATGATTATCCCCAGGTGGAAATAGAGAATAAAGACAATAATTAGCATAGCTGCTGTTCATAGTGTATTTAAACGAGATGCAAAAATATAAATAAAAATAGCAGTTATATAAACAAACATAGAAACTCTCATATGCTTTAAATGTTTGTTTCTAACACAATGTCTGGCGTATTGAGAAGTGTGTCCTGCAGGTGGTTGTCAAGCCAGCTCACCTGCATGGAGCACATTCATGCATCATACCGTTATGCGATGCATTGAGCGTATGCTTTACTAAAACGATAGGTCTTTAATCTAGTTTTGAACTGATTATAGTTAAACCACTGGAGTCACATTGAATGGTCTATGGAGGGCAAGAGAGCTCCTGGATTTCATCCAAAATATTTATATATACACACACACACAACATATGCATATAATATAACAACATATGGTTGAGGCTGAACAAATGATGACAGATTTTATTTTTATTTTTGGGTAAACGCCTTTTAATGCATAGCAATGCAGATCGGGGTGTTTTTTATTTTATTTTATTTAGTTTTTTGGTGGCACTAGTTAGTGTATTGGTGTAGTTTTTGCACATCTCTTTACATTTGAATGGGCATTTTGCTTTATTGCTGGTGTTTTTCTGCGGGTGGTGGTTGATCATCAGGAAGAGAGCAGTGTGCAGGTAATGTAGATCATTTGACAGCACATAAACTGGATGGTTATTTTACACAAATTTTGTTGATCATCAAAATGTTTTAAATGATTTATTAGTGCCAAATATTTGAAAAAAATGTTCTGTTGTTTTTGTCTGAGTTTATTTGCTCAAACATATAGTAGAAATTTGAACACTGAAGGGTTCCCACAGATAATGGAATTTCTGGAATATTTCCATTTATCAAAATGTAATTTTTCTTTAATCTATCGTGTTTTTTTCATCACATAGTTTCAGATATTTTGTCTATTGCTATGTTTAGGTTATTTTTAGTACCATTTTATTATTTTTCTAATTGTCAACTGGCAGTCACTCACCAGGAAATTGTTACGCCAAACTTACCAGGAAATGTTAATTTCCAGAGCTTTGGCTACAAAATGACCTCTTCAATGACTAGGGTATTCTTGTTTCTTTTAATTTAATAAAAAAATTGAGGTAAAATATTTGTTTACATGATGGCTATTAAATTAATGAATAAATATATTCAAGATAAAACTATTTTAATATTATGCAAAGCACAGAAGTGGTCATGTAAGTTCAGCTTTTTAATCTGTGAAAGTCAGTATCAATCAAAGTCAGGAAATTTAATATATGGCTTGGAGTGGGAACAGAATTTGTTTGAGTTTAAATGTAATGTAATGTCCTTTTCTGTCACTTTTAATCACTGAGGCCATTATTGTATTAACATTTTTCAGGGAATAGTATTTTACTGACCCCATGCCTGTTTGGTCAGAAATAACCATCGAAGTATACTTACAAATGCTTTCTCCCCTCAGACAAGCTTGGGCCAACTGTCTTTGCTCCAGTTAAAATAGATTTTGTTGGTAACATCAAGGTAAGTGTCCTATACATTTTTGTTTAATAATTTTTTGAATTAAATGAACAGTGAATTTAAATTGGGATGTTGCATATGTTATTTATCTAATGTTTTATTTCAGTCCATCTTGTACAGAAATTCATAATTGAACACAATTTTTTAAGTCTAATAATTTCCCCCTTTGTATTACAAATTCTACATTTTGTTAACGGGTGTGCAAAAGTCTTTGACCACCATTAGATTTGTTGTTTTAGCTGTGGTTTATGACCATTTGTAATCTCTCTGTCTCTACTTGAACAGTGAAATCAGATGAAAATATTATAGAGATGATTAATATTATATATTAAAAGATTAAACAACTTGGAAAAGTACTGACCCAAGCCTAAAATATAAAATAGCACAGTATAAGCGTTTTCTTTGTGCCCATGGGAATCACACTTAATATTGACTTTAACAGAACAGTCTATTTTTTTTAGTGTATATTTTTTTTCTGTTTGCATCTTAATCATAGATATATACACTAGATATCGCATACTGACCCTGAGCATGGGTCAATAGCACTGCCACATTTTTACAGTGCTCCCAGGACAAGTCATTCAACTTGGGGGGTGTTTCAGGACATGGATTAGATCAAATTTTACAGGGAGGGATGATAATACATTTCCATGCACACAAACACACGCTGTATGTCAGCAATGCCCATGCAGTCACTTATCCATCGATGTAGAAAAGTGATGTAAAATTATAATATTTGTAATTTAAAAAATATTTGCATACTGACCACTAGGAAAACTCCCAATCATATTTATGTTAATATATCATCGCTCTGGATGGCCAGTTCTCCACTACACCTTGGTCTCACATTTATTTCTAAGGAGCGCTAACCTGTACTAAAATGGCAGTTCTACTGACGCATTCCTTTCAATAGACATCAATAGCGTAGCGTAGCATCTAATGTAAATATCTATGCATCTTAATAAAGAGACTAAAACAACCCTTAATCCTTTTGTCTAAACCCTTTTTGCGCAGTACTTTGCAATATAATCAAATCAGACTGAATCAGAATAATTTTGCCAACAAGATTTAGTTCATATAATATTTAGTGACCAGTTAAAGTGAAGCACTTTTATATGTTTAAGTTGGGAACACTTTAAAATAATGGTCTATTAGTTAATGTGTTTACTAACATGAGCAACCTATTAGTAATACAATTATTATGGTGTTTATTCACCTTTTTTAACGTTCGTTAAGGTTAGTTCATGTTAACACACTTTGCATTAACTAATGTTAATTTATATTTACATAATGCGTCAGTTAATGTTAAACTATAATTAATAAATGCTTTACATAATGTTAGTAAATCCATTGACTAATGGACTATTATTCTAAAAGTTTACCTTTTTGTTTTTTATTTTCTTTATATTTAATACAAATTATAGGTTAAAACTCCAGAACACTTATAGACTGTACTTGTTTTTTGGAACCACAAGAGGGCATAATAACTTGACCTGAGAGATTTTTTTTTTATTTGCTCCATCAGAAAATCCAGCAGAAGGTGGTGTCAGATCCAGAGAGTTTCCCCACCTTACAGAGCATTGTGCTGCATGAGGTGAAAACGGAGGTGGCACATGTGCGAAACTCAGCCACAGAGGCGCTCCTGTGGCTTAAACGTGGACTCAAGTTCCTTAAAGAATTCCTCTCTGAAATCAACACGGGGATGAAGGACGTCCAAGGGGCTCTTTGTAAGACACATGATCAAAACTAAAAATGTTTTGTGTTGTTAAAAGCATGTATTTTAGAATACACAAGCCACTTTCATTCACGTATGGTGTAATCAGTGATTGTTAGTTTCTCCTGTTGATTTTTTTTTTCTTTCTTTTAGATAATGCATATGGAAAGACACTACGGCAGTATCATGGATGGGTTGTTCGAGGCGTTTTTGCAGTACGAATTGTTATTTATCAATTTCAAAGCAAAGTTTTGTCTGAAAACTGACTTTTAGAGCAATCATACAACAATGGGTTGACAATAATCAAAATGACAAAAAAATCCATGATTTTTTTTGTAAGAAAAATGTTTAATGTTTAAAATGTTTAAAACTAAACCATTTTATGTAACTTCCGGTTAGCATTGTCCATCATCAACATCTTCATTTGAGGTTCTTTTTTGCTGTATTAGCTAACAAGCATGCATTTTGTCTGTCTCTCAACAACATGGATTTTATTATCAAGAGATAAAAAAAACACAATTCTGTCAAGCTGATGGCGCTAATGCACCAAAAATTGCACCTTAAAAGAAGGACAAAATTATGATGGACTGTAATCCTCAGAATGGTTGATAATGGTTTCCAAAAAAAAGGATATTTTTCTCACGAAATCAGCCACCAAAAAAATAAAAATCAGCCACCCTTTGTTATCGTAGAGATGGAAAAGCCCAAGATCATTTAAAAATATCTAATTAGTTTGGATAAACTAACTTTTTAAGTAATATCACTCACTCACTCAAGCAAGCAAGACATTTAAGTGATTTTGATAAATGTGAAACAGATTTTTACAGACTATATCAACAAATATTGGTAATATTGAGCAATTAAGTGAACATTAGAAACAATCCTGTAATTTCTTTTGTCAAAGAAAATAGTTTAGAATAAAGCTGGAGCAAGAGCAACACTGCAGTGTTTAGCTCCTTAATTAAAGGGATAGTTCAACCAAAAAGTAAGTCTTTGAAGAGAGTCATCAAGACTGCTGGTTGATATGACGCATTGACTTCCATAGTAATTCTTTTTCCTACTATGAACGTCAATGGGTACCGTCAACTAGTGTCATTCAAAATATCTTTTTTTGTGTGTTCAACAGAATGAAGAAACTCATAACGGTTTAAAACCACATGAGGGAGAGTAAATAGGTATGTTTCCATCCAAAAACGCGAGTTAACTTTATGCGCAAAACTGGATTATCGCATAAAAGATGTGCGAATAAAGCAACGTTTCCATCCAACGAGTCAAATAGAACAAAATCGTCACTTCCTGATTAAGTGGCACCAAATATCAACAGTAAAAACGGAATTTGCTGCGGTAGGATAAGCTGCGTCAATCTTTCCTTTATTTAATAAATGACTTGCACATCAGAAGACAGTGCTGACACGCAATGAACGCATGGTGGCGTTTAAAGGTGTGAGACGCGGAGCACAGAAGCTATTGATTCTGGAGGTCATTAATAATATAATAACACTAACATTGAGATGGTTACGGCATTTTAGAATGACCAAAACAACATTTCAGATGTTTTACAATGTGGTCAGCTTGCTTTTTTTATCCATTTACACAAATGTTCATCATCACATGATCTCTTATGACAAAATCATGCCCTTTGTTAATGCACATACTGGAATTTGTCCGGTAAAAGTGTTTCCATCTCAGTTTATGTGCATCTTTTCTTATAGAGTAAAAAGTTTATTTTACTCAGTTATGCACATACATTTGTTATGCACATTTTCAAAATTTATGCACATCTTGGCATTTCCATCAACCGTTTTTTATGTGCATAAAAATAGGTGGATAGAAACATAGCTATTGATAAGGCAATTTGGGTGAACACTCTCTTAAGACTGTTTTATTTAAAAAAAATGGAGTGAGCCAATGATTTAGTGATGCATTCATAAAGACAGTCCTACGATTTGGTTCTAAATAAGTCCGCAGTGAATCATTTAAATGAACAATTCAGTGAATCACTCATTAAGACAGGGACTTGTCGCCACATACTGGCAGTTTTAGTGCCATATTTTATTTATGCATCAAAAGTGTAAACTAGCCATGGTACTAACACAAAAATACTTGTTCGGTACAGCTTGACTTTTTGCATTTCCTCTGCAAGTTAGTACAACTTAAAGTGGCTGGGATTATTGTTATAGTAGCTCCACTTCTACTGCTGTGACATCATCTCACTGGATCTGTTTCTCGGCTACCAATGAAAAGATTGTCTGGACCTTTTCTACTAACCACAATGCTGCCATTTTAGGTAGTGATTTAGTAGTGGTATAACAACGGTTTAGTCATTTGAACCAACAATACTATTTAAGTATAACAGATTTAGGATCAGGGTGGGACCAAGCTGGAGTGCTCACTCTGATCCCCCTGGCTGTGCAATGGTTGGGGAAATTCCAAACTGAACCAAAAAACAAACGATTACAATTGGCTTAAGATTGGCAAGGATAATTTGGCATATGCGTCAACCAGCAGAACCTGGGAATTAAAAATAAATAAATAAAAAAATATAATAGTGAGGATTCTCTTGAAACTATCAGTGATCAGCTGTGTAATCGTCATGTTTCGGTAACTGTATGGCCACTTGGAATCTCAACCAAGGTAGTACTAAAAAAAAGGCACTAGGTACAGAATGCAGTGGAAAAGCACCCAAAAGTAAGTCGTAGAAACTGAACCACACTGTACCATGCAGTAGAAAAATGACTAGAAACACTCTGTAAAACAAATCCCCCAAAATATGAGGCTGTTATAATTATTATTACTATTATTATTATTATAATTATTATTATTATTATTTTCACATTGCACACCTCTCCTATGGACAACATCGTGACTAAGTTTGTGTATTTGTTTTGGTGTGTCTTAGCTCGCTCTTAGGGCTGCGCCTTCCTACGAGGGCTTTATGGCTGCTCTGGTGTCTTATGAAGGAGACGAGCTGAAGGAAGGCTTCACAACCGGGATGCATCGAGACCTGGACGTCTACCTGCCGGCTATGGAGAACCAGCTCTCCATCCTGGATGCTCTCTATGAAGAATACGGCTTGGAGTCAGATGAGATTGTGTGACCAACACAAACGCACAGTGAAACAAATCCTGCATCTGACAGAGCTCAGCGGTTTCAGGAGTTTAACCGCTCTGGGGTAACCGAAAAACTAAGTTAGTGTTGAAGAAGACGATGAGGTTTCTGCAAGAGATTAACAGTAGGATTGTGTTTGTAAATGTGGCATCATTAACAGTCATTCCGGAAGAATTTGAGCAGCCGCATCAAAAAAAATTATGACAGATGAAGGAGCGTTTTGATTCCAAGTGTTTTCAGGGAGCAGCTGTATTTTTTTAGAAACCTTTAAGTGTTTTGTTGACATTGGTTGTAGGTCTTTTCATAAGCGTGTAGGCATCAAATGGCAGATATGGTGAAGATTTTGTTTGGCTGGCAGTAAAGGTGTTAGTCTCAGTATCTTTATTCATGGTAAAAGTGCAAGAGCGCCTTGTATTACGTTTCTTCCGATCTTCACGTTTCATTCGTTTTAGGCTAGCACAAAATGGAGGCATGCAGAGGCTTTTGAGAATCACAAAAAAAAGTAATTCATGAAAAAAAAAATGCTTATGTTAAAGGAACACTCTGCTTTGATTTGGAAATAGGCTTAACTCCCTAGATTTTAAAAGTTGAATTTTACTATTTTTAAGCCATTCAGCTTAATTCTGGGTCTGGCTGAAGCTCTTAGTTTAGCATTAATGGTTAGAACATTAGCATCTCGTTTATTAAAAAAAAAAAAAGAGTTTTGAAATATTTGCTATTTCAAATTTGACAGTTTTGTACTTATATTTTGTAATAATACTAACGGAAAATTAAAAGTTGTTATTTTATAGACCAGTGTTTCTCAACCACATTCCTGGAGGATCACCAATACTGCATGTTTTGGATGTCTTCTTGGTCTGTTACACCCATTACAGTTCTTTCAGTCTCTGCTAATGAGTTGATGTTCAGGTGTGAATCGGGTGTGGTTGGTTAAGGAGACGTGGAAAATGTGCAGAGCTGGTGGTCCTACAGGGACATGGTTGAGAAACATTGTTTTAGACCAATATGGCTAGGAACTATACCCTCATTCTGGTTTAATGGTCAAGGAGCTTTGCTGCCATACAATAGCTGCAGCCTGCGCAATTATTTTATTGATATTATTATTAATTATATAATTGCCCCATCTGCAGCCATGGTATGGCAGCAAAGTTCACTGGTTTCTTAAACCAGAATAAGAGCAGAGTTCCTAGCCAAAAAATAGCAACTTTTCATTTTCTTAGCCTTAGTATGCGATGTAACAACAGAAGATTCAAGTATTTGTTATCAGAAGATTAAAGCAAAAATGATAAACTCTCTCTGGATTTTTAAACATTTTTTAGGGAGATGCTAATGGTCTAATCCAATTCAATAATTTATGCTAAGCTAAGATAAAAAGTCTCTCACCAGACCTTGAGATTGGCTGAAAAAAATGGTAAAACTGAACTGTTTACGCTAGGTGAGTTGTCAAATGAGACTTTTTTTTTTTTTTTTTTTAAGTGGAAATAGTATGGGCTATTTTTTGCAGTGTGATCTTTCAACATTCACAATTCAGGATTCACAGCAAGATCAGTTTGGTTGGAGGGACCAAAAGAGTTTTTGATTTCCTGAAGAAGAAAAAATGTAAAAATGTTTCCCTAGCGACTTTATTTATTGACTTATTTATATGAATATCAATTCTAACTTTTGATTTTTCTACAAGAATCACACTGTGCTCATTATCCGATCATATGATTAATGCCAATTTGTGCATGTTGCATTGCATGGGTTTTGTTTTTATATTTTCAAAGTAATACAGATTTGTATTGCTAAATGATTAGCAGATGATGACTGTTCTCCTAGGTTCACTTTTGAATCTATTTGCATTCCATAAGTTTTGAACTTAATTCCAACTAGCAGTTTTATATTTATAAATAGGTTCTTATAACCTTGCCACATTTCTGTTTAATTGAATTTTGGCTTAACTGTTATTATTAAATGCAGTGTGTACTTTAAAATGGACAGCTGACATAAAATAATCATAATATTGTAATTAGATGAAGCCCTGAGATGCCAGAAAAAAAAACTGGTGGAGCAGTTTTGAACGAAAACAAAAAACTTTCCAGAAAAGAGGAATGTTAATAGTCAGAATGAGACATTTTTCAAAACATCTTTGAAGGTAGTGAGTAACTCACTTTTGTTTGTTTGTTTGTTAACTGAGGAATATTAATAAGATTTCATTTAAAAAGCAGACATGGCAGAAGTGATTTTACCTTTAGGAATAGCACACACAGGATCCATGTTGCCATTCACAAGTATTAAAATGTCTATATGCTATGCATTTTTTATATATGTATTTACTAATTGTAATTTTAAAGTCTTATGTCATTTATAACAAACTACTTGCAGTGTCTTTTTAATCTGTTTTATTCTTTGCATATGCAGCTGGTGAATTATCTGTTGTCAAAGTCGTGGGGAGATCAGCACGAGGCATTATCCATTCTTGTGGCAGTATTAGACACAAGTAATGTTACATGGTTGTTATGACACTCAATCCTTCAATATCTGGATGTGGTTGCTGGGAGACTCTCACCATAACAAGGATGACTAGACTCCATAATAAGGGACTAGAATAGAAGGATTTTTTTTATGTGCATGTGTGACAAATAGAGAAAGGTTTCTGTTACTCTGAATAATTAGAAGCAGTGGCTTTCTTTGATGTATTCCACAAAACATATATGTAGGTACTAAACGTGTTTCTGTAACTAAAAATAGCATTTATTAAATGGGCATCGTAACATTTTTTAAATAAACTGGGATCCATACACAATGGAAAAACTTTACCTATGCAGCGCTGCTCCATCATTTCCATGGGGCTGATGGGAAAGCATTCAGGAGTGCGGACTGCAGATGGGAATTGGCACATGGATACCAAATTAACCTCTCGCAACACCCAAAGCAATCTATCAACAACAACTTGGCCCATGAACAGAGTTTTCCAGTGACCTGAATTCAAGCTTCTTGGAAGGAGAGGTTTAATGTTAATTGGATTGCAGCCATTCAAACAGAACATAAAATGTTCTTGATTAAGCAATATCACACATGCTTTTTTTAAACCACTTCAATAAACGAGAAGTTAATAGAGTAGCTTACGTAATCAAATATAACATATGCTTCTTTTCCATGTAAACAGATATTATTTTTCCCAACACAAGTCAAAACTTAACTCCATAGGAATGTACAATATTGTATCAAATAAGCTTACATATATAAGCATGCATGTTTCAACATGAGCTCATTGTGTTGCAGTTTAGTTCCAACCCTGCTTCAACACATTTAAAGGGCACCTATGGTGAAAATATCTACTTTTCAAGCTGTTTGGACAGACTTGTGTAGGTATAGTGTATAGACCGTCATATTAGGGTGATATAAACACACCCAATACATTTTTTTTTTAATTCAACAACATAAAAATGGTGGACTAATTGGAGCGGTTTTCAGACCAACCACAACTTGACGTAGGAGTGCGGTCCCCGCGCCCACCGACTTGATTGACAGCTGTGTATTAACATGTCGTATGTAGTAACGTGTATAATCATATCAACAAGGCAGGATGTGCGCAAAGCAACCAGGAATAAAAGGTCTGTTCAGTTTGCTAGGATTATCAATCATCATCAAATGTGATCAAGAGTTTTACAAGTTTGAAATGTTTTAAAACATTTAGTGTTAACATAAAAATAGTGTTACTATGGCATTATGTTTCAAAGTCTGCATTTACACTGCATGGTTCAAGTGACTCGATTCCGATTTTTTTATTTATTTTTTTCCTCCCATGTGGCACAGATCAGATATGGCCCATGTACTTGTAAGCAGGAAAAAATCACATGGATTCCGATTTACTCAAATCAGTTCAGGCCTTGGACGTGGAAATTTATCCGATATGAATCGGATCCGTGCCCTTGTGTTTGCAGTGTAAGCAGGTAGATCGGCAATGCAAGTCGCGCGTCATTAAAAACCATAGTGAATGACATCAAGACACTTTCATTTCGGAACATCAGCAGTCCCTAACCTTAAATCTCATACACGAGGACTAAAAGAAGCCTTTATATTGTCATATAGCACAAGTATTTAAACATGATAACGAGAGAGAGAGCGCAAAACATCCACCATGTAACCAATATAAACTAATATAAAAGTGTGGCATACATCACGCGCATAAATCACGCCATAGACATTACATTAAAGAGCCCATATTATGGGTTTTTGAAAATGCCCTTCCATGTAGTGTGTAACACAGGTCTAAGTGAAGTGAAATATCCAGCTAAGGCTTAAATCTGTAAGTGTACAGTGTTTAAAACTATTGATTCATCTATAAAAGAGTCGACTCATAGTGCTTCAAACGAGTGGCTAACGAGTCATTAGGTGTTTCGTGATGACACGACTACGAAACACAAGTAGTTGTGCGCGCAAACCTGGGAGATTTGAAACCTGCGGCCCCGCCCACTAACAGAAAAAAGCCCCCCACACACACAGACACCGGTCGAATTAAGTCACGCTGTGCAGATGAATATTATTGACAGTCTACTCAAAGATGAAACCTCAGCAATATAGCCCAGCCTTGAGCAGATTGAGTGCTTCTGGAAACTATATGCTTACAAAGAAGACTTCATCGGCCATTTGTTAAAGGAAGGATCAGTAAAGACTGTCAGAACATGGTACAGTGCATCATGGATCAGTTTCTTCCTCCATTTCACAAGTGTAAGTACGTGCGATTAAAATTGTCAGCTGTTCCTACACGCATGCAACGGTCAAGTTTCAAAATAGTTCAGCTCAGGTTCGAGGTGAGTTGTCTAAATTGCACCCAGCAAGCTGAAATGGCGCTCTAGGCGTGTGTTTTGTGTCCTCTGAGGAGGAGGGTAATGTGTGTGTGTGTGTGTGTGTGTGTGTGTGTTGTGTCCTCTGAGGAGGGTAATGTGTGTGTGCGTGTGTGTGTGTGTGTGTGTGTGTGTGAAAAGAGCAGGTAGAGTGTGACAAGCTAGGAGATCTCCTCGCCAGTTCTTGGTGTTTTTGCTCAATAAAATAGTTAGTCGTTTGTATTTTCTAGTCCATCGTCTGTATTTATATTCACCCACTGGCAGCCAAAATCCACGCCTTACACTATGAAGCATGTGTGCACTGTGACTACTTTTATATTGTTGATTAGCAGCTGGGCATTTCACTGTCTCTGGCTGAAGGCTGTCAGTGTCGACCAATCAGAGCAGGCTGTCATCGGTCCAATCAGCGCAGATTAGCTTTGCGCTAAGGAGGGGTTTGGGAACAAATGAATCGCTGTACGATTCATATGGGAGTCGCTGGGATAATTAGGTAAAAATAAATGCAGATTATAAGACCATGAAAGTGTTTTTTGACCTTGCATGCATATTACACTGTTGTTGGAGACCCTTACAATCAAAATATAACCCTATTTCATGTATAATATGGGCTCTTTAAGCCTACTGGTTTAAAAAGGCCTAGAAAAAAAAATGGTCAAATGAGAACTTTTCTGTCATAAACTATAGTAAAACAACTTGTAAAAAATAATAATAAAAAAAAAACCGTGAAGATGTGAACAGATTTCCTGGTCATTGCACCTCTGCCTTGTGCTGTGTAAATACAGACAATAGAGAGTCACTTTTAAAAGAGGATATAAGCAGGTCAGCAAAAAAATCGGATAGTCACAAAATCGGAATTGACCGTCAAGATCTGCAGTGTAAATGCAGCTAAAGAAGCCTGAAATACTCTAGTTTGATCAGGTGTGTTTAATTAGAATTAAGGCTAAAACAGTGCAGAGCTGCAGCTCTAAAAGTACTGAGTTTTACACCACAAATTGATAACAGTAAGATGGGTATGATATGAACCATGCCAATACCAACAAAGATTTTCGAAATGCCCTGGTCGATTGTATTAAATATACCCTATAACTCCCCCTCATTTCACAACACTGCATCTTGAATTTTTTACTTTTAATGAGCCCTATAAAGTGTTGTTCCTGAATCAGGAATGAATGTTGTTCCATTACATGTATTGAGGAAACTAATCTAAAACCAAATCCCCTTTTCCTTACCTTCTTTGAAAGATTTCACACATACACATGTCCTGTTGTCATATTGGAGAAATAAAACAAGCGTTGAAGGTGAGTGAAGTATGAAAAATGGCACAGACAGACGACTGTCCTAATGCCACAGCATCTTACCGGAGAATTGCAATATGCTGATATTTTCAACAACGATATTCTCCTAGGGCCTGTTTGAGAGAGGAGGTTAAGTGAAAACTCTTGAGTAAGTTAACCCTGTAATGAGGAGAAACCCAAGATTGTGGCGACCTCTGATAAAGAAATAAGCCAAAGGAAAGTAGGGTTTTTTTAATGTTGCTTTAGGGTTGTTATGTCCTTTTCATCACAATGGACCCTTTTCAGAAGACTGTTATGACGCATTTATTGATCATCATAATTTTAAATCCTTGAGGGTTTTAATATATTAATTTATGAATGTATCATATCATATTTGCGTCAAATTGCTTAAAAAAATTACTGCTTATGCAAGGTGTTTGTAATGCAACGTCAATGGGGCTGAGAGTAAATTTGATGTAATTTTCTGCAATGGCTGTGGTCATCTGTCTCACAGTTTTTTTTCCCTCTTTTTCTGAAAGTCTCGATAATAACATCGTGGAGGTTTTCTTTTATTATTTCAGCAAATAGGATTGTAAATAAAATAATTTGTTGTAGTCTCAGATTCACCGCGCTCTAAGTTTATCCAACTATGACGCCTTCCACTACTGAGAAACCTGGAAATGTGAAAAGGGTCTATAATCTTCACAAACAAACGCTTTAATAAATTTTAAAACTAAAGACAAATCACCAGCAGTAAATTCTTTGAGATGGGCTATTTAGAAAGTCCAATTTGCATACTTTCTTATGATAGATCCTATTTGTAGTGAGTGCAAATAGATATTTTATATATATTAGCTCTAGCTCCGCTGGTATTTCATACCATTTAAAAGTAGCAGTTATTTGCAAGAAGTGTAAATAATAATTAGATTCTGTTTAGGCTACTATTTGCACCTCAGTATTGTAACAGGATGTAATAGCAGAGTGTGAAATGATATATTTATTGAAATAATAAATACTTAATGAGACACTCGTTAGACAATTCCACTTTTAGTGCATTTAATTTTTACTGAAAATACATAATGGAATTAGAAAAGTGAGCTGGATTAAGACCCATTCTACCACATCATGCGCTACTGCTGTGTGCCCAGTTCATTACTGGTTTAAAGAGCACCAATCAAGCAAAATCAACTTTTGGAAGCTGTTTGGACAGAGCTGTATTGTGTCCACAGTCATATTGGAGTGATATAAACACAAGTCTCCTTTAAAAACTTCCTGATGTTAAAATAGGATTCAAATCTCAACGATTTTTGTGGCCCAACACAACGTGCGTTTTCCACAACCAATATTGATTGACATGTGATGCACATATTACCGTGTCTCATTAATGTGTGTAATCATGTCCTCAAAACAGCATTTGCAAAGAAACTTGGATTAAAAGATCTGTTTCAACTGTTTGATACAACTCAGGAAAGCAGTAAGTGCTACTCTTTTTATTTTTTATAGTATTTTTGACTATACGTTTTGGCAACAAAACAGCTACAATCCCCTCTGACCCCAAAATGTTCATTTTCAACAGGGTACACTGTAAAAAAATCTGTTAATCTGTAAATTAAAATATTTTTTTCTGTCATAAAAAAGTAAAATAACAGCCGTTAAATTACAAAAAAATTACCATAAAATAATGGACTGTAAATTACAGAAATTTCCTTAAATTTAGATTTCTGTAATATGACATCTGTTATTTTACAGTAAATGTCTTTAATTTAACAGCCGTTATTTTATGCTTTTTTTACAACACCTCAGCTGCTAAAAAAACCCGTAAAATAACAGATTTTCTTTTTTGGTTTTTTATTTTTTGTTTTTTTACTGTGTTTTTGACCTGAAACTTCACAGACACATTCCGGAGCCACAATAGACTTGTAAAAGGGCCACAGATCTAAACCCTTTAAGATTTTTTACAAAACTGTACTTGATATAAAAGAAAAGCATTGCTTGCACTTCATAAATGGAGAGGAGAGTAAAAGAAAATCTGAGTTTACCAAATAATACCTTGACAAGGTTATCTTCACAGAGTAAATTACCATGGTAGCTATATGTTGTGTCCCTTTAAAGGTGCAGTTTGTAAGTTTGACACCCAGTGGTTGAACTAGATATTGCACTTCTGTATCAAAACAAACACTAGTGCAGGTTGCCAGATTGAGGACAGGAGCGAGCGATTTAAACTGTGTTCTAAATTAAAACAACGGCACCAAATAGAAGGGGTATTTTCCATATCAAAAGGAGTTTTTGTCCTAACCAACACCTCAAATTGATATATTAGAAATGGCTTCTGTTTCTCACAGGTGAAGAAAAATTTTTTTTGACGATGATCACCTCAGGTAAATCTCATGTGCTTTATTCAGTGCTAAATGCTAATAATGTGAGTTTGAATGTCATTTCACGTGACATTTATTGCCATATACTGAAAGCAGCATCTGATAGTTCCCCTCAGATCTTGAAAATAAAATAAAACATTTGAAATTAAACTTTAGAACTAAATATATGAGTGATTCAGCATGTACATGTAATAATGTTAAAGAGGGTTAATATGTATTAAATAGATTATAAACCTAAACATTTTGTGAGTGCACTATTCTGTGATTCTGAATGGCTTTATTAAATTTCTGTCATGTTTCGTCTAGTGCAAACAGCCAAATTACTTATCATTGCATATCTCATCACGTAGCGTGTTGTTAGGACACAGGGTTACAATGTAACCTGCTCACCTAACCTTTACCTTAGTTATATTTATATAATTTCCTAATTATTGACCACCTTATGTATAACTGAATCTGCGTCTCATTTCGCAGTTTGCTACTTTCCACTGGAGGTCGCATTTTGGTCAAGCATGCTTTCAAAGTCTTTCTGAATGAATCAAATTTGCGGTTTTCCACTAAGGCAACCCAGGGTATGGAAATATAATTGGCTAAACTGGCATTGGGCAGGTTAAAATTACCAAAACAAAGACAGCCGTTCCGGTTTTTCAGATAAACAAGTATGTTCACTTGGCATGTTTCTTAAATATCTGCAAACATATTATGGTATTTTTATGCTTTAGAAGAGTAAAACATACAGCAACTTTAATAAACAGGTTTACTTTACACCACTTTTTCATGTTTAACACTTCCCATTCTGAAACGGATATGCAGTTTTGCAGGTGAAAACTAGGTTTATGTCTTCAGCACCTGGTCGCACTGAAAGGCCAGTCTCTAAAATATGTCATTTTCATATGAGTTTAATATTTTTTTTCCTGGCTAATATGCATTCATTTATTTCAGGTTCGTAGGTGTGGTTGTGTATGTCGTTCAGTCTATCGAACGGTAGATAGATTCAGTCTTGCATGTTTGCCATTTTCTCCTGTAGGTCAGGGATTTTGACTGGGGACAACCCTAGAGTGACAGCTGTATCTGCCTTGTTTCCTGCCTGTGAGGCCCTCTGTCCTCCATCTACACCCGCACCAGAAACCAGACACCGCTAAACCTGCATTCCGATAATCCATCAACATACAATATGGCAGCCACAATTTGCCTTTATATTATAAACACAGGGCAGCACGGAAGGTCGAGGTCAAAAAAGGTCACTGATTTGAGCCTCAGCTGTTTGAGTTGGCATTTTTGTGTGGAGTTTGCATGTTCTCCCTGTGTTGATATGGGTTTCCTCTGGGTGCTCTGGTTTTCCCCACAAGTCCAAAGACATGCGCTACAGGTGAATTGCATAAGCTAAATTGTCCATAGTGTATGTGTGTGAATGAGAGTGTATGGGCGTTTACCAGTGATGGGTTGCAGCTGGAAGGGCTTCCGCTGAGTAAAACATGTGCTTGATAACTTGGGGGTTCATTCCGCTGTAGCTGGGACTAAGCTGAAAAGAAAATGAATGAATGAGTTAGGACTGCACCCTGACACCCCACTTTTAACCAGAGGTTATGAAACCCTGCCCTGGGCAAATTTAGGACCACTTTTTCTGTTATAAAATATTTCAATGCCAGTGTGAGACCATGCTGTTCGAACTACACAAACACAAGCCTTATTTAGACCCAATGTTTCACGTACACTCAAAAAATGTTATGCTGCTTGTAGCTGAAACAACTGAAGAAATTTTGATGATTTTAACTTTGTCCTAGGCAGTAATAGCCTAATCCTTGCAATAATAGTTTAATTCTGTTTTAACTAATTACATGAACTTATGCTGATGTGTTTATCTTCATATAACCTTATATGCTTAACCTCATTTAAGCTTGCTTCATAACAGCTGTGGCTTCATTAACCGAGAAGTTAAATTCCAAGAACTTGTTATCAGCAAAATGTTACAACTTTTTCTTTTAGGCTGTGCTGCTTTCTCCATCTACCAGGAATGTGTGGCATGGATGGGATAGTGCAGGCTCAATCTCTCTTGTGTGTTCAGTTACTGTATGTGTGTGTGCATAACTTTTTCTGTGCAGAGCATCTGTTCTACCTGATGTCTGGTGATAGCTGGCCTACATTGGTTGAGAAAACAAATGAAGTACCCCCAGGCGGGCCTGAAGAGAGATGGCGATAAATATGGGGGGGAGAGAAAATGTGTGTGCGCAATTGACACAGACTGCCTGTGCTGTTGTTCTCTGCCACACAGGGCCCTGTATGCCTTATCCATTTTATTCATTAAATTGGTGTTTGCCAAGGTAGGAAAAACCATTGTGGGCCTTTTTTCTTATACAATAAATTACTTTCACCTCAAAAGCTGAAAAAAACATAATGAACATGTGCTGGCTTTTAAAGGTATGAGATGCTATTTGGGAAGGCAGAAGCTCAAGCTCAGTTCTGGAAGTAAAAACAATAAAGCAATTTGATGACAGACAAAGAGATTTTAAAATGATACTACTATCAAGAAGACTTAAAATCTATGGCCTGTAGCCTTTGTCACTAGAACAGCTCTTGAGATCAGGGGAGTTAAGTTTGGATGTCCATAAACATTATCAGATTGTTAGGCATACTAGATGCTTAGAAACTTATAGCCAATTGCATGCCTCATTTTCAATACAGTCACATGTGAACAGTGTTTCAGTGTTTAACCCCTTAACTGTCACCCCACTTTTTAAGTTCACACTTGAAAATGATATATAGTTAGTCAAGATAGGCTAAGATTTTGTCCAAAAAAATAAAAATAATAATAAATATGTACTGAAAAACATCTCGCCAATGTATTGTGGTGACAATTAAGGGGAGCAAAGTCCAATGGTGCCAGAAAATATGATAGTTGGACTGAAGACTGTTATATTTTTACCTTTATATTCTATAGAGTCCATTCAGGAAAAATACAGTTTTAAAAATGTGTTCAATCAAATATGCAAATCTGACCATTGACCACAAAACAAGTTGTCAGGGTTAATCTTTACAAATTGAGATTTATACATCATCTGAAAAACTCTGAATGAACTCTGAATAAACAATCTTTCCATTGATGTGTGGTTTGTTAGGACAATATTTGGCTGAGATACAACTATTTGAGGGCAGCACGGTGGCGCAGTGGGTAGCACGATAGCCTCAGAGCAAGAAGATCGCTGATTCAAGCTCCAGCTGGGTCAGTTGGCATTTCTTTATGGAGTTTGCATGTTCACTCCATGTTTGTGTGGGTTTTCTCCGTGTGCTCCGGTTTCCCCCATAGTCCAAAATCATGCGGTATAGGTGAATTGGATAAGCTAAATTGGCCGTAGTGTATGTGTGTGAATGCAAGAGTGTAAAAGTGTTTCCCAGTGTTGGGTTGTGGCTGGAAGGGCATTCGCTGTGTAAAACATATGCTGGATAAGTTGTTGGTTCATTCCGCTGTGGCGAGCCCTCATTAATAAAGGGATTAAGCCAAAAAGAAAATTAATTAATAAACAACTATTTGAAAATGTGGAATCTGAGGGTTAAAAAAAACTAAACATCAAGAATGTTTAGAAAAGGTTTACCTTTAAAGATGTTCAAATTAAGTTCTTAGCAATATCAGCCTTGTATGATTACAGTTGAACCACTGAAGTCACATGGAATATTTTGACAGTGTTTTTGGCCCCTTTTCTGGACGTCTCAGGACCCTTGCTGTCAATGGAGGATTATGTCAGATTTCATATAAATCATCTTAATTTGTGTTCTGAGGATGAACGAAGATCTCAGGGGATTTAAACAATATGAGGGTCCGCCCTTAACAACAGAATATTCATTTTTGAGTGAAGTAGCCCTTTAACTTTTTCGAGTGTACAAGGTGTATAAAGATGAATTACTAAATCGGCTATCATTTTTAAAGGTGCAGCATGTAAGTTTGACACCCAGTGGCTGAACTAGGTATTACATTCCTGGATCAAAACAAACGCACGTGCAGGTTGCCAGATTGAGGAGCAAGTCTGACGATCAAACCTAAAGGCTGATTTAAGTCTTGTTCTAAATTAAAACAACGGTATGCGATAGAGGGAATATTTTCCATATTAAAAGGAGTTTTTGTTCTAACCAACACCTCGAATTGATATATTAGAAACAGCTTTTATTTTTTGCAGCTGAACAACAGATAACTGACAATGATCACCTCAGGTACATCTCATGTGCTTTATTCATCATTAAATGCTAATGACGCGAGTTTGAATGCCATTTTACATGAGATTTATTGCCATACTACTGAAAGAAGCAGCAGATAGTTTACCTCTTAAAAATAAAATAAACCATTTGAAATTGAACTTTAGAACTGAATTTAAACAAATATCAGTGATTCAGCATCTACATTTAATAATGTTAAAAGTTTAATATGTATTAATTAGATTATAAACCTTACCATTTCGTTTGAGTGCAGTGAGTGCACTAGTTTGTTCTTCTGAATGGCTGTATTTCAATTTCTGTTCTGTTTAGTCTGGTGCAAACAGCCAAATTGCATATCACTGTAAATCTCATCATGTAACGTGTTGTTAGGACACCTGCTTACCTAATGTTTATGTTCTTAATATTTATATTATTTGCTAATTAATAACCTCATGTGGAACTATGAATCTGCGTCTCATTTCAGAGTCTGCTACAGTCCACCGGAGGCTGCATTTCGGTCACGGACGCATGCATTGAGAGCCTTTCTGAATGAATGAATAAAATATGTGGTTTTACACCAAGGCAACACGGGGTGCTGAAATATAATTGGCTAAACTGGCTTTGGGTGGGTTAAAAGAGCCAAAAAACAAAGACAGACGTTCCAGCACGTAACGCACATTTTCAAAGCACAATATCTGACTTCAGTACTGTTTTTCACATAAACAAGAATGTTCACTTGGCATGTTTCTTAAATATCTGCAAACATATTATGGTATTTTTATGCTTTAGAAGAGTCAAAAACGTACATACAGCACCTTAAGAATACTGTAAACGACTTTACTTTTAAATTAGTACCCAATAGAGGGTTGATTTCTGACACAGCTTACGATTAAGACATTCTGAGCTACACACAATAAGATTAACAGAAAGTTTCCATGCAGCTGCAATGGAAAGTCCTGGCCAGCTCCAGCAAAAATAAGACCCCGTTTGAGCCCCAGCAAATGCAACATCACACCCTGGTCCACACGCACCCCCCTCTTCAATGTCTCACATTGGCATCTTCCCAACAAAAGTTCAAAATCAGATTGTGTTATGCAATGCATATGCAAGATATCGCCTAGCTCATCTGCAGGCAAATTACCGTAATCAGATTAGTGGGTAAAGATATGGCTGTCTAATACGGTTACTGAACGGCAACCATCTTCAAAAAAATCTCCATGCCCAGCTCCGGGTTCCTGCCAACCTTTACACACACACTCACACACTTGTATATGTTGCTTACGAGGACTCTCCATGAGGATAATGTATGTTAAAATTACGGTATCAATTATTATATGGCCTTTGCTTACCCATAAACCCAATCATTATAGCAAACCTGTGGTAAAATTTGATAGTCAAAATAACCTGTTTTGTGTTTTTAAGCGTTTAGAATTTTGACCAACTTAAAGTCATAGTTTACCCAAAAATAAATATTCTGCGACAATTGACCTCCATATTATTTGCTTTTCCTACTATGGAAGTCATTAGTTATAGGTTTACAACTTTCTTCAAAATATCTTATTTTGTGTTCACCATAATCAGATTAATTCTGTTGAACACAAAAGAAGATATTTTGAAGAAAGTTTAAAACCTGTAAGCAGTGACTTCCGTATTATTTGTTTTTCATTCATTCATTCATTCATTCATTTTCTTTTCGGCTTAGTCCCTTTATTAATCAGGGGTCGCCACAGTGGAATGAACCGCCAACTTATCCAGCACATGTTTTACGCAGCGGATGCCCTTCCAGCTGCAACCCATCACTGGGAAACATCCACACACACTCATTCACATACATACACTATAGACAATTTAGCCTACCCAATTCACATGTACCGCTTGTCTGGACTTGTGGGGGAAACCGGAGCACCCGGAGGAAACCCTCGCGAATACGGGGAGAACATACAAACTCCACACAGAAATGCCAACTGACCCACCTGAGGCTCGAACCAGCGACCTTCTTGCTGTGAGGTGAACGTGCTACCCACTGCGCCGCCCTACAGGTTTTCAACTTTCTTCAAAACATCCTATTTTGTGTTCACCGTAATTAGATTGATTCTGAAGATATTTTAAAGAGAGTTGAAAACCTGTAACCATTGACTTCCATATTATTATTTATTTCCTACTCTGACAGTTATTCATCACAGGTTCAACATTTTTCAAAATATCTTCAATAGCAAAGAAAGTAACTCATGAAGGTTTGAAACCACACAAGGTTTAGTAAATAATGAGCACATTTTCGCATTTTGGGGTGAACTATCTTTTTAAGTAACACCTACAGTAAGTTATACCCATACTAATACAATTTTGTATCCTTGTAAACCACATAAACAACACATTTACACCGACATGCAATTATACATAAAGGCAGTCTAAAGCCACTGCGCAAAATGTTTGCCGGATGTATGGTCAGTCCTCCAGATGCCACGAAGAGTTTCTTTCCTGGAAAACTGTGGACAGCATCCCTTCTGTCTTTGTCTGTCACCTTCTGTCTTCTCTGTAATCAATACGCTGTCAGTCACTGTTAGGCCAAACGCCCACATCTACAGTCTGAGAGCAGCAGAAGCAGAAGTGCTGATGTAACTGCGGCTGGCTGTGATCAACTGAGCTTACTCAGCTAAAACACCTCGATGAGCAAACAAAAACTCAAATGCAAACCAATGTAAACGTCAGCTAAATTGTTAGACACTAACCTTCGTATTTCACAAACCAAAAGCAACTTTTGGAAAAGGAACTAGACACTTAAAGTACCCCTATCATGCTGTTTTAAGGGTTGCGGAGGGTTGGTGTGCAACCAAGACCATAAAACAGCTTAATTTTCATGACATTGTTTACTACAATTTGAAGTTGTGAGGAGTGAACAGAGGTTTTATAAGCACATTACATGAGTTAGATATGTTCTGAAGCACAGTGATTCAAATTTGAGCATACAGCATTCAGATTCATCCTAGTTGTTGATGTTAATCAGGTGCTTGGTGGCATTGTCATGTTGAAATATGCATGGAAAACAAGGCAACATACTGTGCTCCAAAATCTCTATGTACTTTTCTGACACTGACACAACCCAATACCATTACAGACCCTGACTTTTGGACTTGTTGCTGGTAACAGTTTGGATGATCCTTTTCTTCTGTGGTCAGAAGGAGCCCACGGCACCCATTTCTCCCAAAAAAAAAAACACCTGAAATACAGTACATGTTTCCACCGTTTGATGATCCATCACAGATGCCTCTGAGCTCAGAGAAGTTAACGGTGCTTATAGACACTTTTAACATAGGGCTTTCTTTTGGCACAGTACAGTTTTAACTGACATTTGTGGACATAACTATATATTGTGGTACTTGACAAAGGTTTGTCCTGTGCCCATGTGGTGATATCACATCGATGAATGACAGTTCTTGATGCAGTGCCGCCTGAGGGATCAGAGATTACAGTTGTTCTGCTTAGGCTTGCGGCCTTGTCCTTTACGCACTGAAAATCCTCCAGATTCCTTGAATGTTTTAATAATGTCATGCACTGTTGAAGGTGAAATATCCAAATGTCTTCCAATTGTTTTTTAATGTCCTCAGGTATTTGTTGGCAAACTGGCGGTCCTCTGCCCATCTTTGCTCCTAAAGGACTAACCCTTCTTGGATGCTGCTTTTGTACCAAATCATAATTACAATCACATGATAAATGCAATCACATCATTATTTAACCAAACTTTCTGATTACTAGCCTTAGATTGCTCCTGTCCAAACTTTTTTTGGAATGTGTTACAGGTCTGAATGACAGGAAAGGATGTAGAGTTACGAATGAAATGAAGTTGTGCTAAAAACTGTTGTGCTTAATGTCCTGCTGTAATTCAATGTGTCCAATAAATGGTATGAAAATATATTATTTTGTGACTATCCACAATACAGGGTATAGTCTGTTGATTAGCATTGAATTATTAAAGGAACAGTTTAACCTCAAAAAAAAAAAAAATAATCTGTCATTATTTACTCACCCTTCACTTGTTCCAAACCTGTTTGACTTCTGTTAATCGCAAAATATATTTTAAAGAAAACTGGAAAACTTTAACTCAATGGTTACAACTTTGCAGCTTTCTTCAGTATATCATCTTTTGTGTTCAGCATAAAAGTCTGGGACCACTTGGAGAAGAGTTAATAGTAAATACATTTTCATTTTTGGGTCCCTTTAATACAGATAACATATGGCTTATTCATATGAAAATCCAGGAATTGGCTTTAAAAACACACATAAATCATATACAGTGGAGGAAATAAGTATTCAACACATCACCATTTTTCTCAGAAAACATATTTCTTAAGGTGCTGTTGACATGAAATTTTCACCAGATGTTGATAACCAAATACAGTAAATACATATATGAAAAGAAATGTGTTTTTTAAGTAAATCTAAGTTATGTGAAATAAAATGACACAGCAAAAATTATTGAACATATGAAGAAAGAGAGGTGTAGAAATGCAGTGAAAGCCCAGACAGCAGTTAAAATCTCTCAGTAGTTCTTCAGCAACCCTCTGCCCTTCGTCGGTGTAAATGAATATTAGCTCTTACATCTACATTACCAGGATGATGAAGATCAAACCAGAGTGAACATTTCAGCAAGACAATGATCCAAAACACAGCCAAGGAAACTCTCAAATGATTTCAAAAAAAGAAAATCAAGCTGTAGAATGGCCAAGCCAATCACCTGATTCGAATGGCAGATGACTCTGATATGGAGTATAAAGTCATGCATTGTTTAGGTGTAATTTTTCTCAATAGAGTGTAAACATTGTGATGATCTGTGGGTCTCGTCTATCAAATCTGATCTTTATTTTGCATTTTCTATCGGATTCAAGTCAGGTGATTGGCTGGGCCATTCTATAGTTTGATTTTCTTTCTCGAAAAGCATTTGAGAGTTTCCTTGGCTGTGTTTTGGATCATTGTCTTGCTGAAATGTCTGGTTTCATCTTCATCATCCTGCTAATATAGATGTATGACTGAGGCAGCGAATATTAATTTACACTGACGAAGGGCAGAGGGTTTCTGAAGAACTACTGAGAGATTTCAGCTGCTGTCCGGGCTTTCACTGCCTTTCTACACCTCCCTTTCTTCATGTGTTCAATACTTTTTTTCTGTGTCATTTCATTTTATTACACATAACTTCATTTAAAAAACGAACCTGATTTGTTTTCTTTTCACATATGTATTTATTTGGTTGTTATCTGAGAAAAATGTTGAAGTGTGCTCACACTATTTTTGCTATCATATGTTTGTGTGTTTACTCATCTTAAGTCAAAGTCTTCAAGTGTCTTTGTTTCCCTGTGTGGCGCTCCATACTGCTTGCATTTTACGAATTCCAAATGATTTCGTAAAATAAAATAAAAAGTCCAGTGATACATCAAAAGTCAGCTTTTCAAGCTTTTATTTTAACATCATTACAGGACAGTATCAAACATATCTGAACACTAACAGGAAATGACACTGGGACAAAACATTCAGTCTCTTTTTGTATTTGTTTGTTGTGCAATATTCGATGTTAACATCTTTCCTCTTTTCGTACAAACATGAGGATAACAGTCATTTACAAGCTAAATGCACTTTTAACTCCGAAACCGACCATAAATATAGCGAAAGGTGGCAAACTTGCTCTTTTTAACAAGAGTATATAATTGAAACATGCAGATGCACCAGGATAATAACTTCAAGACACTTATTTCCATATCATTTCGATACAATATTTACAGGTAAGTCAGGAATATCACCCCAGTAATGTAAGCAAAGAGGTTTCTGTAGCAAATGCGTCGTATAGCTTATGGAAAACTGGCTTATAGTTAGTTGATAAAAAAGTAAAGGAACTCAAAGATACTTAAGCAAGATTTCACTGTGTTTAACAGTAGGTAAGTGCAGTATGCTACACCTCAGGTCCTGTAAGGCTTAAAAAGCACACCATAATAAATTCTGAGGTATATTCAGACTGGACTTTGGCACTGGGTATAAATCAAACTTTTTTTTGGACGAGAGTAACAGTCCAGCCTTTATCCAACAGTCTTTTAGCCTGAATAGCAGCAAAATGCTACCCCTGCAATAGCAGACAGTACTAAATGTTCAATAACAGCGATAGAGTCTTCACATAAAGTATTGTTTTTCCAACAAAATCTCATTTATGCAAGTCGTATGATCTCGCTGGTACATTTTCGTACTGCTTACACTCATAAAACGATGGCTAGGTTTAGCTAGCATCAAGTCTACATTAAAATGAACATGCGATTTCACACAAAATCGTCAGCTTGTTAAACCTTTTCACACAAGGTTGGTTTCTCCTCCCTGCTTTAAGATCTGTAGACCCAAAACCTGAATAAACGAACCGTATGCGCTTTATATCAAGACTACAAGAGGAATACTGTATGTGCACCCGACTCCACACGTGGAGATGGAGGGGTTCTGGATAAGTGATTTCCTGAGATATGATGGAAATGTTAGACTAAGTGTGACCCCTGCAAAACAAAACATTTTAACATCCTTAACTAATGCTGTTAGACAGTAGTATTTGTAATATTATTGTGGTTACTGTTTAAGTATATCTATGCAGCCTTTAAGTAGCTCTGTTCAAAAAATAACACCCGCCATGCGTCAAACAGGAGTAAAAAGTGATTACGATGAAGAATTACATGGATTTACTGGCCATTTGGGTCACTGCTGCGTTGTGTAAAACCAGAAAATTGAGTGTATGATTGGATTATGAGAGGTAGTGGTTTATTTAGGAAATCTAGTTGATATGTTTTCATAATGCATGTTATTTTGTCGCATCAGAATATTGGGTAACACTTAACAACAACAGTACATGAATAACGATGTGTTAATATCTAAACTAAACATTACTTTATTAGGAATTAATGATGAACTAAGGCGCTCTAATCATGAACTAACTACAACATGAGTCACATGAGTTCTTGTTAGTACATGCTGTTAATCAATATATTTAAGTTTAAGCTAAATGTAACCAACATGAGCTGTTAATGTATAATTATGTCATGACTTTACTTGGAGGGGCACGTCATCATTAATTCATCCTTAATTACTCATGAACTTCTGTGTTTCAACTGTCTATGATGTTGACAACCCTTTTCGGTAACACGTTAGTTTAGGTCACAATTCATGCTATTAACTACTTGGTTACTACCTGCTTATTATTAAGTTATTAACTGTTCATTAGTAGTTATAAAGTATGATCTTATTCTGAATACTTAATCTTACTGAAAACCTTAACCCAACTTCTACCTTACTAACCATTAATAAACAGCTAATTAGTCGTTTATTAAGCTAGGAATGTTAGTTAATGGTTTGTTAATACTGTGAATTGTAACCTAAACTAAAGTGTCACCCCCTTTTTTATTGGTATTCAATGTAATCGCACTAGACGGACGTGCATAAGGACTTCATGAGTAGTTAAGTATGGGTTAATGATGATGTGCCCCTTCAAGTAAAGTCATGATATAATTATATATTAACATATCATGAGTTCATGATGCTTAAATTAAGCATTAACTAATGTCGTATTTAATACATAAACAAACAATCTTGTACTAACAAGTAATTAAGGTAGCCATTATTCACAGATGAACTCATGTGTTGTAGTTAAAGTTAGTTCATGATTAGCGCATGATTTAATGTGTAGCTTACATATTAACACATCATTATTCATGTACTGTTCTTGTTAAGAGTTACCCAATTTTGTAATGATGTTTATTGAATGCAACAATTAAGTCGCCAACGTATTACTCTAAAGCATCATTATTAAGCAAATTTATCTTTTTCTTCTTCTGCTTACACTGAGGCTGCATTTATTTGATTAAATCACATTAAAACAGATGTAAAATATTTGATGCATTTAAAGCAACTGTTTTGGTACTTTTTTATGCATATTTGTTTCCAAATATAACTAATTCATGTGATCCTTCAGAAATCATTCTAATGTGCTTTTTTAATTAAGAAACATTTCTGAATCGTTGTCAGGTTTGAAAACAGTTGCGCTGCTTCATATTTTTATGGATAACAGGTGATACGTTATCATTCGGAAGTATTCTAAAAGTAATATATACATTATGAATTAATCAAGGATTTAATTGACAATAAATAAATAAATAAACAAAAAAATAAATAAATAATAAAAGTGACAGTTTAAATATTATACATGATTATATACAGTTAGGTCCATAAATGTTTGGACATCGGCACAATTCTAACATTTTTGGCTCTATTCACCAACACAATCAATTTGAAATTAAGCTTTAATTTGAGGGTATTCACATCTTAATCAGGTGAATGCGGAATTAACACAGTTTGCAATTGTGCCTCCCACTTGTTAAGGATCCAAAAGTAATTGTACAACTGGCTTCTCAGCTGTTCCATGGCCAGGTGTGTGTTATTTCAGGCCAGGTGTGTGGTATTTCCATTATCCCAATTACAATGAGCAGATAAAAGGTCCAAAGTTCATTTCAAGTGTGCTATTTGCATTTGGAATCTGTTACTGTCAACTCTCAAGACTATCAGTCAAGCAAGCCATCATTAGGCTGAAAAAAAACAACAGAACAAACCATCAAAGAGATAGCAAAAACCTTAGGCACGGCGAAAACAACTGTTTGGAACATTCTTAAAAAGAAAGAACGCACCAGTGAGCTTAGCGACACCAAAAGACCCGGAGGACCAATGAAACAACTGTGGTGGATGACCAAAGAATTCTTTACCCTGCAACTTAATTTGTTTAAATTCAGCCCAAATAAATTATTTACAACCACTTAACGTAAAAAAATGAGTAAATTCAAGGAATCATCTTTGAATAATTTTTTTCAGTGTGGTGAAGAAAACACCCTTCACAACAGTTGGCCAGATCAATAGCACTCTCCAGGAGGTAGGTGTATGTGTGTCAAAGTCAACAATCAAGAGAAGACTACACCAGAGTGAGTGACTACATCAGACTACAGAGGGTTCACCACAAGATGTTAACCATTGGTGGTATGGCTGTCAATGGAACTGGTTCTCTTGTATTTATTGATGATGTGACTGCTGATAAAAGCAGAAGGATGAATTCTGAAGTGTTTCAGGCAGTATTTTCTGCTCATATTAAGCCAAATGCTTCAGAACTCATTGGACGGTGCTTCACAGTACAGATGGAGAATGACCCAAACACATACTGTAAAAGCAACCACAGAGTTTTTGAAGGGAAAGACAATTGAAGACAGTTGCTGTAGAGGCCTGGTTAGAACACCACCAGAAATGAAACCCTGCATATGGTGATGTCTATGCGTTCCAGTCTTCAGGCTGTAATTGACTGCAAAGGATTTGCAACCAAATATTAAAAAGTGAAAGTTTGATTTATGATTATTATTCTGTGCAATTACTTTTGGACCCTTAAAAAGCCACATATGCAAACTGTTGTAATTCCTACAGCGTTCATCTGATTTGGATGTAAATGCCCTCAATTTAAAGCTGACAGTCTTCAGTTAAAGCACATCTTGTTCGTTTCATTTCAAATCCATTGTGTTAGTGTACAAAGCCAAAAATCTTAAAATTGTATCAATGTCCAAATATTTATGGACCTAACTGTATATATAAAAAACGGCTTTTATTTTGAACTATATATTACACAAATCTCCTGAAAGAGTATATTGTGACAAATTATCACATTAGAATGATTTCAGGAAGATCACGTACCACTGAAGGCTGTTGTGATGTTGAACATTCAGCTTCACCAACAGGAATAAATACAATTTTTAAATACATTCAAAAAGAAAAGTACTGCTAGTATTTCTTAACTTTTTGTTTCACGATTACTTGAAACAGTTTGATTCACTGCTCGCAATTAGGGCTGCACAATATATTGTTCCAGCATCGATATCGCAATGCAATCATTCGCAGGTCACATCGCGAGCATTTTAAAAGCGTTCAGACCTAAGAAATTGTACCGTTTGTAACAACTTATTAACAACTGAATTATTTATAAAACGAAGACTATGCGGGATCCTTTTACATTTGATTATTCAATTATTGTACACCAGAATACAGTTCGACTCATTGCATAACAATCAAACGCTGTTTATTTAATTGGCATCTTTTTCTTTATTAAATTTACCTACGCTTGTAGATTGTTTCTTTTATTTTATGCACATGTACTCCCTTACAGAATCATCCCAATCGAAAATGATACATTTTTTCTAAATAGTTATTCAACTCATTTAGTAAAATTCGATTCATATCGCAATATATATCGCAGAATAAAAAATATCGCAATGTTAGATTTTTCCAATATCGTGCAGCCCTACTCGCCAACAGCCAACCGCTTTTCCCCCCTCTTTATTCTTTCAACCATTTATTCCTCAATTTACAACTAATGGAGCAGTATGACAATAAGCTAATTTTGGACCCAGTTTTCCCAAACTGTACTAACCCTAACATACAACTTTGATATTTAAGAGAAGATACATGTTTAGGTATCATCCGAGGCCAAGCACCAGTTTGGTCTAAGTCTAAAGTCTTATATTATGCTTAAAGATGTAAAGCTGCTTTTGTTTTATTTTTTCAGTAATGATCTCTGCTGCCGTCTACAGTAATCTCAGCCCCATGCTAAATACTATAGTAACACATTGCATTCCACAAACAGAGCACCAAGGTGGACCAGGAGAAAATGTCTTCCCTCTGAAACAGTACACAGTACTTTGAGGTAATGAGGAGTCCTTCAACCATCTCCACGAGACACTCGCCTCTCCCGTTTACAACCACATTGGCCAAAATTGTCCCGCCGGTGCAGAGCGGCAGACAACAGAGGCTGAATGAATGGAGAAATGCATCCTGGAAGAGTTTCTAGGAGCCCACGCGGATCCGTGGCTCCTTTCCCGAATAAGCTACAGTACATGGCTTCTTAGCTAATGTGTATGTGTGTGTGATGATTCCTCTCAATGTTTTCGCCTCTGTTTTTTTCTGCTGAATCTATGGTTTTCAGTGTTGTCGCTTACATGGATCTCGCCAGCTGAAACGAGACGTCGCTTTCTTGTGTCCTCATGTGAAATACTTGCAGTTTGTTGAGTCTATGAAACAGTCAGCGGTGCACTTGAGTTCTCCATAAGATCTGTGGACAGGAAGAATTGGACATTATTTATTTGGAGATTTTGTACAAAATTAGGTCTTTTTTAAATCATAGGTTGGCTGTTTGTAAGTTGGTTTTTAAAGAGTTTAGGTTTTTATAAAGTATTGACTAATAATTAATAAAGTAGTTAATGATCAGGGACAATTGTATCCTGTCAAAGAGGGAAGGAAAACACCTTGAATTTATGCTTATTATACAGTGATAATCTTGTATTTGATATATATTTTTTTAGATTTCATTATTATTATTTTGAATCAAAGTGTTTGTTAGTTAAAGGAACACATTTTTGGAAACAGGCTTATTTTACAAGTCAAAAACTGTTTTTTAAATCAATTCAGTCAATCACAGGGCCTGGCATTTTTAGCTTTGACCTAAAAAACAGCAACTTTCATTTTTCATCAGTCTTAGTACACGATGTTACTACAGAACTGTTAAGCTTCAAATAGGAAATTTATCAAAACTCTTCTTTGATTTTTTTTAGAGAGATGCTAATGGTGGAATCCAATTCAATGATTTATGCTAAGCTAAGGTAAAAGTGTTATTGCCAGACCCAGAGATTGGTTGAATGGATTCAAGAATAGTAAAACTCAACTGCTTAACTCTAGGGGATTTGTAAAATGCCTATTTCCAAAAAAGTGGAGTGTTCCTTGCTAACTGTTGCTGGTTTTGTTGGCTTGTGTGGAGTGTTTGGAGAGTTTTAGTGCAACTATTGTTGTGCCAACCAAAACATTTGTTAGGATACATAACTGTGTGAGTTTTCAAATACTGAGGGTTTAAATCTGTACTTTTATATTAATCATATATATTTTTTCTTACCCAGGCAAAAAGGATCTGCATGTGTGAAAGCCAAAGTCCTTTCCGTCACACTCTTCAGCCTCTTCATAGCGATATCCATCCCCACAATACGCAAGTTTGCATTCTGAGAAGGAGAGGGAAAGATATGTGAAATGTACAGTTAAAACAAAAACACAGCTCTGGCTGCTGGAATATATTCTATATATACATTCGTAATATACACATATATAGACAAATGATAATCAATAAGTTGCTTTTTCACAAACTGAGGTAAAAACTTGTATTGTGTCATACACACACATACAAAACACCATGCTTTTATATAAGAAATAAAACCATACATTAGGCCTGCACAATATCGTATCATTTCAGCATCCATATCGCAATGTGCGAATTTGCAATAGTCATATCGCAGGATCTGCAACGTCAAGTTGAGATTATAATTAACCAGGAACCACAGTTCAGTACACATGATTTGTGGAGTCATTGTAAATTTTAGCCATAATCTAATAGTGTGAAAGACTTTTACTTGGATGTGTTTTTAAGGCCTGCTACTGTAAGATTTAAACCATTTGGGCACAAGAAATGATAAAGTTTGCTGCTTTTACAAAGATGAATTGTGTTTAATTATTTAAAAAATGAAGACTATCCAGTCTTTTATGTATTTATGTACCTCACTATTGTTAGATTGCACCATAAACCATAAAGCGCTGTTAGTTTCATTTTGATCTTTGTGCTGTTGTTTTCATCATTGCTTTCATTTGTTTATTTTATTTTTTTATACATTTTTAGGATATTTACACAGATGCACTCCCCTACAAAAATATCCCAATCAATGTAAAATTATGACTTATTTCCAAATAGTTTCTTAAGTCATATTGTGAAACTATATTCATATAGCAGAAATACAAAATATTGCAAAGTCAATTTCTTCCAATATTGTGCAGCCCGACCATACATACTAGTACAGTACTAGTAGCTATTAACCTGTACTTTGTACAGCAATTTCACCCTTTTTTGATCACACTTTATTTTGATGGTCCGTTTGTTGAATTTAAGTTAGATTGCATCTACATGCCAACCAATTCTCATTAGATTATAAGCAGACTGTTTGTTGGAGGTTAGGATTGGGGTTAGGGTTATGGTAAGGGTAAATTGACATGTACTTGCAAAAGTTCCTATAGTCAGTTAAATGTCTGTTGAAGGATATTAAGGAGACAGTCTACTAATACTCAAATGGACCACAAAAAATGTGTAACACAATATTTTTAAACTACAAAAATTGTCAATAAGAGTTATTTTGTTTAACTTCAGTGTTATATTTTACATAGTGGTTGTTGGAGTGGAGATCAAAGTCATATAATGCAGTTCTAAAGCTTGAATAGAAGGCAAAACACCCATGAGTAATGAACACCCAACTGTTTCTATAAAAACAAACAAATACATAACAAATATAATAAAATGTGAATACTATAACTAGGAAAAAACATATCTCAACCATCAACTGTGCACTATAACACTGATAATTCCCAGGAATTGCTGTGTTTTCTTTCTTGTTTTGGCATTAACACATTTTCTCAGTGAACTTTTGAATGCATAACACAGTGTGTTGGTCAACGTGAAATTAAAGACCTACTGTCCATTATCCAGTTTATTAGATGCAGACAATAAAAAAAAGATAAATACAATAAATAAAGATCAAACTGATTTGAATTGGATCACTGAATTAAATGAGAAGAAAGAGCCCACAGAGTGATATGAGATATGTAAACCTAGCGTAGCTATGCATGAAATCGAATGCCTGGGACAACAGCCAGTCATACAGTTCAGAAAAATATTTGACCGCAGAATGCAGTGATCAACCAATCAGAGTGGAGCAGCGTGTAATGAATTAGGAGAGCATATGTTTGGGTGTTATTCTCAGCTTCACTTGCTATATGGGACTCCGATTATTCTTCCATTCCCATTTTAGAAAACACTCTTGCATTAAACTGCATTACAGCATGTTGTTGGGAATAAGCTGTCATCTGGAACGTTGCCGTTTTCAACCTGATACTTACTGACACAGCCATCTGTGACCACCTTATTTCCGTCATCACACTCCTCTCCGTTTTCAACTTGCACGATGCTGTCTCCGCAGAATCCCTCCGGATCAGGATCGCTCTCCATCGACTGGAACGGTGTTAACTGCAATCACACAGACTTTCACAGAGTTTGCAGACTGAAATCACCATGCATGTAAAACTATTAAGACAATCTGTGCTCAAATTGGGTGGTTGGCACATGTTTTAAAATGCATAAATGTGTGCGGTTTTACAACCGCATTAGAAATTTTATGTTGAAAACTGTGTTGTATTGAAAATTAAGTTGTATTTATCAAAATTCATGCACAATCAATTTTTTTTTTTTTTTGAAAAAAAAAAAAGGATTTATGTTAATCACTGGCATGAATTAAATTAAATTAAATTAAATAACATTTAGGTTAAAGGGGTTGTCCACTACGATATCATATTTTAAACTTTAGTTGATGTGTAATGTAGCTGTGTGAACATAATTCACCTTTATTTGTATAGCACTTATACAATGTAGATTGTGTCAAAGCAGCTTCACATAAAAGCTCATAGTAAATAGGAACAGTGTAGTTCAGTTTGTAGTGTTGAAGTTCAGTTCAGTTTAGCTCAGTTCAGTGTGGTTTAATAATCACTACTGAGAGTCCAAATATTGAAGAGCAAATCCAACGATGCGCAGCTCTACAGATCCCGAACCATGCAAGCCAGTGGTGACAGCGGCAACATAAACAACATCTCTGAATGTAAGGTGCTCAAAGTTCAATGCAAAGGGAGACATTGGCTTTGGCTCTGTTTTACAGAGTTAGCTTAGCAAAGCCTACAGCGAACGAAGTTTGGGGACTCCAAAAAAATACATCCGAGTAAATAAGATCACAAATGCTTCAGGTTATGCACATTCACAACGCCAGGGGCGCTGTAATGTATAGCAGAGAAAGCCAAAATGGCGTCCAAATGCTGCTTTTTCCACAGAGCTTGTTCTGTTGCTGTATTTGGGCTTCCAAAGAACATGACATAAAGAGAGAAGTGCTTACAATTTAATTATAATTATGTTCCAAAGAATTATAAAAAACATATATAGGTAGCATTTGACAAAGGAGAGTTTTTAGAATCTCTCCCAGTTCAGTGCAGGATCTGTCTAAAAACTTCTTAAAGAAGGAGCTGCTGCAACCACAATAGACAAAGCTGTGGATTGTGAGCCACAACCTGTAAGTATTTTTATTTGTTAAAATTGATCAATCACATGCACATTTTTTAGAGTTAACAGTATGTTGTAGCAAGGACATAAACAAGGATGTAAACAACAGGAATTGCTGTTTGGCACCATTAAACAATTTGGCTTGGAATTCATATTTATCTGTCAAACCGCTGTAAACACCCATGATCTTCATCAGCAGCACTGCAGTGTCTCTCTATGTGGCCGCTTTCCCTGCATTCTACATCTCAAATAACGAACTCGCAAAAGATATGAAAACGTTTCATATTACTTACACATGCTTATTCCGAATATATGTGAAAGACACTTGTCAGATGTTATTTTAGAGAGCAGGAGTGAGGTTCAGCTGTGTCCTTTTCATTTTCTGTGTGATTCAGACACAAACTGATACGGCTCACAGCTACTCTGACTGACAGTGTTTACAGAGCAGAGGCAAAGCATGTGCTTGTAATGGCGTAACGGTTTTCCTGGTAATGTGGAGCCGATCCGTGAGTCACAGCACATTATTTTAGCTGACCAATTAGAGCTGCTTCAGGGCGGGCCTTTCAGAGGAACTAGAACATTTGACCATTGTTTTCATGTTAGCTGAATATAATCAAGATATATATATAAAAATAATGTGATTTTCTACAAATGAAGCATGAGCACACATTGCTTTGCATCTTATAAACACAACCAAGCCTTAAAATTACACTCTGGACCACCCCTTTAAGCCAACCGCCTACAATTTGAATCACTACACAAACTTTGAAAAAGTACAAAAACATGTATAACTAGAAGAAACAAGATACAAGAGTCAAACAATCAAGAAAATAAATACATTTTGGTGAATTTTGTTTTGGTAATCTCTCTGATTGGTGGAGTAATCTGTACATCATAATGGGTAATGTAGTTTTCTGGATCAATTCCGTTAATAAATAGATATATATATATATATTTAATAGATTGAATTAGACAGCACAGTGGTGCAGTGGGTAGCACAATCACCTCACAGCAAGAAGGTCGCTGTTTCGAGCCTCGGCTGTGTCAGTTGACATTTCTGTGTGGAGTTTGCATGTTCTCCCTATGTTGGCGTGGGTTTCTTCCTGGTGCTCTGGTTTCCCCCACAAGTCCAAAGACATGTGCTATAGGTGAATTGGGTGAGCTAAAGTGTCTGTAGTGAATGAGTGTGTGTAGATGTTTCCCAGTGATGGGTTGGGCATCCACTACGTAAAACATGCTGGATAAGTTGGCGGTTCATTCCACTGTGGCAACCCCAGATTAATAAACGACTAAGCCAAAAGAAAATGAATGAACGAACGAATAAATTGAATTAATGCGAACAGATCCAGAAACTGACTGTTTAAACTGACAAAATTTGTTTGAGATGGTAAAAGGACTATTACAAATATCCTTTTAATGACTATATTAAATAATTTAAATACAAAATTCAAAAGCAGTGTATTATATATCAAAATGATTTTTTGTGATTAAATTCATTTAAAATAATTAAAAATCTACAAATTGTATCCGATTTTACCTAAATATGCCTTTGTTTAAACGTTCATAAGATTTTAACATAAAACTGTAACAGTTTGAATAATATAGTGAATTTTTAGAATAAAATTAGTGAAGAAAAATGAATTAAATTAAATTATCACTTCATATAGCAACTAAATATGCATCTTGTAAATTAATATGATTCTATAATGTATGCGTTTGGAGGTCAGGGTTCTCTATGCGATTTACATTTTAGAATATTCAGGATATAAATTTCAGTGCTATTGAACACTTTAACTTGCCAGTGATAACACTTTTCTCCATTGGTTGAGCTGCAAAAACACTGATGAAAGCAAAGCTTGTGGCTGTGTCATATGCCAACTACCCATATATAAAGTGTCTTTTGTTTACAGATGTGCACCTGAATTGGCATCCAGCCACCAGTGTCTTTGAAGTAAAGTGACCTCTGATCTTTTCGAAAGGCCAAAGCGTTTTCAGTCTGGACACGGTTCAGCTCCTGTTCGTTATTCACCACAAATATCTGCAACACAGACACTAAATCTCATCAAATGCCTCAAACGTGGACTGTCAAAACAAATTTTGTTGTATATCATCCAGCAAGTATCAACACTGAAAAGCACACATACAGATATCTGGAGAAATCAGAAAAGGTTCAAAACAATTCTAGTGTACAGCTATTAATTTATAGCAGTTACTAAAGAGGGATCTTATTGATTAAAAGTATATTATGAGGTACCACAGAGCTCAGTTCTTGGTTCCCTGCTTTTCATATTGTATATACTGTAATTCTAAAATCTGTACTTGATGTTTAGGCTTAGTTTGTAAAATTGACTTACTGCAGGCACTCTGGGATAGATGCTCCAGTGCAAGTGGTCCAAAGAGGGGTTGGCTGGGACATTACAGCTACAGCGACCCGGACTGCCTTGTTGTCCTTTGTCTCCTTTTTGTCCGACCATATACAGTCCTGAAGGACAGATAAACAAAATAAATGTCACCACATGTGATGCGAAGTAATGGAATAAGTTTAAGAGCTACTAAACCTGGCCCTCATCTATCACGAAGAGAGAGCAATTGAGTTAATATGCACAGAAACCAAAACAAGACAGCAGCTGTCCTGTGAATAAAGTGATGACATAATGTTTGTAATTCTACAAGAAGCTTGGCCGATCTGGCTGTCAGTTAAGGGCATGATGTCATGACTTCAGTTTCCTTCAGGGCTCCTGTTTCAATCGGAGATCAGGTTGCTTCTGAAGCTAAATAGACCAGTGGTGGGATTTCCTGCAGTGATTTAAGATCCACATGCTTCACCTTCTGTGCACGTCAACGGCCAATGCTGCAATAACATCATGTGATCCTAAACAAATGCAACAGATTTAGAGAAATTTATATATATATATATATATATATATATATATATATATAAATGTGTATAAATATTTGTTTTTTATGTAAATAATAATGGGCAATAATCAAACTTAACTACAATTAAAATATTCTTATGGAATTATTTTTATTCAACTAGGATACATTTAACGTATAAAAAAAGAGAGTAAAGCCTTTTAATTACAAATAAATAAGGGCCATGTCACAGAGGCAGCAGTCTAAGCAGGGAACCCTGGATTTCCTTCTCCTAAGACACTGCTGCAGGCTCCTTCAGGGGATCCCAAATCAATCCCAGGCAAGTCGAGAGACATAGTCCCACCAACGTGTCCTGGGTCTTCCATAGGGCCTCCACCTGGTGGGACAAGCCCAGAACACCTCCCCAGGTAGGCATCCAGGAGTCATCTGAACAGATGCATGAGGCACCTCAACTGGCTTCTCTCAATGTGGAGGAGCAGTGTCTCTACTCTGGTGTTCCTCTCTGGTGACAGAGCTCCTTACCCTATTTCAGAGAGTGCACCCTGGCACAGAGATTTTGTCTTCTCAGGCATTACCCAAAGTGTATGACCATAGGATAGAGTAAGAACATTTTGCCGAACAGACTATATACATGGACCACATTACTGCTGCTGTACCAATCTATCTGTCTCATATTCTATCTTACCCTCACTAGTGAACAAACAATAAAATGCTTGAACTCCTTCACCTTGTGGAAAAGACTCTCCTCCAACAAGGAGATGGCAAGCCACCATTTTCCAGTCCAGCACCATAGTCTCGATGGCTTGGGTGTACTGATTGTCATCCCTATCATGTCACACTCATTTACATTTAGCAGACACTTTTATCCAAAGCGACTTACAAATGAGGACAAGGAAGCAATTTACACATCTATAAGAGCAGCAGTGAATAAGTGCTATAGACAAGTTTCAGGTGTGTAAAGTCTAAGGAGTAGAGCATTAGTAAAGTCAAAAGCAAACAGTCACAGTGCATGCTGAAGGTCCAGGTTTGATAAATCTAACAGTATAATATTATCTTCAAATAGTAGAGATAAAATGTGGCCCCAAGCTAGACCTTCTCCAGCACCAGGCTGTGCCTTGAAATTCTGTCTATAAAAAATAATAAACAGAATGATGAATAGAGTCCATCATGTGCTGGAAACAAGTTTGACGCTTTGCCGTCAACATGAACCAACATGAACCAAACTCTTGCTCAAGCCATATAGTGAACAGACAGCCTTTAACAGAGTGCCTTGGACCCCATATTCACAGAGCACCCCCCACAGAATGCTACAATAGACATGGTCAATTGCCTTCTCGAAGTCACAAAGCACATGTTGACTGTAGGGGCAAACTTCCACAAACCCTGAAGAACGCTAGTGTTGGTAAAGACCTGGTCCATTGTTCTGAAACCTGGATGCATTGTTCCTCCTGATTTCAAGGTTCTCTATTTGGTGTATCCTTTCCAGTGTCCTCTCATATAATTTTTCAGGGAGGCTGAGGAGTATGATGCCCCTAAACTGTAGTTGGAACACAGCCTCTGGTTCCTCTACTTAAAATTGGGGACCACCAGACCAGTTGGCCAGTCAAAAGGTACTGTGCCCGAACTCAACGCAATGTTGTAAAGACATGTCATCTAAGACACCCCCACAACATTCAGAAACATGAGGTACTCAGGACTGATCTTGTCCACCCTTGCTGCTTGCCACTGTACGTCAGCGACCATGTAGGATCATGTAGGTTCATAAACAGCTAAACAACTGTCATTTTAAAAGCATTATATATTACATTTTTGTTCATTAATTTTCTATTCGGCTTAGCCCCTTTATTGATCAGGGGTCGCCAAAGGAGAATGAACCGCCAACTAATCCAGCTTATGTTTTAAGCAGTGGATGCCCTTCCAGCCACAACCCAACACTGGGAAACAAAATACACTTTCATTCGCACACATACACTACAGACAATTTAGTTGAATCAATTCACCTAGACCGCATGTCTTTGGACTGTGGGGGGAAATCGGAAAACCCAGAGGAAACCCACGCAAACACAGAGAGAACATGCAAAGTCCACACAGAAATGCCAACTAACCCAGCCGGGGCTCGAACCAGCGACCTTCTTGCTGTGAAGCGATCATAATATATATTTTATTAATATTTTTAATATTAATTGACAATTCAAAATTATTTTAACATGTAACAAAGCATTAATAATTACAACTCATATAATATAAATCAATTATTTGCAACGTGTACAAATTTGACTAACAAATGCTTTTAGTGTAAAAGGTATTGGAGCAAAAAAGACTTTTAAACACTGTACCTAACTCAACATTATAAATAACAATTTATATGCACTGTTACGTCACAAATGTGTTAGGAAATGCATTAGGAAATTCCTTCCACAATGGTCATACATGACTTGAGTTCTGTTAGTACCTGTAGTTTATATACTGTATATATTATACCTGAGGCAGGCACACCAGGCGGGCCAGGATGGCCAGGAGCCCCAGGAGGTCCTCCAGGTCCCATGGGTCCAATTGCACCAGTGTCACCTTTTGACCCCTAAACCAGAAATCAATTATAACAGTCATTTGTTTCCAATGTATTTGCGCTGTGTTCATCTTGCTGTTAAGTGTGTGAGGACGGACCACCTGCTTTCCCCTTTTTCCAGGGCGGCCAGTGGGTCCCCTGTTCCCTGAGCTTCCAGGTTCTCCTTTAGGGCCCATTTCACCCTGAAACATGATTTTATGTTGGAGATCAAAATTAGAGATCAACCCACAATTTAAACTTGGGTAAAGGATAAGCAGTGTGAAGCAGAGTTTATTATGAACGTGAATGTGCAAATCGTCTTTCACATCCAAATCACCTTTGATTTGTGTATGTGTTTGTGTGTGTGTTTTAGACTTGGCAGCACACTCCTCTCCAGTGGTGTAAAGTAACAAATTACAAATACTCAATTTACTGTAATCGAGTAGTTTTTATCAATTTTATCAGTTACAATTAGGAATTGTAATTTACTAAGTAGTTTTATAAATTAAAAATACTTTTACTTCCACTTGAGTACATTTTTAGTGCAGTATCGGTACTTTTACTCCACTCTTTTGCTTCAACCTGCAGTCACTACTTTATTATTTTCTATCTATGGGGATTAGAAAAATCAGTACTGTGATTCCTGTCCAATCTTATTGCACATAGAAGGGCCAAAAAGGCCTTATACATCCAGCAGATATACAAGACTTCAACATGACATCAGATTGACGATATACACCAGTGTCGTGGGGACATTGCATTAGTTTGGAAACTCAACATCAGCTTGACGTTACCACTATGACATCTATCAGATGTTAGATTTTGGTTGCCATACCTGACGAAAAAAGTATTTGTCGTCAATATGACGTTGGATTTTAGTCACTTTCCAACACAACCTAAATTCAACCAAATATCAACGTTATTGGTCCAATAACATTATGTTGTTAATGGACATTAACATAACATCATTAGACCCTGGCTAAACATTGAATTTTGCTCACCTGACATCACAACCTAAATCTAACCTAATAATAATGTCTTATGACATTGTGTGCCTGCTGGCCAATAACTAAATGCACTACAGAATGTTACGTTTACACACATCCACAAATTACATGTAAATGCATCAGCTTTTTGCAGCATAATACTCACTACTCTTGAGTACTTTTAAAAGGGCTACTTTTACTCAAGCTTTGAGTAACATTTACAACAAATACATTTACTCGCACTACGTTTTTGGGCAAGTAATAGCACTTTTACCCAAGTATGATTTTTCAGTACTCTTTCCACCACTCTCTCAGGTCACTCATAACCTTTAGCCAGATCCATCAGATGCAAGCTCAGTGTTCAAGCAATCATAACTTGATGAGTGCTTTGTAATCATTGTGAGCTTGCATCTGATTGGCTAAAGGGCTACATTTTACCAATGAACTGGTACATTCTCTCAAACTTCTTGTACACTCTTATACATCTGTAAATGGTGCAAATAGTCATTTTATGAATATGTATTTTTAGGTAACACTTTATTTTGATGGTCCATTTGAGAATTAGTAGACTGTCTGCTTAATATCTGCTGACACTGCTCCTTCAACAGACATTTAACTGATTATAAGAAACTTTGTAAGTACATGTCAACTTACACTAACCCCAACCCTAACCCCAACCTACCAGTCTACTTATAATCTAATAAGAATTAGTTGGCATGTAGATGCAATGTAACTTAAATTCAACAAATGGACCATCAAAATAAAATGTGACCTATTTTTATATTGTTCACATGAATTGTTTTTGTGAATATTTATAAATATATTGCGCACATGAATTTAAATTCATGAATGTGAATATGGCTATGCATGTGTACATTGTGTTGTTTGATTAAATTATTATTAAGACTAATCTAGCTCAATATAAACATAGTGGAAATTACCCCGGATCTGCTTTAGTCAGGCTTTAGAATGTAGGTGTAACTGTTTAAAATGTAAAGTTTTACTTCATTAGCAAATGAAACCAGAACAGTGCATTAGTACAAACAGTACCTACTGTCAGGGTGCGAATTATACATTGACGATGAGGCGGGGTCAACTTTTCCTGTAATATTATTTTGTGTAATACATGCTTTAGTAAATCAAATTAAAAGGCTTCTATTTTATTAATGTAACATATTTAATTTTTCAGTGTTTTGTGTGATAGTTTGTGTATTCTGACCTACAATATCCTGTGATTAGCCATTTCAGAGGTTACTGTTGGTCAAACTGTACAAACAATGCATCTAATTTTACTTTACTTTTAGGCTATTTGTAGAAACAAACACCTATTTTACAAAAAAAGTGTTTTTGTGAACACATAGATTAATTGATGTAATTATGCATTCACAATGGTATAATTAATTATAGGGGTGGTCAAATGTATATTTAAATGATCTATTATTTAATTAGTAATATTAGTATTTAAGATGCAGATGCAGAGCAAACTATTTCTTACTATTTAGAGGACTGAATCCCCCCCCCATACATGTTGTTTTCACATTCTTCTGGGGGAATCAAGTATTAATTGGGGGTCAATTCCCCCCAAAAAAACCTATAATTCGCACCCTGCTTACTGTGCAATAATTTATACCGTATAAAGTGAACCTCTTTAGCACATTTCGCTAATCTTATGAATGACTAAAATGCAATAATATTTTCAGTACCTTCTGTCCAAGCATTCCAGGTAGACCCATTGATCCCTGAAAAAGTAGAACAAGCCATGTACTAAAACAACTTATGTTTTAGACAACTTACAATTTGCATTAAAACACAACTTACTCTGTCACCTTTTAAGCCAATTTCACCTCTGAAACCTTGTGAGCCCTAAAACAACAACAACATCAAAACAGAAGTAATATTCAATTTACACGCTATGACAAATAATTCAATAATGAGCAACAAGCGGCAAAACTAATGCAATTAGAATGAAAATATAATGGCTTCAGAAAGGTAAACTCACTTTTTCCCCTTTAAATCCATGTAAGCCCTGCATCAATTAGAAATCAACAACATTTAGCACACATATATGACAGCATTACAACTTCAATTCCAATTCACGAAGTAGAGACTGTTCAAGACCTTGGGTCCCATTGGTCCTCTTGCCCCTGGCAAACCCATCAATCCCGGGTCGCCTTTCTCCCCCTGTTAAAAACATACAGATGTCGCATCGCTATAAGCTGAAGAACAAACTGTGATGGTGTCAAAATATGGTGTCCTAATGTACAGGGCCATAACAATAAAATTTTTGATTTACAAGTCTATACCTGATTTATATTTATATATATATATATATATATATATATATATATATATATATATATATATATATATATATATATATATATATATATATAAAAGCAGTTTTTAATTTTTTAAAAACCATTTTATGGTCAATAATATTAGCCCCTTTAAGCAAGTTTTTTCCATAGTCTACAGAACAGACCATCGTTATACAATAACTTGCCTAATTACCCTAACTTGCCTAGTTAACCTAATTAACCTAGATAAGCCTTTAAATGTTACTTTAAGCTGTATAGAAGTGTCTTGAAAAATATCTAGTCAAATATTATTTACTGTCATCATGTCAAAGATAAAATAAATCAGTTATTAGAAATGAGTTATTAAAACTATTATGTTTAGAAATGTGTTGAAAAAAATATTCTCTCCGTTAAACAGAAATTGGGGAAAAAAATAAACAGGGCGGCTAATAATTCAGGGGGGCTAATAATTCTGACTTCAGCTATATATAATGGTTGAGGGTTGAAAATATTCCTTTAAAATAAACATTGACTATATTAAAATAATATTACAACAATTATATATTCACCTAGTAGCAAAATTAAAATGTTTTATTTAGTTTATATAACTTGATTTAGTAAAATAACAAACTATAACTGAAATAAATGTTATTTGAGTACCATCTTAGCATATTGAAATGATTTCTCACTGCAACTGCTGTTGAAAAATATACTTTACCATCACATGAATAATTAACACAAATTCTGCTCACTTTAGGCCCAGTTGGTCCTTGCCATCCGCTTGGTCCCTGACGTCCCGGGAGACCAGGAGGACCAGTGCGTCCCTGTAACATGCCAGTTAATAAAATATTGTAACAACAAGTTTGCCTAATATTCTTGATTAGGCTTATTTGCAAAGACACAACATTATGATGTACAGTGCTCAGCATATATGAGTACACCCCACACAAAGCCCTCATTTAAATGAATATTTTTCTAAAGGAAGCTTTAGAGTATTATTATTGTGCATATACATTAGATCAGTACTAAACCCAAATCTAATCGACAATTCAACAAAATAACTTATAATAATGGTCCAAATGTACACCCAAATTTATATGTTAGGGAAAAAAATTTAATAAAAAATGTAAAAAGAGCAAAATTCAAGAAAAACTAAAACAATTTAGTTGAAATTTTGTAGTTTGTATTTTTTTTTTTTTTGCAATATTTTGCATGAATTGAAATGTATTATCTTTCAATTTCTACACTGTAAAACCCAACAGTCAAATATCAAATAAAATGAGTGTAGTTAACTCTACTCATTTGAAAAGAGTTTTGAACTCAGTGTTGAAGGTAATGAGTTCATAAAATACCTCAATACTTCAACTTAAATGGAGTAAGTTCACAGGACTCATATATATTAGTTTTTTTTTTTTAACTCAAATGGTTTGTTGCAATCGGTTTCCTCAAACGGTTTGCTCAAATTGCTTTGTTTACTCTAATAGATTAAGTTCACAGTACTCATTAGGATTCGTTTTTGAACCTAAACTTTAGTTGCAATCAGTTTCCTCAAAGGGTTTGAGTTACCTTAACTTTTTGTTTTTTTTAGTGTAAATATGTTTGGAGAAAAAAGTATTGTTTTAATAAATACATCCGTTTAATAAATATGCTTTGTTTAAATGCACCAAAATACATTGCCTATATTCACTGAGAAATGAATACAAATATTTATTTTCAAAATGGGGTGTACTTAATTATGCTGAGCACTGTATAATAGGCAAGCAACAATACACTTAAATATGTTAAATGAATGTGCTATTCTCTAATCTGGTAAACATTCAGAACAATCGATGTTGACTGAACTAATTAACAAAAATTCAGGCTAATTAAGAATTTTAAGAAAATAACTAAAAAAAAAAATTAAAGCAACATTTTAAACAGAGAAACTGAGTGAACATTAAAAAAAAAACCTTGGAGGTATATTTAAAGTTATAATAACTTGTTGGAGCTGCTTGAACTTCTTCATAGTGTTTCTGAATATCAGTTCTGCAGGCCTCCTCAATCATCAGCAATCATACACTATGAGATAATACAAACAAATGGCAAACTAATCCTGTCCTGTGATGAAACACTGGAAGAACTAATTGATACCCCTAACAATCATAAGCACAATTCAAGCAGGACAAGGGTAAATATAGATTACAATAACCAATCACTGTAGCAAATAAGATGAATTTAGATTGGTCACCACTGAAAAGTTAAGGTGTTTTTTTTTGGTGGAAAAGTTATGGTGGAAAAATTAAGTTCAGTTATTCTGCAGAAAATTCTAATCATACACAACTAATTGCAGATGCAATGTAAAAGATTCATACGTCAAACTCAAGGCCCACCATATCATTTATGTGGCACCCAAGAGCAAAACAAAATTAATGCAAACTGGGTAACATGAATGATCTAGAATGCGGAGTGTGTTTGCAATGAACAGTGGATTTGCTTTAGTCAAAATCACTCTGTGAATAAACTAGATCAAGTGACATGGTGCTTTGAGTTTTGTGTGAACCCAGCATTATAGAAAAGTCCATGCTGCTTTATATTGTATGTTTTGTCTTGAAAATATTAGCTTTTTGAGGTTCAAAGGATCATATTGTTGTCTCACAACCACTAATGCCGAGTTAAGACTGCATAATTTTAGCCCCGATTGGCGACAGGTTTTGAGAAATCGCAGAGAAATGCCTGAAATCACAGGCAAATTGGTTCTCGTTCACGTGAGTAAAAATCACACAGTGTGAACTATCAAAGACATGATCTGAGAGAATCGCCAATGAGTTGCTGACACCCTGAGATATTTGGCATGATATATATCTGGAGCTGTCGGCGATTCAAAATCATGCCGCGTGAAATGTGTTCTGATTGAAAATAACATCAGCGATAACCTACAGCCAATGAGAGAGCAGCATCCACTAGTATGGGTATCTGCAGGTCAGTGGGAGGTTGGGGAGGAGTTAAAAGCGCATTAAAAAGCCATTTTTGGTTTATTTGGACCCAAGAAATAGAGGAAAAACTAGTGGAAAATTGACAGGAGCACCCGTATCTGTTTGATGATCAATACCACAACCGGTCAAAAAAAAAAAAAAATGTTTAAGAGAAATTGCTAATCCTCTTCAAAAGCCAGGTGAGCAAAACAAGTACATTTTCTACCCCACTAAAAGCTTCTTTCTCATTATGTAGTTAATAACAAAACATATACTATGTGACCTCATGTTGTTTCCATGGGACTTCCCGCATGTGTTTGGTTGTGAGAGACATAGTTTGGACAAAGTTGTCGCCGATTCTTCTATTTTGAAGTCATGCAGTGTGAAACCCCCTGTCGCCGATCCATCTTGTAGTGTAAACACAGCACAGACGGAACGCTACCCCTGATAGTCATGCAGTGTGAAAACATCTGTGACAGGAATACTTTGAAAATCATGCAGTCTGAACTCAGCATAAGACCATGGGCAGACATGATGAACATTAGTCTACATAAATCAGAACCTGAAACTAGAATTGTTGACATGTTTCTGTGGTTGAGGATTGATTCTTTTAGGTGACAATAACTTTATTTATTTAGTACATTACTCATGGCATGAATTGTATTATTTACTGTAAATATTCACAACAATATCAGTTAACAGTTTTTATCATATTGTCTTTTTTATTAGCTTTAATTCTTATACAAAAACTTCTATTTAGTTTATTTCACTTTGACTTACTCTTGTTGTTTATAACTTTACCTGAAATTTAAGTTATATTTTGGTAGTTTTTGGACTAATATTTTATATAATCTCTATAATAATTACCATGAATAGTTTCGATTTTAGTTAACAACAGCAATGTTGATACAGCTGATCAGAAATGCTGGCGTGTGACCAAAGTTAAAGAACCCAAATGTTCTTTGGAAATTGAATAATTGAAGAGTTCAGATGCAAAAACCTCTAAAAGCCATTTGAAATTTCCTTAAAAAATGAGCATTTTTATCAGGCTCCTGTCCGTAGGTTCAGTAACTTCAAATTTATGGCACAGAATACACTCCTTTAAAGGTCTTTAAAGTGAAATAACTCAACAAAAACAGAAAAAATTTGAAAAAATGCTTATTTCCATTGGAAATTTCAGACGGCACTCAGAGGTGTTTGCATCTAAACTCTTCAATTACAGTCCTTTTAAGGCTGCATGACCTTTGTTGCTTCTCCAGCACTTCCAGAATGTAATCTGTGTAACGCTTAAAAATGATTGGCTGCTCAAACGCAGGACAAAAGGACAAGGTGAGGACAGCGTGTCTTCTAAGTGCTCCGAGGGACAAAACGGCCATCAGGAGAGTAGGAGAGAAAAAACAAACCAAACTCCATCAGTCTCCTGGCTTTAATTAAATTATGTGCTAAGGGGCAGGAGCCGGGGATTGTGGGAGAGCGGATGATTTATTGGGCTGCCCCAGCACTAAGCTAAATTACTATGCAATGCTGCAAAGCTTCCTACGCCAGCATTCTCTGAGCCTGTCTGGAGTCAAACAATACACCAGCACACACAGAATCCTGTGAAGGTTTAGTGGCTTCTCGGTTTACCAGACCCAGATGCCTTCCAGGAAACCACACAAAACCCACAATGTGATTGAAGGACAATAGCTATGGTGATGTTCCATTGTGGATTGACTTTAATGATGGTGATCACAAGAGTCCCCTGATGTTTAGCACAGATAGAACATCAGGCAGAATCATGTTACCTGTGTATCAGTGCAAGGTTGCATGTACTGTATGTCCTGTGTAGGTTTGTGCATTTCTCTGTTTTTTTTTAAAGTAAATCCATTTATTGGAAAGCAGAGGACATTGAGTCTCACCTTTTGTCCAGGTCTTCCAATTTCACCCTGCAAACACAAAACAAGAAGGGAATGAGAGCAGAGTCCTTTCATCAAATTACTCAATATATAAAACTCTTTTCTGATAATGTATTTGTTTTAAAGGCATAGGTTTTTAATGATCCAGGCACAATGTCCAAAGCGCATGGTGCAAAATAAAAAAGGCTTGTCCAAATCCCTATTGTAAGAACAGAAAAATATGCTCTGTGCTGCAGCACATGTCTAACAGGGTTGTGCTTATTCTCTTAATGAGTTATGGGTGTGATTTGACAATAAAACAATCAGAGTCTCATCTCCTATTCCCTTTAAGAGTCAGTTGAGTCGCGCCATGGTGCATTTGCTATTTACATGGCACAATTTGTAAGTGGAAAAATGTACGCTTCACTAGCGAGAAAACAGTTAAACAGACCATGTGCAGAACAAGGATGAAGAATGAGCCTCCTCTAATCGGCCTTTCTCTTTTTCACTTTCGTGGATGACGGTGTTGTACACTCCACTGAAAACATGCATTAGCCTACATATTTAATTTTGTTTGTTAAGCACAAAGATTTGTTTCAAAACTAAAAACAAATTTAAAATCTATTTTAAAGTCAAAAATATTAGCCCCTTTAAGCATTTTTTTTCAATAGTCCACAGCAGTGTTTCCCAACCCTGTTCCTGGAGGCACACCAACAGTACATATTTTGAATGTCTCCCTTATCTGAAAAATTAAAAAAATAAACGGGGGCTAATAATTCTGACTTCAACTGTAAAACTTGAGATACTTTACAAAATATCTTCTTTTATGTTCCACAGTAGAAAGATGGACATACAGGTTTGAAATGACATGAGTGCGAGTAAATCATTTTCATTTTTGGGTGAATTTTAAATATATCACAAGCACTGCCAATTGAACTAAATGAATCTTCAAGGTATGGCATTTGTGACATAATGCTAAAAAAAGAAGATCTAACAATCCCCACAGATGTAAACCAACCAAAAAGTGCAGTCACAGGTATAATAAATGAAGGAAAAAAACTATTTATGGCAAAGAGTAAACACTGGTTTAGATTAAAAAAAAAAAAACTGAAGCCACAAAACTTAACAATTATAGGTGTCATCGTAGAATACTCAGAGTTATATGTCTCTTTTGGGATTTGTGACAATGTTATTTAAAATAAATTTAAACAATTTAACACACCTTAGTTTATAAAAGAAGTAAAAATAGCTTTCAAAGTAATGTAATTACAAAAGAAGTATGCAGGAATATCATGTCATGACCATAAAGTACATTTACAGTATTTACAGTAAATTTTAGAATACCAGAGACATCAAGGTTACAGCATGTGCATTGTGTACTTAAGATTGTACCAAGAAATAAAAGTTTCTAAATGGGTTAAGGTTTGATTTAGTGAAAGGGGTATATAAGAGGTAATGTAGGCAGTTGTTCTAGCAGAATAAAGCCCAACAAGCTTATCAGCAGCCCGGCATGCCATCAAACCCATACCAGCCAATACTCCCATTTTTCCTGGAAGTCTCCCGTATTTTAGACCCATCTCCCGCCACCCTTGCATTTTGTTATTTCTAGGAAAACTCCCAAAAATTTTACCCCCAGTGTGTAACACTCCCGGGTCGCCAATTCTGGTATAGTATTCGATCGCAGCGACCGCCCAAAACCCGCTCCATTGTACAGTGTTATTCAGATGCACCTCACCACCGAACACAACGACCCCACCCCCCTTAGTCTCCTGGATTTTCAGAGACAAATGTTGGCAGGTATGATCTAGACTGCGAAAACAACTGCCTAGATGTTCATTATTACAGCTATTGCACTGGCTACTTGCCACAAAACTAAACAATTATCAAAATGGCTGAATGCAGACTACACTAATTACAGTAAGATGGTGCTGTGATGCAATGTGGAAGATAAGCATATAAATATGGATATGAATTTATATCTATATATTATTAGCTTGGAATGGAGCGATTGACCAATCAGAATTAAGTATTCCAGAGAGCCTTGTAATAATAACCATCATTTTATGTCAGCCTAATTTCTATTCCCGTGCCTTATGTTATTTATGCATGTTAACATGAGGATGTGTCATACAATACCTTATCTCCCTTTGGTCCCTTTGGTCCTGGCAGTCCAGCAGGACCCTGTAATAATATGAAAACAACCGTACAATGTTTCACCAAGACGTCTTCCAATGTCAGATAATAACACTAAAGCCAAAGCACCTATAAAAATGTATTTCAACACTATAAAAATGCCTGTCACCAAACAGGTTTCCCCATTACCATCCATTGGTTGAAACAAAACAGCTAATTACTTTCTAAACTTGCGTTTGCTGCCCAAGTGAACAAAACAGGATTCAAAAGTACAACTATACAAAAGTCAAAGCTGTTAGCAGCTGCACTATGACAACAGGATGGGGTTTTTAATACTCTTGGCTGACATCTCGGTAATATTCACTCCATAATTAATAACATAAGACAGAGATCAAACTGGATTCACAGTTGACTGAACTTGCGGGGATGGGGTGAACCCTCTCTTGGGGTTTCGAGTGTCTGTCTGTGTGTCTCTCTCTCTCTGTCAGGGTTGTTTCTAAGAATGGTACGATGGAGCAGAGCCTGGCAATGGAAAAAAGTCTATTTCCATCTGGTCTAAATGTGGAGTGTTAATGGCCTGCTGTGTCGTGGAGGACCAAACTGGTCACATCCGTGTCACTACAGAAAGACGTCTGGGGAACTCACACGCGTCTCACATGCTGAGAAGGTTATGAAGGCTAATTACAGAGCTGGAACTGACCGTTGTGACAACCCAGAGGCCTGTTTCCTTCAGCAACTATGCAAACTTCAATAAATTTTCATGTGACTTGTTTTTACTCAAGATTTTAGTCTGGCGAGGATTGTTTACCAAACTATGAAAATTCTGTTATCTTTTACTCACCCTTATTACAAATCTATTTGAGTTTGTTTGTTCAGTTGAACACAAAAGATTTTGAAAAATGTTGAAAACTAGTAGCCATTGACTTCCATAGTATTCTGCATTCTTCAAAATATGTCTTCAACAAAGGAAAGAAATTAAAAGTGTAGACTATAGTTCCACTATAAATGACAATGTATTCTTCTGCCAACCACGTAGGTTCATATTTAAAACAATGTTAGTTACTGGTATCCATTGAATTCAATGTTTTGTTTTTTTTTTACCTACTATGGAAGGCAACAGCTAACTAGAACTGCCTGGTTACCAACATTCTTCATATATTTTTGTTTGCATTCAGAAGCAGATTAAAATCTCATATCTGGTATAAGTGAAGGTTAAAATAATGGCAAAATCTTAAAATTTCAAGTAATTCATCTCTTTAAAGATACAGCTGAAAAAAAATAGTTTCTTGTGAAATTTTGATGTTTAACAGAGCAAAGACATTATTTACAATATTTCATATTATATATTTATTCTTGAAAGGGTCTTATTTCTTTTAGTTCGGCTGGAATCAAAATATGAATTAAACATGTTAAAACTGCTAAGGGTAATATTATTATCCCCCTTAAAAATTATTAGCTACAGAACAAATGACTGTTGTCCAATGGCTTACCTAAATAACATAATTAACCTGGTTAAGTTTTTAAATTGCACTTTAAGCTGAATATTAGTATCGTGTGAAATAACTAGTATACAATTATGTACTGGCATCATGGAAAAGATAAAAATAAATGAGTTATTAAAACTATAAGGTTTAAAATTTTGTCGAAAAAAAAATTTCTCTGTTAAACAACACTTGGAAAATATTGAAGATGGTTTTAAATTTCACTAATCTAAGGTCTTTAAGTCTAAATTATCAGATCATTTGTCCACCGGTTTTAAGTAATTTGTTACAAAAGTAATCTATAATATGTGTGATGTGTAAGAAATTAAAAAAAATTAATTAATTACTAATTAAATTATTAAAATTATTTAAATTATATTTTTAATTACTGTGTCTGAAAAGTAACTCAATAAGATATTACATTACTTGACTCGACACAACTTCAACTTCATAAATTCAAGAGATATTCACATAAATGCATTACATATAAATCTCAATGCCACATACACAATAGATATTAAACTCGACAATGATTTACATCATTAACTTAATCAAATTTAGCTTTATTAAAAAACTTAAGACTAAGAAAAACACAAATCATTTCAAAGCATTGACATAATATTTCATACTAAATATTGACATACATTTCTGACTCATTTCCTTGTTTCTCAACATTTATGTACAGTATTTAAACAAGCACATTATAAGTAACTGTAATTATATTACCTAAAAATAAAAAGTAATCCCTTACTTTACTTTTTTGCTGATGGATAATCTAATTACAGTAACTAGTTTGAAATTTTTAAAGCTTGAAAATTTTAAATAAAAGAGAATCTAAAGAGATTTTTAAAGAGATTCTCTTTTCTAAAGAGAATCTTCTCAATTATATGGACTTTTTTTCAAACCATTTGCCCTTAAACATTTTTTTCTCTCTACAGTAGCTTGTTGTCCTTGTACAGTTTGCTATTCAACCACTGTAAAAATCAAATTAGCTTCCAAACAGAACCACATATCTCTACAGCATAAAATAATAAAATAATATGTTTGATGTGTACAGTGCTCCGCATACATAAGTACACTTCTCACAAATCAAAATTTTTCATTCATATTTTTAATAGGAAGCTATACAATATTATATTTGTGCATATACATTAGATTAGTCAGTACTGAAGCCAAATCTGGAGCTTATCTAACAAAATAACTAATGACAATGGTCCAAAAACTAGTACACCCAAATTTAAATGTTATAGAAAAATATTAAATACAACTTTAAAAATGAGGAAAAGTCAAGAGAAGCAAAAAATGTAAAAATTTAGTAGAAATTTTGTAGGTTGTAATTTTTTTTTGCAATATTTAGCTTTAATTTAATTGTATTATCTTTTAATTTCTTAATATGTTTGGTGACTAAAATATTATTTTAATAAATATACCAGTTTAATAAATCTGTTTTGTTTAAATTCACCAAAATACATTGCCTATATTCACTGAGAAATGGATACAAATATTCATTTTCAAAACGGGGTGTACTCAATTATGCTGAGCACTGTATATCATACATTTCTGTGCCAAAATGCATACTAACACATCTTACATCTGGTTTTACAGTTTAGGCCTTAGTTTCTATAATCCTTCTCTTACATTTACATCACATCTGAAGCACATACCTGTGGGCCAGGAGGTCCTGCTGGTCCTGGGGGCCCTGGAGGCCCCGATATACATGTTTGGGTTGTGGGATTGTGCTTCTCTTCTGTAAATCCTTCATTTGCTGAAACACTAGTCTCAGTCTTTGCCTAAGACATGACATAGAAAATTACATCTGACTATGAATGACAATGAAAGTGGAAAAAGGTGAAATAAATACCATAGATGGAGCAGGTTGAGGTGCTTTCAATGCAATCTGCAAGAAATCACATCATTACTGCACTGTAAGCTGAACTGCCTCAGCAGAACATAAGACTGCTTGGTCATCATTTTAATAGTAAACTGTTAATTTAAAATCTACAGGTCCAAACATGTTTGAGTTTCTTTCTTCTGTTGAACACAAGAGAAGACGTTTTGAAGAATGTTGAAAAATTCTGTTTGATTGTTGGAAAAAATGTTTGCTTTATATCTCCAGCACTCTTGTTTTGTGTTCAAAAGAAGAAAGAAACAATTTGAGAGTGATGCCTTTAATTGAGGGCATTAAAGGCATAAGAACTATGCCTTTAATTGTTAAAAGACCTCAATATTCTTCAATATTTGAATTTTAAATTGAATAATGAACTGAAATTTCACACTTTCAAACAAAATCAATCAAACAGATGACAAAACAAAACAGCCTTGAGCTACTATTGGTCCATAGTGATTATAAAATTGGTCTGAAATCCCGCGTTTCTTAACATGCGATTGATTTCTATCTTATATAGAGCCAGAGGTGGGCAAACTCGGTCCTGGAGGGCCAGAGTCCTGCACAGTTTAGCTCCAACTCTGATCAAACACACCTGCTTATAGATAATTAGTGATCTTGGAGACACTGATTAGCATGTTCAGGTGTGTTTGATTAGAGTTGAAGATAAACTATACAGGACACCGGCCCTCCAGGACCGAGTTTGCCCACCCCTGCTTTAAGCCAATGGTTAAAAAACTCAATTGCTGGAGGACCACAGCTCTGCACAGTTTAGCTCCAACCCCCTCCAACAACCTCCAGCTCACACCTGCTTAATAATTTCTGGTAGTCTTAAACTGCTTAATTAGTTGGATCAGGTGTGTTTAATTAAGGTTGGAGCAAAATTATGCAGAGTTGTGGCTCTCCAGGAATCCAGTTTGACACACATGCTCTAAGGTCAGACAGGGGAACAACATCCAAACCAACAACACCAATTTAGCAATACGAATAGACCAGAGAATCGAGTTGCAGAGCTGGTACAGATGTATCTGCATCCTGTTTGCAGGGATACTTTAAATACTCTGAGTGGGCCACAAATTTTAAAGTTCTAAACATTATTTTCAATGAGTGCTCGTACACCGCCAGCACCATTCAGTGTCTGTCCGCAGCAAATAGAAAACAATCTAAAGATGTGGCATGGAGCAGTGGTTGGCATGAATCTGTTTGTCTCATAGCTGCCATCATTGTTGTGTTTAGGGGTACAGGTGAGCAGATTGACACTTTTACAACCTAGCCTACTGCAGCAGGGGGTGTCAGAACCTTAGAAAACAGTATAGTCTTTTTAAGCTTCTTTTTTTTCCCTCAAACGAAGAACAAAAAAGCCCTCTGTTGGAAGTGTAATCTTATCCAGTGTGCGAGATCAACCTCTGAGTCTTTGATATCTCTCTCAGCTACTTGACCCTTAAGCCTGGTCTATACTTCGGCATTGATTGATCGGCGTAACCGACAGCGCATGCCTTGCGAGTTGCCGTGCATTTATACTTCTGAAAAGCTAGCTGGCAGTGGGTTTTTATGTTTTTATGGTTTTTATGGTATTTGTTTTTTTCTGATTGATACTTTAAATGTACAAGTGGCTCAAACTCACTCATTTTGAGGCAGCAACCGGCGGACGGGCAACAACTTTAATCATAATGTAAACACAAAACAAAACTTTCCATCTGGAGCTCCTTCATGGGACTTGACACTTGTAAACACTCGCTCAGGTTTGTGTGGTCTACTGCTGCTGTAGCCCATCTGACTCAAGGTTCAATGTGTTGTGCATTCAGAGAAGTTCAGAAAAGCAGTTATATGAGTTACTGTTGCCTTTCTATCAGCTCAAACCAGTCTGGCCATTCTCCTTTGACCTCTGGCATCAACAAGACATTTGTGCCCACAGAACTGCCACTCTCTGCATATTTTCTCTTTTTCTGACCATTCTCTGTAAACCCTACAGATAGTTGTGCTTGAAAATCAAAGTAGATCAGCAGTTTCTGAAATACTCAGACCAGCCCGTCTGGCAACAAAAACCATACCACGTTCAAAGTCACTTAAATCACCTTTCTTCATCATTCTGACGCTCGGTTTGAACGGCAGCAGATTGTCTTGACCATGTCTACATGCCTAAATGCACTGAGTGGCTGGCATGTGATTGGTTGATTTGAAATTTTTGTTTACAAGCAGTTGGACAGGTGTACCTAATAAAGTGTAGTTCATTCACTTAATTTTAAGCCAATGGATTTGCTCATTTTTAAAAGTAAAGTTAACTACTTGCAAAAAATAACAACATTTACTCAATTTTAAGTCAACTAATCGCTTACTACAATGACAAATGTTAATTCAAGAAAACTGTATTTGCCGTTTCAGTTGTAAAAAAGTCCTTCTCTTGACTTTCATTTACATTTATTGATGCAATCATTAATGACAATGTAAACAGAAATTTAGGGTGCTTTATCCTCCTTGACTGAAATGAGTGAAGTAAGCAACCTGTAACCTACACACCAGATGCAGGATCTCGATCAGTGGTGGTGTATCAGGACTCACCAGAGACCCCTGCCTCCACAATGAAGGGGGTGGGGGGAAGAGAGGGGGTGGAGGTGGACTCAGTAAACAGCAGGGGTTGAATTTCTTCCTGGTTTCCAGCAACTGGTGATCTAGATGAGGGGAAATGAGGTTCATGAAAAGCATGTCAACAAACATATGGTTGGAAACACATGACAACTAAAGGTTACTAATCAAGTGAATAAGAGTGTAATGAAAAGTCCTCCATTGAATTGTCTAAAATATACAGTTAGGTTCATCAATATTTGGACATAAACACAGTTCAAACATTTGTGGCTCTATACATCAACACTATGGATTTGAATAGAAATTTGAATAGAAATGAACTTGCACATGGACATTTGTAATTATGTTTATCTATCTGCACACTCTTGATTATTAATAGCATCCTGTACATTTATTCATTTATAGTAAATCTGTTCATAGCTAATACAACCTGTATATAATGTTCATAGTACATCCATCTGTAAATATTACCATAGTTTTTCTATAACTGCACTTTATAACTTATACCTGTATCCTGCACTTGCTGCTATTGCACTGCTGGTTAGACCGAAACTGCATTTCGTTGCCTTGTACATGTGTAATGAAAATAAAGTTGAATCTAATCTAATCTAAAACTGCAGACTGTCAGCTTTAATTTGAGGGTATTTAAATTTAAATCAAATGAACAGTGTAGGAATTACTACAGTTTGCATATGTGCCTCCCACTTGTTAAGGGACCAAAATAAATCAAACTTTCACTTTTTAATACTTGGTTGCAAATCATTTACAGTCATTTACAGCCTGAAGACTGAATTGCACAGACATCCCCAGACGCTGGGTTTCATTCCCGGTAATGCTCTACCAGGCCTCTACAGCAACTGTCTTCAGTTCCTGCTTGTTCTTGGGCAGTTTTCCCTTCAGTTTTGTCTTCAGCAGGTAAAAAGTATGCTTAATCGCATTCAGGTCAGGTGATTGACTTGGTTATTGCATAACATTCCACTTCTTTTTCTTCAAAAACTCTGGTTGCTTTTACAGTATGCTTTGAGTCATTTTTCATCTCCATTGTGAAGCACCATCCAATGAGTTCTGAAGCATTTGGCTTAATATGAGCAGAAAATACTGCCTGAAACACTTCAGAATTCATTCTGCTGCTTTTGTCAGCAGTCACATCATCAATAAATACAAGAGCACATGCTCAGTTTGCTTTTTGATGAAACTACATTGCTTTCATCAGCGTTGGTTCGGTTGCACATAGAGAAGAATGGCTTTATTCTGGGATTACCACTCTTAATAAATACACTTTCATATAAAGTAAATCGTATTGTACTGGTGATTTTTACTGGGGTGCGTGCCCCAGTAAATGGGGTCTAGCCACGCCCCTGCTTCTACCACCATGCTTCACTGCTTAGGCTCATGAGCAGTTCCTTTCCTTTTCCACACTCTTCTCTTCCCATCACTCTGGTACAAGTTAATTTTGATCTCATCTGTCCATAGGATGTTGTTCCAGCACTGGGAAGGTTTTTTAGAACTTTAGCCCTTCTTGTTTTTGAGGCTCATCAATGGTTTACATCTCTTGATTGTTGATTGATACGCATACACCTACCTCCTGGAGAGTGTTCTTGACCTGGGGTCTGTTTTTGTCATAGCAACAGTTCTGGTGGCTCAAATCTGCTTGGGAGCAGGCTCATTTAATTTAAACAGGATTATATCGGGTCAGTTCAAGCAAAGATAATCCTGAAAGTATTTATTGAATTAAGTCAAAAATATATATTTTAAGAAAACTTACGCAATCTGCACTTCGAAATAAAAGTACAAAGACTGCCACCTGGTGGTTCAAAGAGAAAATTTATTGATATGAACTTTTTAGATACAAACATGTACAATCGCTTTTGTACCATTTGTGTATGATAGTAGACATGCACAATATGCAACTTTTTCTAAAGGAATAACATTTATGCAGTCATAAACATGTTTTGACAGTTAGGATGACTGTGATTTGATGTTTCCCAAAAGTTGCAGACACCTTTAACAATATCTAAATGCTTTTGTGATGCAAAAATTTATTTAAACATCCAGTTTTTCTTGATACCGATTAAGAAACTGGCTACTATAATACAACTATGGCTACTATAATAAAGAAAATCCGCTCTAACTGTAAAACTAAATAAATTGCTAAATACTTTTGACACATGAAAGTGTAAAGTCTGCAGCCCACAACAAAGGTGGAAAGTTATTGCGTATATCATATTTTATAAACCGTTTACTACGAATTTTATGTAGCTTTGCTCACATGTATAATTGAATATTAATCAGATGATGTCATTATGCTGCTGTGCCGTCAGCCAATCGTTGCATTGCTGATCATGATTTTGAGGATCGATAGATCTGTCCTTCACAACACATGCAGCCATCTAAGATCAGTTCATCCAAACATTTTATTCTGGATCACAAACTTGTTTGAAGAACCAAATTAGCCAGAGATCAGTTATCAAGAATAAAAGATCCAGGATCTGCCAAATCATCTTAGATCATTTAAGCGATGGACGAAGAACGGACCCCTGGCCAACTCTTGTGCAGGGTGTTTTTTCACCAGGGAATAATTCTTTGGCCATCCACCACAGTTGTTTCTGTGGTCTTCCATGTCTTTTGGTGTCACTGAGCTCACTGGTGCATTCTTTCTTTTTAAGAATGTTGCCAACAGTTGTTTTGACCACACCTAATGTTTTTGCTATCTCTCTGATGGTTTGTTTTGTTTTGTTTTTTGCCTAATAATGGCTTGCTTGACTGATAGTGACAGCTCTTTGCATTTCATCTTGAGAGTTGACAGTAACAGATTCTAAATGCAAATAGCACACTTGAAATGAACTCTGGACCTTTTATCTGCTCAGTGTATTTGGGATAATGAGGGAATAACACACACCTGACCATGGAACAGCTTAAAAGTCAATTGTCCAATTACTTTTGTACCCTTAACAAGTGGGAGGCACATATGCAAACTGTTGTAATTTCTACACCGTTCACCTGATTTGGATGTAAATACCAACTCAAATTAAAGCTGACAGTCTGCAGTTAAAGCACATCTTATTTATTTTACTTCACAAAAAAATTAGAAATGAGTCGATGTTCAAATATTTATGGACCTAACTGTACAGTATAATGGCAAATGTGATGGTAAAGATTCTCTCTTAAAAATCTGACAACCACTATTCGACATATTGATAAGCATACCATTTTGTATTTTCATTCACTTCATTTTATATATTTAGCTGTAAATATTTACACTCAAAAATTATGTTTGCTGTTTGTTTAAACTACTTATTTAAAATGAGCTGAAATAACACAAGCCTTGAGTTTTTTGGGGCCACAACTTAATTGTTTTGTTCGATACATGTAAAAACTAATAGGTTAACTTAATTCCTTCATGTTCAACATGTTCATTCCTTCAACACAAATCGATTGTGTGGAACCCAACATTCTTTACACTGTTATTTAAACTTAGATATTTTAGACCCTTTTCAATGAAATTCATACTTTGAATGTGAAGCTCCGGAAGAAAATTAGGATACCCCTTCAAAGTTATTATCGAGTCTTTGGATTGTGTCCATTTGTGTACAATCAGTCTTCACAATTTCAAAATAAAAATGTTAATTAGAGCCTTTATTTGCAGAACATTATCAATATATATAAATATACATATAAAATATGCATAAAAATGTCCCCTAATATTTACGTTTTGAAAAAACATTTTATTCTGACATATTTTCTGCAAATAAATGCTCTAAGTGACATTCTTATTTGATTTAATTAAGCATCTTATCAGAAGTTTATAAAATAAAAACTTTTTTTTATGTTGATGTTATAAAGTGACTAAATACACACAATTAAACCAGTCAGTTCATTAAAACAGATCAATAATAAATAGTTCAGAAATATGCTAACTTTGCAAAAAAGCAAGCACTTCCCTAATTAAACCTTTCACTGCAGTACTGGCCGACGAAACTGAAACACAGCCATTTCACCATTAGAGATAACAACCAGAGATAATTCATTGATGCTTCAAATACTTCAAATCGCTGAGTATCACACCTGAATACAAATTTCATTTAATACTCAAGCAAATTCTGCAATTAAAAACAAAAAGTTTGCATAAAATACTTAATTTTTAAAGACAACAGCATTCCTCAACTTAAATGTACAAAATTCTGCACATGCATAACACACAAAGACTTGCTTGAACACATGTTATTGTGTTTATTATATTTATATTAGTATTTATGTTATCTCATTATACTACACTCAAAAAAATATGTTCAAACTACTTATTTAAAATGAGATGAAACAACGGAACTCTTGAGCGTTTTGGGGACAACATAATTGTTTTATGTTCAATCCACTTACATTTAACTTAATTCCTTCAAGTTGTCCTAAGTTGTTGAACTCAGCATTATAACAGATGCAAACAAACAAACTCTGCACTCTCAGGAATAAAACACATGAACAATTAAAAATAAGTAAATAAACAAGTGCAAAATACAGTGACGTCTTACCTGTTGGAAAAGGGAATAAGTCATCCACGTATGAGAATGACACCACATAGCAGAGGAGTTGAAAACATAGTCCAAATGTGAAGAGAATCATGCTGCCGGCTTGCACTCTACCTCCAATAGCACCCAAGACTGATATGAAGCAGTCCAGCCCTCCTCTCTCTCTCTCTTTCACAAACACACACACACTAGATCCACGCCTTTAGAAGCGAATGCCAGCCAATGTCTGCTACACCTCTCCTCGCGTATTGGCCCTGAGCTAAATATACAGGAGGCAGTCGGTCAGCTGCCCTCTGTAGCCAATATTAGCCTGTTACTACTGCCAGCGCTGCCTTTGTTTCCCCTTCCCAAAATGGACAGAGAAAACAAAACAGTGCGAATAGAAATGACATTGAAGTGACAGTGATTTTTTTTTGTCACTACTGCTATCCATTTAAGGTATTCAATTAGCTTCAGAGAAGCTATACGTTGATGTTTATTCATCAGAGCAATAAATATTGGTGCTCATGCATTCAGTGACAGAATTAGCCTAGTGCGCTGTAGTGGAATATCACAGATGTTTTCCAGAACACCCCTCATTTATCTCGCCCTCCCTCTTAGTGTTTTCTGCAGGACATATCGACCACCGCTGAATAGAATTTATTGGTGCCTCTACTTTCCTGGAGAATTAATGATGGGGCAATTATGAAGAGGGTCGTTTAAAGGCCTGATGGGAGATGCAGTTTGTGAATGCCTTCAATCACACAGAGTGCAGAACGAAGACAGAGAGAGAGAGAGACAGAGAGGAGTTTTACTGAGGAATCACATTTTCACTTCACTTTTGCTAGATATAACTTAAAAAAATAAACATCTCATCAGGCGGTAACACTTAATAATAGCTACACACTATGAATCATTTATTAAGCATTAGCAAATAGTTTATTCATTATTTGTTGAGCATTAACTCTACATTAATAGATGTCTGTATTCTATAATAATGCTGTATTCTTGACTTTAAACCACATTTATAATGTGCTTAATGATTGTGTTTTAATACTTGGTTAATTCTTATTTTTTTCATTACTAAATTAAGTATTGCATTATTTACAAACCAGTTATTTAAGAATAGTTGGTGCTATTGTAAGATCATTCAGAATGAGTAAGTAAATGGTTAATAAACTTTTCAAATTAACATTTATAATTATTATTCAGGCAAATATTAATGGTTAATTTGCCTTTTAATAAATGCTTTATTAACTCTAGTCCATGCAGTTCTGGCTAACACTTGATAATAACACACTATGAATCATTTATTAAGCATTAGCAAATAGTGAATTCATTATCTGTTAAGCATGAACTCTACATAAATAGATGTCAGTCAGCAGATTATTAATACACATACAAATGTTCTATTCTTGAATTAAAACCAAATTTATAATGTGCTTAATAGTTGTATTTTCATACTTCAATACTTATTAATTGTTATAGAAATATTGGATAAAACAGCAGTATATAACAATATATTATGATGCAATATTTCAATGTTGTTTAGCGATGTTTAAACTGTACAGTCATTTTATTTTAGTTAGGATTGCAAAGATTTATTTTTTATTTGATGCAGTTTCAGTTTTTTATCTTCAAATGAATAGAAATAAAGTCATCTATTTTCTTCTTTATTTTCCTCTTTAGAATTTAACTGAGCCTTTAATTGTCCTTTATAAGGTATTTTTAAAGCATAAATAGTCCTCACTTTAAGTCACAAAACTGGATGTAGTAGAGTTAATAATTCATCAGCATTTATTAACATACAAATTAACTATTAATATATGCCTGAATAATAAGATAGATAAATGTTATGGAATAGTTTATTAATCATTTGCTAACTCATTCTGAATGATCTTACAATAGCACCAACAATTCTTAAATAACTGGTTTTTAAATAATGCAATATTTAATTAATGAAAAAATAATTGTTAAAGTATGAAAACACAATCATTAAGCCCATTATAAAAGTGCTTATAAGTCAAGAACACAGCATTTGTAGCTGCCGTTATAAACTGCTTACTAACGTCTATTAATGTAGAGTTCATGCTTAACAGATAACAAATGAACTATTTGCTAATGCTTAATAAATAATTCATGGTGTGTAGTTATTATCAAATGTTACCCATCAGGCTGCTGTTAGAAAAATTCATTCATTCATTCATTTTCTTTTCGGCTTAGTCCATTTATTTATCCGGGGTTGCCACAGCGGTATGAACCGCCTATGTTTTACGCAGTGGATGCCCTTCCAGCCGCAACCCATTGCTGGGAAACATCCATACACACTCATTCACTAAGGACAATTTAGCCAACCAAATTCACCAGTACCGCATGTCTTTGGATTATGAGGGAAACCGGAGCACCCGGAGGAAACCCACGCGAACATGGGGAGAACATGCAAACTCGACACAGAAATGCCAACTGACCCAGCCGAGGCTCGAACCAGCAACCTTCTTGCTGTGAGGCGACAGCACTACCTAATGCCCCACTGCGTCGCCCCCTGTTAGAAAAATTTATTTTAATAATGTATATCATTTCCATTACAATAACAATTCACAGAAATGACTTTTTCCTATACAGATTTCTTAGACTCCCTCAGACTTTTTTCCAAAGTCAAAATTGTAGGTATAGTTCACCCAAAAAAGAAAATTTACTCAACATTTACTCTCCCTCAAGTGGTTCCAAACATTTATTAGTTTCGTTCTTCTGTTGAACACTAAAAGAGATATTTTGAAGAAAGCTGAAAACCTGCAACCGTTGACTATCATAGGAAAAAATACTATTGAAGACAATGGTTACAGGCTTCCAGCTTGTTTGAAAACATCTTCTTTTGTGATTAACAGAATAAAGAAACTAAAACAAGCTCGGAACAAGTGAAGAATGAGAAAAAGATTTGGCTCCGTTTGGCTCCAAGCCCAAGATTGATTAAATGTCATATTTATTGTGATTAAATGTCATTACACACATCTTAAATGCATCCTCTTTCATAAATGTATATTCATTTTAATTTAATGTATGTTATTCTCCATGTCTCTATTTAAATGGTTAATCATTACCTATTTAGTACAATTATAATGAAAGCAGCACAACTCCATTTTCAAGGATTTCCAGAACCCATATGAACCCTCACACATTTGCAGTGAAATGGTTGTTTTAATAAGTCTTTTAAAATTGTTCACACCTAGAAATAGTTGAAGATGGTGTGATCTGCCAAGACTAAGGAGGAGAAGCTCTTTTGCTCTGCAGTAAGGCAGCACAGTAATGATAGGTGAGGCCAGGAAGAGCTCAATTAACCAGAGATCCAGATGAGCTTAAACAGAAGGCCACTGGAAAAAAACACTGACCTCATATTAGAAGGTTTTATATATTTATAAAATAATCAAATATACATAGTCCTAGCTGTAAAATGTTCCTTAATTGGGTGTTTTAAAACATTGTATGTGTTTTTTTTTTTAAAGAAAATACAAATTCACCACAAAATCCTGTCATAGTTTACATTTAACCAACCTCATGTCATTCCAAAATTGTGTCACTTTCTTCTGTGGATTTAAAAGGGGTATTTTGAAGACTCTTGATGCTGCCTTTTACCATGGAAAACCATGATTCTGATACACAGCCCATCTGTGAATTTATTTATTTTAGTAGAGAGATTTTTTTTTCATTACAGAAATGTTTTTTTAATTTTTTTTTTAATTTTTAAATATAATAGTTTTAATATTTCCAATTAGTTTTAATATTTACAATTAAAATTTCTATTTGACTTTGCCATGATGATAGTATACACACTATTTTATTAGTTATTTTGCAATAAACTAGTATTCAGCTTCATTTTAAACGCTTAACTAGTTTAATTAGGTTAACCAGGCAAATCATTGGACAGGATTGCTCTGTAGCCATTTAGGGGAAAAAAAACTTAACAGGGCTATAATAATAGTAACACTTTATTTTGATGGTCCATTTGAGTATTAGAAGACTGTCTGCTTAATTTCTGTTTATATGCTCCTTCAACAGACATTTAACTGACTATAAGAAACTTTGAAATGTCATATCATTGCGTGTCAACTTACACTAACCCTAACCCCAACCTAAGAGTCTACTTATAATCTAATAAGAATTAGTTGGCATGTAGATGCAATGTAACTTAAATTCAACAAACGGACCATCAAAATAAAGTGTTACCGAAAAATATAATAGTAATTATTGTGAACAGTGTCTCAGTAAAACAGCCATGCTGGGGCTTTTTTACAGTTACATCTTGTGAAACTTCACTGCCTTTTGATTATAGCAGGAAATAAACCTTGGGACTGAAAATTTGTTTACATGTTTTGTTGCAGGTTAAATTTTTTTATGTGTTTTGATTGACTGTAAAAGTGGGATAACGAGTAAAAGAGTTTAAAACAACATTGATTTAAATTTATTAAATAATACAAATTTGTCAAATAATCACGAGTAAAAAAATATCTACAACATATATAAATATTTTGAGCTTTATCAGGCATTTAACTACTTAACCCTTTCAAAAAGCCCACTGACTTCTGGGTGACTGAACTTGTTTCCAGGATTTATTAATAGTTCTCATAAAACTGCATGAATTGATGTTGTGCTAAAGCAATTCTTCAAAAACAAATTACTTTTATGACACCAGAAAAGCAAAGTCATGCAGCTTTGGAATGACATGAATGGTGAGAATTACGCATGTTATGTATTTACATAAAGATCTAGAATGTGGAAGTTCACTTCAGATCCTTAAATGATTCTGTTTTTTAATAACGGTTTCTTTATATAGGAAATGGTGCCACCTGCAGTAAATCGACCAAATGTAGTGTAAGTACAGCATAAAGTCCTCAGTTGAGACATGATGTGATTTCATCCTCTTCCTTTCAGCTTTTAAAGATTTGAACGTGTCAGCCAGGGAAACTCCTAGAAGATAAAAACAGAGCAGAGTAGATATAAACTCTGAAATGACTTGCTTACAGTACATCATGCAGTTCTGACCTTTTTTCATCTATTCGAGTTTAAATAATGCCATCCTATTATTGACTTAATGACTACACATGTGGGTAGCTCTTTTTGAAGAAATTCTTTTTTATATATATTTATGTAGTTTAAAAAAAATAGATATGTAGTATTGACAAAATACTGTATAAGGGTCACTAACTTTATCAATGTATTTTTCATTTTGACTAAAATGTACTGTAAATGTATTAAATACATCCTATGGAGTGACAAAGCTTTTTAAAATATACAAATAGGCTGAGAGCAACATTTCTTCATTGTTGGACACTTCCTATAGTGATGTGTTTTTTTACATAATTTTTTTTTATGGCTGTCACAACAAAAGACAATAAAATCTAATTTTATAGTGGCTACAAAAATTTTATATATATGAAAAACTGACAAATTTAAAATTAACATCGGCACGTCATGGGCTTCAGTCACATGATCTTGAATGGGTTCCTTCAACTTATTAAAGTTGTCCATTAAATTGCTTAATTTCATTTGCAAAAAGACTTAAAACGAAAAAAAAACTGTGTCTTTCTGTGAACTTAAAGGCATTATAAGGAGAGTGGTATTTGAAGCATGTGATTGTTTTTGCTGAGAGGACTGATGAAATATTGTTATGTGGTGTTTATCTGTTTTAAAATTGTTTTGCTGTATGGCTGTTACCTTGGCCAGGCCTCGCTTGTAAATGAGATTTTAAATCTCAATAAGACTTCCTGGTTAAATAATGGTAGATTAAAAAATAAAAAAAAATTGTATATAGACCATTTCAATACGGTCATGTCATTGGCCCATAAACATTTCCTGCTTGTTATCAAACTATTTCATAACTGTAACAAGAGGCAATTCAATTATAACTTAATGTTAAAACAGCTATCATGACATTATCAATATGTGGCTCTTTTTGGATTCTCAGAACCTATAAAAAGAAAAAAAATTTAAAACAGGAAATGCGTTGGGACCATTGATTTTGTTTACATCCCTCAAAATGGTCACACCAGAGAATATGATTTCAGTGAAAAAAACGTATTAAGTTCTGATGTTTTTTTTTTTTTTTTTTTTTTTTAGAACTATATTGATGAAAAAAATGATTGCCATTTACAAAAATAACCACTTGTAAAATTAGGTCTGATGTATTTTAGTGATTTTCTTTTTAATTTATAAGAGTTGTAATTTATTGAACTATGCTTGAGACAGTTACACAGGGCTGTGCAGAAACCTTTCGAGGGGCATGTGTTCAAAGTGCAGACCCGTGAGCAGGTGGCGATCACGAACTGAACAGCGGGGGGGCACTTTAATTTATTTTTGAGGGGACTTTTATCCAAGAGAAAAAAGGGCATGTGCTCTGCGCAGGTTGAGCCCTACCTGCACACATGCTTGCAGTTACGCATAAACAGTTTTGGGATTTGGCTCAAAATGTAAAAGAGAAAATGTAATAACACAGCAGTTTTTATAACAAAAAAAGGTCCACTTAAGACAATAAAATGTATAATCAACCATTGACTAAATTTTAAATGCACAATAGTAAATATATGAATTATTTTTTTGTCATGTGTGGCAGTAAAAATGCAACGTCATGTAAACAACACATTTATTTCTATAATTTAAAATTCACAGACAATGTTTCAGAACTTTGAGATATACATTTGCAATTGTTAGGGGAAAAAAGTCAAAATTGTGAGATAATTAATGAGCATTAAAGGGATTGTTCACTCAAAAATGACAATTCATGTCTCATCATTCACTCACCCTTTACTTGTTCTAAACCTGTTTGAGTTTCTCTTCTGTTAAACACAAAAGACGACATTTTAAAAAAAATCTGTAAATCTGTAACCATTGACTTCCTTAGTACTTGTTTTTGCTACAAAGGAAGTCAATGGTTGGTTACAGGTTTTCAGCTTTCTTTTGTGTTCAAAAGATGAAAGAAGATTAAAAAGGTTTGGAAATCTTCAAGTGTGAGTAAATGATGAGTTAATTACCATTTTTGGGGCGAGTTATCACTTTAAAGAGATCATAAGTTTCTTTTCCCCCTTGAATAAACTCAACTGAAGTGGATCCTGTTTACTTGTGAATGCTTGTGTAACACTAGACAGTTTCCATTCATTGCTGGGGAAGCCCTTTGACTGACAGAGAAAGTTTCTGTGTTCCGGCTTGCCGTGACAACCAATCCTTCAATACATCTGCGTGAGGTTGCCAAGAAACACCCAGCACAACAAAAAGAGGGCACAACCTTCATTAATGGGGTCTCATAACTGTCAGGAATAGAAAGGTCAGTTATGTTTAAGGTGTGGGTATGTGAAGAGGGGAGGGGGGGTAAAACTAGCATGAGTGTATTAGCAATAAAACTTATAATTAGACGCAGATTGCAATCAAGCATGTCAGAAACTCCACAGCACCCTATTTTTTCATAATCATGTCTATCGTTAGAATAGACATCAAATAACACACATTCCATGGAGAACATTCATTCATTTTCTTTTCGGCTTAGTCCCTTTATTAATCAGTGGTCACTACAGCGGGATGAACCGCCAACTTATCCAGCATATGTTTTACAGAGTGGATGCCCTTCTAGCTGCAATCCATCTCTGGGAAACAACCATAAGCTCTCATTTACACACATACACTACGGACAATTGAGCTTAACCAGTTCATGTTTAGTGCATGTTTTTGGACTTGTGGGGGAAACACGAGGAGAACATGCAAACTCCACACAGAAACTGACCCAGCTGAGGCTCGAACCAGCGACCTTCTTGATTTTTTACAAATTTGTGGAGTTTTTTTGAGTTCACCCAATTACTGCACTTGACGCCATTAAAGTTGAGTCATCTCAGAAAGCTCAGCAGAAAGTTGCTTTACAATTATTAAAATGTGGTCTTGTTTGTTCTCTGTGTTGGATACAGATAAAGTTCAGAGAAGATGTTACTAGTTACAAGTAAGGGTTTTAACAAAGCTGTAAACTCCACATCTCCACTGACAGCACACACCTCACAGTTTAGCTAAAATCAGAATGTAATCACATTACAGAAATTGCTGCAATGTACTGGAATTTGTTTTATTATTATTATTAAAATACCATGACATTTATAATAAAGCTGCTAGGATGGTTGAAGCTTCGCCATTGAATACTGGTAAGCAAGTCTTTATTTTTGATGTTATAAAATCAATATTATAATGATTCAAGAATATTCTTTGTAAAACGTATCTTTTTTATATACAGTCAAACTTGATCATGGGCTTATGTATGTTTGTTTGATTGGATTTGTTCCCCATCTTAGATATTAGTTTAACTATAGTCCGACCCAGTATTGAAAGGGTTTGGCCATGGACCCACATTATCCCATAGTCATCAAGGTATGAGTAGGACAGACAGAATCTGTGGACATTTTTTGCAATTTCTGCTAAGAATTTTGGGAAAAATCTGCGGATTTATGCAGAATTATTTTGGAAGTATCATAACTAAAAACCCAATATAGGAAATATAAAATGAAAGCTTTTTCACTTTTATTTAATGTCTACAATGCAAATCCAATTAGATCCACTTAATTGGCAATCATATAATATATCAACTATATTACTTTACAAACTGTTATGTAAATAAATCAATTGAACACTTTCATATTAGTCAATATTATTACTAATATTTATTTAAAAACTGAATAAATATAAATTTACACACATTTACACAAGTAAATAAAAAATGGCCTAATGATGGGCTGAAAATCTGCGGATTTCTGCACGCACAGAGTCCGTGTGGGCCAAAATATGAGCCATGTTTTCCCATTCTTTCATATATATGTGAGCTTAGTGGAATGTTCTTTTATCGGTTATTAATAACCTGTTCAGTAATTGCTTTTAGTAGTTTAACTGATTTATACAACAGTTTGATGGCATAATCATGTACATGAAAAAGAAAATCAAACACGAAGTGTCTCAAAATTCCTTTTGTATGAGGAACTACTTTCTTCCGCCACTTATTTACATCTGCAGCTGACATCAGAACAGCAGAAACCATTGCTAATTCACCAACGTCACTTTAGAGCTAGTATTTGAATGATTCTCTAGTGTAATGTCTAAAGTGATGAAAAAATAGTTGATTTTGCTCACATTTTAGAATTATAAGGCTGAACGGCATGAAATGCCATCAGTCTACTGAGATTTCCCAGTATTTCTCTGTTGCAATCGGAAAATCACAATAATTTATTAAGCCAAAGCAAACACTACCAGATTACTATAAATACATTACTACATCATACAAAAGAGAGAGATCATCTCAGAATGTCACTTACCAGTTTAATAATGATTTGATCAGCTTTTATTTGAAACTTACGTTTGAGCGTTTTCCTCCCCTAAGGACGTATTATGCGGTCTCTGTCACCATCTTGTGGTGGAACGTCAACTCTTTTTGCTCTGTTCAATGACAGTCTAATGGCCGCCGACGCGCTGCATCTCCGAAATTATAAATATATAAAATAAGCACTGTTCTTATAAATAAACTGCATAGATGCAATCTAAACAATTATGTTGTCCAACAGCTGTAATATTTGTCAAACCGTTGTGAGTTTATTGATCTGCTGTCACTCTACGTGGGTGAAATAATACACAAGGGTGAAGAGGCTGTACAAGAGCTAATATTGAAGAATATTGCACAGCTATCAGCCAATCAGATTCGAGAAACTATTGTATTTATACAGTGTATATTTAAAGTGTGTATATAAATATACACACTTATATTATATTATATTATATTATATTATATTATATTATATTATATTATATTATATTATATTATATTATATTATATTATATTATATTTCAACAGACATAACTTTAAGGTAAGGCCGTGTATTTCCATTACCTGTTGTTTGCGATCTGAAGTTGGGTCTATAAGTACATTGAGAAGGCTGGGCATCTGTGTGTTCTTTAGACTGTCCTGTAGAGAAGTGCGCAGTTCCTCCACTGTACGAACCAGATACCCATGACCACCAAACGCGCTTATTACCTGATCGTACCGTGCCTCAGGCAACAGGGTCACAGGAGGAGCTCTAAAACATACATACACATCAGTCTTTATGTACTTGTGTATAATACACTGGCAAAAAATATATATTGTAAACTATTTTATTCAGGATTTGTTAGCACATTTCATAAGCTAAAAAAGCTACTTCAAAAACATTTCTGTAAAACAGTTCAGTTGTGTTAAACATAAATAAGACTTAAAGTAAGAATATTATCATTTGCAGAATTTATACGTTTTATATCATGGGTGTCCAAACTCAGTCCTGGAGGGCTGGTGTCCTGCAGATTTTAGCTCCAACTTGCTTCAACACACCTGCAAGGATGTTTCTAGACTGCCTAGTAAGAGCTTGATTAGCTAGGCCAGCTGTATCTGATTGGGGTTGGAACTAAACTTTGCAAGACACCGGCCCTCCGGGAGCGAGTCTGGACATCCCTGCTTTATATTTTTGTTTGCTTGTGAAATGTGCTATAAATGAGAAACAAATCTAATTAGTTTACAAATTAAGTTATGTGTAATAAAATGAAATGAAACAGGTAAAAAGTATTTTCCCTCAGTAGTTCTTCAGCAACCTTCTGTCCTTCTTTAGTGTAAATGAATATTAGCTGCCTCAGTCCAACATCTACATTACCAGGATGATGAAGATGAAACCAGAGTGGACGTTTCAGTAAGACAATGATCCAAAACAAAGTCAAGGAAACTCTCAAATGCTTTCCGAGAAAGAAAATCAAGCTGTAGAATCATCTGACTTGAGTCCAATAGAAAATACAAAATAAAGATCAGTTTGGATAGACAAAACCCAGCAGAGGGTTGCTAAAGAACTACTAAGAGATTTCAGCTGCTGTCTGGGCTTTCACTGCCTTTCTACACATTCATTTCTTCATGTGTTCCCTTTTTTCATGTGTCATTTCATTTTATTACACATAAATTTGTAAACTAATTAGACTTTTTTTCCTTACATATATGTATTTATTTGGTTGTCACCAAAATCTGGTGAAAATTTCAAGTCAACAGCACCTTTAGAAATATGTTTTCTGAGAAAAATGGTGATGTGTTGAATACTTATATCTATATGTAGTCACACTTTACTAATTATACTAACTAATTATGAAAAATACCTAAATATTAAATACATAAATAATTTAATAATTAAGTACACTTACTATATTACTATATATTATATACAATACTCAAATATACATTTTATTTTATTATTAGTTTTCCATATATTGCATAACATTTTTATTCTTACAATGATAATATGAATTAATTATGGTAAATGTATTTTATCATAGTGGGGTACACGTTTATTTCTGCCACCCGGCCCCAATCAAGTTTGCATTATCACTTTATTTTGATGGACCATTTGAGTATTAGTAGACTGTCTGCTTAATATCTGCTGATAATGCTCCTTCAACAGACATTTAACTGCTATAAGAAACTTTGCAAGTACATGTCTACTTACACTAACAGTAACCTAACAGTCTACTTATAATCTAATGAGAATTAGTTGGCATGTAGATGCAATGTAATTTAAATTCAACAAACGGACCATCAAAATAAAGTGTGACCAAGTTTGCTTTTCAGCTTTTATAGAAAGGTGTTTTTGGGACCTCTATTTTGGAATGACCCTAGAGCTTTCCTTTAGGCCCTGGACTCACATGGTGGTCATGTCTCCCATCTTTTCTATTGCTTTCCATGTCTCTGGATCCACTCCACTGTAAATGCCATTGTTGTTGATTACAATGATGATGATGGGCAGTTTATACCTATACAGAATTAGGAAATAAGGAATTACTACACAACACAGTGGACCTGTAGGTGAAGCTCTATACCTTACGATAAGGTAAGAGCACTTAAAGCTCTCCCATTTACCTGCACATGGTCTCCACCTCCATGCCGGAGAAGCCGAAAGCGCTGTCACCTTCTACACACACCACTCTTTGGCCAGTTCTTTGCGCTTGCTCTAGAACTGCTGCTGCGATGGCAAAGCCTGGACCTACACCCATTGTGCCGAAAGTACCAGCATCTAACCTGCACAAGACATTAAAGGAATAGTTCACCCAAAATGAATATTTACTCATTATTTACTCTTCCTCAGGTGGTTTAAAACCTATCTGAGTTTCTTTTTTTCAGTTGAATACAAAAGAACAATTCTGAATTTTGAATAAAGCTGAAAACCTGTAACCAATAACTTCTATAGGGGAAAAAAGATACTATGGAAGTGAATAGTTTCCAGCTTTATTCAAAATACGTTATTTTGTGTTCATCAGAAGAAAGAAGCTCATAAAGCATAAGTCACAAACTCAATTACTGGAGGGTCGCAGCTCTGCACTGTAAGTTTACATTGACACAAATAATCTGATTTTAATACGATTAAGATGATACTCTGATTAAGATTCTACCATGTAAACATTGATTTTTGATTAATTTAATCGAACAAAGTCAGAATCAAACTAAACAGAAATCGAATTAAGACAAGTGGAGTATATCGATTTTGGTCGCATTATTGAAGTGCAGTACAGACATGTAAACGCCTTAATCGAACTATTTACTGTCATGAAGGATTTTTTCTACAGTTTGCAACAAGATAATCTATACACACATGGCTGTTTGACAATAGGGCTGTGGGATTAATCAAAATCGAATTGCAATCACAATTTGAAACATTGCGAATAGTTAATCGCAAGAGGCTGCAATATAAAATATATACAGTTGAAGTCAGAATTATTTGCCCCTCTTTCAATTACTTTTTAAAATATTTCCCAAATGATGTTGATCAGAGCAAGAACATTTTCCCAGTATGTCTGATAATATTTTTCCTTATGGGGAAAGCCTTATTTGTTTTATTTCGGCTAGAATAAAAGCAGTTTTAAATTTTTTAACAGCTATTTTAAGGCCAAAATTATTAGCCCCTGTAAGATTTTTTTTTTTTCCGATAGTCTACAGAACAAACCCTTGTTATACAATAACTTGCCTAATTACCCTAACCTGCCTAGTTAACCTAATTAACCCAGTTAAGCCTTTAAATGTGACTTTAAGATGTATAGAAGCGTCTTGAAAAATATCTAGTCAAATATTATTTTCTTTCATCATGGCAAAGATAAAATAAATCAGTTATTAGAAATGAGTTATTAAAACTATTATGTTTAGAAATGTGCTGAAAAAAATCTTCTCTTAAAAAATAAACAGGGGACTAATAATTCAGGGGGGGGGGAAATAATTCTGACTTCAACTGTATATATATATATATATATATATATATATATATATATATATATATATATATATATATATATATATATATATATATATATATATATATATATATATATGAAAATAACAGATAACATCTTCAAAACCAGTCCACTATGCTTTAGAAAATTAAAAATGCTAGACTTTCTGCGATGCTGTAGTGAGTAGGCATGGGCCGATATAAGATTGTGATGGTATGATAACTTTGTATAAAAATATCCCGGTTTCACGGTAACACGGTATTGTGATTACTGCTAATACTATTCATTGATATGCTAATAATATTGAAAATAATAAATAAATATTTTTTATTGATATATAATTTATTTATAAATAATGCGTGGTTAGTAGGTTTTGGAGAAGAAAAAAAATGTAGCTGAAATAAGGTCCAAAAAACAACACTGAATGGGCCTGAATAAGACTTTAGAGTAACCAGTCTTGTAGGCTACAATATTTACTTCACAATTATGTGAAAATTATTCTGTTCTCTCACTCAAAGAAAACATTACAATGATTTACATTTTGTAAAGGTAGTTTTGGGTCAGCATACTGTATGCGTGGGAGTGACAATGGTTATGAATATTTCACACCTAAAGAGACAAAAGACACTCCCCCACTGGCTAATGTTCACCCATCAAAGGCATTGTAAAGCAATGTTCATCTGCAAAAGCTAGCCCAAACTAAATGTTTGTTGTATTACTTGCTGTATTATGACCATGTAAACACTATGGGTAAACAATATATGTGCACTTATACACCATTCACAAAAAGTATTTTTGAAATGGTATAGAACTTGTTTGCAAAACTGTTGTAATAAAAACTTTGTGCATTAATCCAGCATTTAATAATAATTTCTGAATGACTCTGAGACACTCAAGTAGCGTAATGACAAAAGCTTTAAACACAGGAAAAAGTAATATTTTAAGAGCTTTTATATATTTTTTTGCCCAGATAATTGCAGCCTTAGGTAACTCTTTCCAAACTTTGGTTGAACAACGGTAAAAATAAAATAAGTAGTCTATGTCTAATATATATATATATATATATATATATATATATATATATATATATATATATATATATATATATATATATATATATATATATATATATATATATATATATATATATATATATATATATATATATATATATATATATATATATATATATATATATATATATATATAACATAGCATGCATCACATTCTGAATAAAGCAGCATCAGATTGGGTGGTCCCATGAGGTTAATGTGATCTATTGTTAAGGTGATCTAAACATGCTTTTTCTAAACAAAAAACATTTCCAAAAACTTAACATGACAAGTTTTTGCAACCTAAACAATTTTCCATGTGATCTAAACAAACCAAAAGATGAAAACTTATTATCTAAACACACCAAAATAAGTTTTCCTATGATTTAAACAAACATGACATTATTTGTGTGATTTTAACAACAACATTGTTTTATGTAATCTGAACAAGTTGTTTTTATGATCTAAAGTAAACGCAACAAAAGATGTTTTCATGAACATATCAACTAATTTATTATTGTAATCTAAATAACAAAAGCTCTCATGATCTAAACATAACATTTTTCATGCTATTTTTCTGTTGATCTAAACAACAAAATGTTTCTTGTGATCTAAATATAGGGACAACTGCTTTATTGTACCCACAATATAAAAAATAACCACATCTCTCTCACTAGTCACAAACCATTTCCATATCTGAAATGTCATATCAAAGCTAAATATAAATATCACTTTTCATCACAATCAGCTTCTTATCTACTCCTTTGTGTATATTTCTAAAATTTTAATTCAAGAGGGATTCATTGTACCCATTAACTAGTCTTCAGTCCTTCATGTAAAAAGAGTTTAATGTATTTGTTAGCTGCCAATAGTGTCTCTCACCTGTGCTGAGGGAGGTGATTGAGCAACATGGTGCGGCCGATGTCCATAGTGTTTGCTCCCTCACTCACTATGATGCAGTCTTTAGGCAAAAACTCTGAAATGTGGTGAAACGCAGTGTAGTAGTTCATGGGCAAAGTCGTCTGCAGAGAAAGAGTCTGGGAAACAATAAAAACAGTTTACTTAACAACATAAATGTGAGTATACCTGTCTCTTTAAAAGAATGCATTTGTTTATTACATTCAAATACATAAAGCTCACCTTTGTTATCTGAGCATTGGCAGTAATTTTCTCCCTCAGTGTCGCCCACCACAGTGAATCAGAAGGAAATCTCCAAGACTCTGATCTTACAGTCTCCAACAGCTTTAAACAGTGTAGAAAAGGAGATTTAATAGGTTATTTAATTACAAAAAAATGGACTTTCAGCTATTCATTGACATTTAAGTCAAGTCAAACTTTATTTATAGAGCACTTTAAAAACACAGACGTGAGCCAACAGTGCTGTACAGAAATATAGAACATAGTGGCATAATAGTATTTAAAATACATAAAATACGAGATAAAATATAGCTAAACTACATAAAAAAGTTAAAATAACCAGTTATTAAATGGGTGGTTCGCTACAATATCATATTTTAAACTATAATTTATTTATTTTAAACATCTATGAATGAAATACGCTCAAAGTTCAATGCAAAGGGAGGCATTGGCTTTTAGAAAGTTATCGTAGCAAAGACCACAGTAAACGAAGTTTGGGAATACAAAAAAATACATCCGTGCTAGTGAGACCACAAATGCTTCAGGTTAAGCGTGTTCACCATGAGCATACACCCCGCACAGCAAAGGGGCGTGGCCAGAGGCGCTGTAGCGCTGTAATGTAGCAGAGGAATCTAAAATGCTGTCTAAACGCTGCTATTTCCACAAAGCTTGTTCTGTTTCTGTATCTGGGCTTACAAAGGACACGACACAAAGAGAGAAATGCTTACAGCTTAATTTAATTTACATTCCAGAGAATAATAAAAAATATATAGCTAGCATTTGACAAAGGAGAACTTCCAGAATATCTCCCCGTTCAGTGCTGGATTAGGCTAAAAACTCCCCCAGCCGACGAAGCTGTGGATTGTGAGCCACAACCTGTAAGTATCTTTATTTGTTAAAATTGATTTATTACATGCATAATTTCTAGCGTTAACGGTATGTTGTAGCGAGGATGTAAACAAGGATGTAAACAACGGGAAATGCTGTTTGGCACTGTTAACAATTTAGCTACGAATTCATATTTATCTGTCAAACCGCTGTAAACACCCACAATCATCAGCAGCACTGCAGTGTCTCTCTATGTGGCCGCTTTTCCTGCATTCTACATCTCAAATAACGAACTCGCAAAACATATGTAACCGTTTCATATTACTTACACATGCTTATTCCAAATATATGTGAAAGACACTTGTCAGATGGTATTTTAGAGAGCAGGCGTGAGGTTCAGCTTTGTCCTCTTCATTTTCTGTCTAATTCAGGCACAAACTGATACGGCTAACAGCTACTCTGACTGACAGTGTTTACGGAGCACAAATCCGTGCTGCTTTTCCTTTCTGATGCTTTTCCTGGTGACGTAGCGCCGCTCCGCGAATCACAGCACATTATGTTAGCTGACCAATCAGAGTCTCTTGAGGAACTATGAAATATGAGTTGTTTTCATGTTAGCTGAATAGCAGTATAGAATCAATATAAGAAATACAAATGAAGCATGAGCACACATTGCTTTGCATTTTATAAACACAACCAAGCCTTAAAAATACACCCTGGACCACCCCTTTAAGATCAGGTGTCAAATGCCAATGGAAAAAAATGAGTTTTAAGAGCTGATTTGAATGTCCAAACTGATTTAGTGTTAAAATGGTGAAGGAAGTATTTCTCTTCAAAGGCAAAGAGGATAATTTAGCAGACCAAAATAGAGATCATCAGTATATAGAAACCATGATGGAACATGAAACTCTCTTTTTAATGCTAAAATTTACAGAAATTTGGTTAAATATTCAATATCTTTTTGGCTTAGTCCCTTTATTAATCTGGGGGCGCCACAGCAGAATGAACCACCAACTTATCTAACATATGTTTTACGCAACGGATGCCCTTCCAGCTGCAACCCATCACTGGGAAACATCACATTGACACACACACTATGGACAATTTTCTTTACCCAATTCACCTATACCACATGTCTTTGGGCTGTGGGGGGAAACAGGAGCACCCGGAGGACATGGGGAGACATGGGGAAACCCACGCGAACATGGGGAGAATATGCAAACTCCACACAGAACTGAACTGGCCCAGTCGAGGCTCGAACCAGTGACCTTCTTGCTGTGAGGCGAACGTGCTACCTACTGCGCCACGGTGCATCCAAGTGTGATATTATAGTGTAATTAAAATACTAGTTCTAAAGTGAATTTTTTAATTAACAATAGTCTTTGCTGTTTCTATAGTGGAAGAAAGTATATGTATGCACATGGTCTGCATATTTTACTTAAAATGACCAAGGTGATACTGCAGTTTACCTGGCTGGTCACCATCTTTATGTCTCCAAGCAGAGCAGATGCAGCTCTCACGTTATTGCTCAACTCTTCAGCACACAGATCCACCTAAAGAACATCAAAACAAGACTTAATTGTGATGAAGCAGGTAAACAGAACATTACTGTGATGTTGCAGCAACATTCTAAGTACAAAGGTTGAAACTAACCTGAATGATCTTTACATTGGCACTGAATCTGGGTGGAAAGCCAAAGTGTAGGATCCAGTTGAGTCTGGCACCCAGCAGCACTATAACATCAGCCTGCAACAGAGCTCTAAGACATATGGAGAGAGAGAGAGAGAAAGACAGAGAGTGAGATGTGCATTATAATGTCATTTCAATTAAAAAGAGATTTGGCACGGATTACACGAGCGCACACACACCTGGATCTTGCTGCAGCAACACAGTTGGGATGGTCATCCGGTAGGACTCCTTTCCCCATTGGTGTGGGAAGGAATGGGATCCCAGTGACCTCCACCAGCTCCCTTACCTCCTTCTCTGCCCTGGCATATGCAGCACCTGTATCAGATGTTTCAGACTGTTTTCATTTGGCCTTCAGCTTCAATTGACGCTCACAAAACTTCAAGATGCACATAATGTTGTTTAAATATTGCTTAGAATTATTATTTTAAGGCTACCATTTCTCTGTTTGCCACTGCTTTTAAGTTAAAACCACTAAACTTGGGTTAGACCTTTAGACTGTTCTGACTGAACGTGATGTTTCTTACACATCTCTCTGAAACTCTTGATTCTGATTGGTCAATCCAGGGCTGAATTAACCAATGGGAATTATGCACACAGACCCAGGGGCCCTTGCAAACTTGAGGCCCCTGCGATGGGGGAAAAATGCAGAATTGGAATGTCTATTTAGGCTAAGTGCAAATAGTGCACCTCATTGGAATAAGCTAGTTGAGTGATTCTCGCACATCACTGTTTGATTGACAGAGACAACATAACTAAAGCATGCAACTAACAGCAGCGTGAGTGGTGTAGCTCGTAAAGCGCATGGCAACATGTTTTGACGCGATTGATCATGAACCCAGTTCGAATCCAGCGTCTGATGAACACGTTCTTCTTTTTCCCCCACTACATATCAGATTTTGCCTTCTCTTCATCACAAGGAAGACAAGTAGGAATCATTCATAAGTGTGTATTATAAAAGACTCAGATTCATAGAACTGGATTGGAGAGGTGTAATATCCAAATCATATACATTAAAAATACCCTTAAATATCCATTTTTAGTACTGCTTCTGTAAACAAGTACTGTATAATAAAATCCATTAATTTTCACTAGTTGCATTGGTATTTTTTTTTCAAAGTATGCTTTAAATGCTTTAAAAATAAGTTAAATCTTTGTAGACTAGAAATATATGTACTGTATATCATTTATTTAAATAAATGTGGGCAATACATTATAGATTAATTTTATTTAAAAATATTATATTAATCTTATTTTTTAATTCAACTATAGGGATACCAACCCAGGTAGGGAGCCTACAAGACATTGTGCCCAGGGACCTCTGAATTCTTAATCCGGGCATGGGTCAATCACAGCATTTCAAGATATGTTTTTCTCAGACAGCAACCAGTAAAATTAATAACACAGACTCATACAGGTACATATTATCATCTTCACCGTTAGTGAATGCATATATTGTGAATATACATATACAAGTTATTATATACAGAACATATATACATTATAATTTAAGCCCGCAAGTATTCATACTCCTGTAAAGTTCTAACTTACAGTTTTTGTTAAAATTTAAATAAACGCTTAGTAATTTATATATGTATATATAATAATAATGGTCAAGATGATTCGACATACCTGAATGAGCCTGTGTTATTAGTCTTCCCGATTATATGTGCAGCTATTTTCTTTCTGCAAGATTACAAATTTTATTAGTGTGTTAGTAAATGTGTTTGTGAACTGTTTACATCAGTCATAAGTAATAATATGTTTATAATAAGCTGGATAATGTACATCCAGCTGTTTTCTCTACTTCCCATTGGGTTGCTAATAAGCCTGTTGGGCTTTATTCTGCAAGAACAAACGGCTACATGTATATTATATACCTTACATAACACCTAGCTACTACCAAAGAAGACATCAACAACGAGCACCCAGAACACCCTAGTAGACGGACAGCAAAAGCCTAATGTGCATTTAAAATACCAGAGAAATCTGTCTGGTTTGAAAAACCTTCAAATTACTTGAAACTGCTTTTAATTAGAAACTTATATGTTTTAATTTAAAACTTGATGACTTATATAATATAAAACTAAAAACAGCTTTTAAGCCAATCTTTACTTAACACTTTATACTTTAAACTTCTAACTATGAAAACTAATACAAAATAAAAAACAACATTTCAAACAAAGTTTGTAAAACTACTTTAAGCTTAAACTGGCTTCAAATATCAACCTTTTAAAATTACTTTATTCCCTGAAATTTATAGCATCTTAAAACAATACAGAGCAGATCACTGAAAAAAATAACATTATGCTCATTTACTCACCCTCCACATCTTCAAAACCTGTTTATATATATATATATATATATATATATATATATATATATATATATATATATATATATATATATATATATATATATATATATAAATAAATGAAGATATTTTGAAGACTTTTACAAACCAATAGCAAGCCACTGACTTTCATAGTATATATGTTTTATGGATGTCAATGGCTAACAATTTACAATGATCTTCAAGAAAATCTATTTTGTTCAACAGAAACAAGAAAAAAAACAATAACAATAAATATACATTTTTAATTGGATTGAAACTGGCTATAAACTTAAAGCTTTTGAAATTGCTTCAAAACGTAACTGCTTCTAATTAATCTTCAAAAACTTCTTAAAATTTCAAACCATTTCAAACTTCAAGCTTTTAAACTTTAAATTGCTTGATACTGCTTATAACTCCAATCTTAATCTACCTGACAAAAGTCTTGTCGTCCATTCCAGTTGTAGAAGCAACAAATAATAACATGACTTGTAGTTGATCATTTGGAAAAGTGGAAGAAGGTAGATTTTTCCGATAAATCATCTGTTGAACTGCATCCCAATCATCACAAATACTGCAGAAGACCTATTGGAATCCACATAGACCCAAGATTCTCACAGAAAACAGTCAAATTTGATGAAGAAAAAAATCATGGCTTGGGGTTATATTCAGTATGCAATGTGCGAGAGATCTGCGGAGTGGATGGCAACATCAACAGCCTGGGGTATCAAGACATTTGTGCTGCCCATTACATTACAAACCACAGGAGATGGCAAATTCTTCAGCAGGATAGTGCTCCTTCTCATACTTCAGCCTCCACATTAAAGCTCCTGAAAACAAAAAAGTTCAAGGTGCTCCAGGATTGGCCAGCTTAGTCACCAGACATGAACATTATTGAGCATGTCTGGGGTAAGATGGAGGTGGCATTTAAAATGAATCCAAACAATCCAAAAAAATCTGCAAGAACGCTTTCTTTGCCATTCCAGATGACTTTATTAATAAGTTATTTGAGTCACTGCAGAGATGTATGGATGCAGTCCTCCAAGCTCATGGGAGTCATATTCATTCTTCTTCCACTGCACCATGACTTTATATTCTACACTGTACATTATTTCTGAATGTGACAGGACTTTTGTCTAAGCAAAGTCAGACCTTATTGTCCTAATGAAATAATTAATAATCAAGGCATGATCATAGCATAATTTAGAGGCCTTTGCCTTTCATATAAGCCACTTTTAATACCAGATGATCAACTAGAAGTCAAGTTATTATGTTGTTCCTAAAACTTAGATAGGCAACAATACTTTTGTTATTTAAGCTTTTAAAAAACACTTTAAACGTTGATATTCAAGTTTAGTTTGGACTTTTTCAAATGTAATGGTTTAATTTTTAAATGTAATGGTTAAGACATTTTTAGAGAAGCCTTTTTTCCATTTTTTATGGTTTAAAAGTGCTTTATAAATAAATTTGACTTGTGTTTAAGCTTTTAAAACTGCTTCAAACTTAAAATCCACAAACGTCAAACATTTCAAAACTAGCTTCTGAAGTTCTGAAGTCGAGATTCTCAAGTCAAAATTGATCTTGTCAAACTTTTTTCTTATTTCATCTAGTTCAGCAGTATCCTGCGTACCTTTGCCAATGATGATCAGAGGACTTTGAGCTGTTTTGAGGAGCCTGACAGCCTGTGTGATCTCCCTGCTGTCAGCCTGACTCACAGGAGGAGCGGGACAACAGGAAACAAACCTAGAGAAACAAAAAATAAAAAAAAATCAAGAAACCTCCATAAATACAATGCAATACTGCACATTTCAGGATACCGGAACACATCATAAGACATGGGTGATTATACAGATCCCCATTGCTATTATTAAGGTTTGAGTCTACATAAAGCCCACCTGACACTGGCCCGGTCTATTTTGGCATTAACCATGTCCCCAGCTATGTCAATGTAGCACGCTCCTGGACGGCCATAAATACTGCTCCTTACAGCCTACAAACACACAAACATCCCATTCACTGCAGAACATAGTACACTATATATTTCGCATCCAATCAATCCTATTTAAAGATTCCATGAAATGTCTAGAAAAAATGTATTTTAGTATGAATTTAATACATGTTACAGTCTCATTTAGTGCTATAGTATTATAGTATAGTAAAGTTTGTAATTAATTATAAAGAGCACCTGCAGATCAGCTACTGACATTTAAAACAGCCAATTTATTTTGTTGGTCTCATTTGCCTCTCTGACTTTGACCTGCTTACAAATTTACCCCTGCTATTTGTCTGTTACTTTCTTTATATGTGATGCATAATTTCCATCCATACTCCAAGCATTGAGCACCTTCTTCAATATTAATCAATTTTCTAGTATTATCTCAAGCCTAGGCAAACAACTTAGAAAGCACCAATCAGAGGCCTCATATTTAAGATGTCATCATGTAGACTTCTTACAAAGTATTTTAAAAATACAAAAATACAAGACACTAAAGTATTTTGATATAAAATATTAAGCCATTTTCATAAATCCTATCAAATACAAATGACAAAATACTATTTTGTATGTAAAGGGGTGGTCCACAGTGTGTTTTTAAGGTTTGGTAGTGTTTATAAGATGCAAAGCAATGTGTGCTCATGCTTCATTTGTAAAAAATCACCTTTTTTATTTTTTTTTACATATCTTACTTTGATTATATACATCTACCCTACTAACATGAAAACGACTGTCATATTTCCTAGTTCCTCTGAAAGGCTTGCCCTCAAGAGGCTCTGATTGGTCAACTAAAATAATGTGCTGTGATTCGCGAATTGGCTCCACGTCACGCCCCTACAAGTACGAGCTTTTGCGCTGTGTTCAGTCAGAGCAGCGGTTAGCAGTGTTAGCTGCCTGAATCAAACAAAACAATGAAAAGCACACCAGGCACACTGCCTGCTCTCTAAAATAACATCTGACAAGTGTCTTTCACAAGCATTTATAAGTAATATAAAACGTTCTCATATCTTTTGTGAGTTCGTTATTTGAGATGTGGAACTCACGAAAGCAGCCGCATAGACACTGTAGCGCTGCTGATGATTGTGGGTGTTTACATAAGTTTGACGGATAAATACGAAATTGTAGCTAAATTTTTAATGGTGCCAAACAGCATTTCCCATTGTTTACATCCTTGTTTATGTCCTCTCTACAACATACCGTTAAAGCTAGAACATGTGCATGTAGTTGATCAATTTTAACAAATAAAAATACAGGTTGTGGCTCACAATCCACAGCTTTGTCGGTTGGAGGAGTTTTTAACTGAATCCAGCACTGAACTGGGAGATATTCTGGAAGTTCTCCTTTGTCAAATGCTAGCTATATATATTTTTATTATTCTCTGGAACATAAATTAAATTAAACTGTAAGCATTTCTCTCTTTGTTTGAAGCTCTGTGGAAATAGCAGCATTTGGACAGCATTTTAACTATCTCTGCTATACATTACAGTGCCTCTGGCCACACCTTTTCGCTGCGCAGGGTGTGTGTGCGTAGTAAATGCACATAACCTGAAGCCCTTGTGTCTCACTAACCCAGATGTATTTTTGTAGTCCCCAAACTTCGTTCGTTGTAGGCTTTGCTAAGCTAACTCTGTAAAAGCAATGTCTCCCTTTGCATTGAACTTTGAGCATCTTGCATTCAGAGATATTGGTTATGTTCAAACAGCTACATTACACATCAACTAAAGTTTAAAATATGATATCGTAGCAGACCACCCCTTTAAAATATGTATTTGAAATACATGTATCATAAATACTGCCGATCCCTGTTGACAGACATGACCTGTAAGACACAAAACTGATTTTCTTTTGATGTGGCCCAAAATAAAACAGGGATTCAATGTACTTTTTCAACTACAGCCGGGATCATCTCAAGGCTGCTGGGTCGAGCAGAAAATTTGCTATACAAACGACAAGCTTCAACCTGATGAAAAAAAACAACAAGAAAATAGCATCAGTCGTTGAGTGACACTATAAACAAATATAACTAGCTATTTCTTTACTTAAAAGTAAACTGAATTACTGAGAATTACTTGAAAATTGTTGGCTAATTGTCGAAGCTATCAATATCAGAGGCTATGTTTGTTTTGTATGGCGTTATTTCACTGTCAAATGTTGTGAGCGCAGAATTACAAGTCGAGAGTGTATTCATGTAATGCAAGCGAGCGAATCTCGTTGCTTGCGCGCCGATTTCCTCTGTTTGTGTACAAAACTGCTCACGAGCTCTCTATATGCTGCTCATGCGTACTCAAAACACTGGCTGCTCACGAATTACATGCTCTTGCTCAGTCAGATGACGCGGACTCACATCTTGTTCCTTGTGTTTTCTCTTCCTTTCATGTATTTGCTCTTCAGAGATACTTCTGTTAAATTGGTAATCCCAAGAATGTTGATATGGTTTATATATTGTACAAGTACTAGTGTTTTTGGTGTGTTTTTTTTTTCTTTTTTAGGATAGTATTATTTACAACTCTTTGTTAATGAATGCTCCAGCATACTGTAGTATTAAGAATAGCAAACTGATAAAATTAATACAAAGTGTAGTTTTACTACAGTAAAGTGTAGTGAATTAAAGTATAATATACCCTATATTGTAAAAACAACTACAGCATTGGGTCATTTGTTTATATTACATTTGTTGTGTTACCATAGTAACTATAGTATTACCACAACAGGTTAATTGAAGTACTTTCCTATAGTACTGTTCAAAACACTGTACACGCCAATAGACACGTTCAGGGGCCCTGAGCAGCTTTTCCTCAAAATGAAGAGGATGACAAGGAAGATGCCCTCCAAAATCTCATCAACAATGTGGAAAACAGCAGAGACTAATTCACTTTTTTGTAGGTGCCATAATAAAATGGGATTGACAGTGACATTTGAATAGTACAGTAGAATAGTATAATACCTTATCATGTTTTTCCCCATTTTCTATCACAGTTACATTTCTGCTTGCATTAGTTGGTTGGTTGGTTGGTTGGTTAGTTAGTTAGTTATTGTTTGATGTTTTTTATTTGTTAGTATGGTGCACCTTTTGGATGTTTAATAAACATTTTTTTTTTAATAAAATGTATTCTTTACATCCAACGTCTATTCTCTGTCTTTAAGTGTTTGAAACCTGAAATATCTCATCATATAACATACAGCCATAAATGTTATGGTTTTTTTAGATTAAAAATGTAATATGTAAATCTATTTTTAGTATTTTGATTACTGTTAATAAATAGTGTACCAATATAAATCTTATCAAAGAACACGAAAGGAAGGAACAAGACACAAATTGTGAGTGTGCATATCATCTCACTGAGCGATCAGTGTATTGAGAGCGCGCAAGAAAATTTGTGCATGAGCAGCGTATATTTGAGAGCTCGCGAGCAGTTCTGTCCATAAACAGAGGAAATCGGACCACGAGCAGAAAGATTCACTCGCTCGTTCTACATGAATGCGCTCTTGACTTGTAATACTGCGCTCACGACATTTGTCAGTGAAATAACGCCACAGTTTTAGGGCAAAAGGACGATACCTGAGGGAACTCCTGAAATGCTCCTGTGGTTTCTTGATTCCTATCTGATGAGCCACCAAGCACAATGACAGGCCTGTGATTTAAAAAAAAAAAAGAGAGAAGAAAATTACTACAACAAAACAAATAGCCCATTTGAAGCTAGTTCACGTTAATCTAAAGTGAATTCAGCTACCAGCAGTTCACGTTAGCATTAGCCATTCCTCCTAGCGCATGAATCAGGCCAGGCCCAGACACCACTAGACAAACAGCTGGCCTGAAAAACAAATAAATATATTAATAAATACATTTTTGGAGACAAAAACAAAACAAGCAAGCAACAAGTTGAAATATTCATACCGTCCAGTCAAATATCCAATAGCAGATGCAGCGTAGCAGGCCTGGTTGGAGAAAGAAGAGGCAAACACTAGTAAACACAGATCCAGAGAGTCTTCTTGTAATGGAAAAAAAACAAAAAAAATGTAAAAGTGACAGACTTACTGCTTGTTCATTGCGCATGCCAACGTACTTGATGCCAGCCGCTTGAGCAGCCATGGCCACCTCAATGATAGGCACACCAACAATGCCAAACATGTACTCCACATTCTGCAAATAGAGTTCAGTCAGTGTTGGTGAAGACATAATAAACAGGCATGCTGTGTTGAAGATTAATTTTAATCTTCACATTAATATACAATAAGTTATTACATATGATTATCATATCATACATATGTTATCAATAAAAGATATAACAGAAACTAAATATTTTCAAATATATTGTCATTTTTATTATACATTTCATTTACAGCATTATGTATTCAAAAAACATTTAGAAATGAAAATATACTGTAAACTTTTGCAACATGCTATAATGATCTAAAAGATCAAAATTACCTCATATAGGCTCCATATATGTATTGCCTTCTTGTAGCAACACAGCAATATACTGTAAACTCACCGGCCACTTTATTAGATCCAGCTGCTGGTTAACACAAATTTCTAATCAGCCAATCACATGGCAGCAACTCGGTGCATTTAGGCATGTAGACATGGTCAAGACGATCTGTTGCAGTTCAAACCGAGTATCAGAATGAGAAAGAAAGGTGATTTAGTGACTTTGAACTTTTATTTAGTGGCATGGTTGTTGGTGCCAGATGAGTATTTCAGAAACTGCTGATCTACTGGGATTTTCACACACAACCATCTTTAGAGTTTACAGAGAATGGTCCGAAAAAGAGAAAATATCCAGAGAGCAGCAGTTCTGTGAGCACAAATGCCTTGTTGATGCCAGAGGTCAGAGGAGAATGGCCAGACTGGTTCGAGCTGAAAGGCAACAGTAACTCAAATAACCACTCGTTACAATTGAGGTATACAGAAGAGCATCTCTGAACACACAACATGTCGAACCTAGAGGCAGATGGGCTACAGCAGAAGAAGACTACACCAGGTGCCACTTCTGTCAGCAAAGAACAGGAAACTGAGGCTACAATTCACACAGGCTCACCAAAACTGAACAATAGAAGATTGAAAAACATTGCCTGGTCTGATGAGTCTTGATTTCTGCTGCAACATTCGAATGGTAGGGTCAGAATTTGGCGTCAACACCATGAAAGCATGGATCCATCCTGCCTTGTATCAACAGTTCAGGCTGGTGGTGGTGATGTACTGGGGGATACTTTCTTGGCACACTTTGAGCCCATTAGCACCAATTGAGCATTGTTTCAACGTCACAGCCTACCTGAGTATTGTTGACCATGTCCCTCTCTATATGACCACAGTGCACCCATCTTCTGATAGCTACTTCCAGCAGGATAATGCACCATGTCATAAAGCGCAAATCATCTTAGACTGGTTTCTAGAACATGGCAATGGGTTCACTGTACTCAAATGGCCCCCAAAGTCATCAGATCTCAATCCTATAGAGCACCTTTTGGGATGTGATGGAACAGGAGATTCGCATCATGGATGTGCAGCCGACAAATCTGCAGCAACTGCGTGATGCTGTCATGTCAATATGGACCAAAACTCAGAGGAATATTTCCAGTACCTTGTTGAATCTATGACACGAAGGATTAAGGCAGTTCTAAAGGGAAAAGGGGGTCCAACCTGATACTAGTAAGGTGTACTTAATAAAGTGGCCAGTGAGTGTACTGTAAGCTTGAAAAATGTATTAATAAATGCTAAAACTAATATTACCTACATAAACAATGTTGACGTATTTTCCATTGTCAGATCAATATATTCAACTAATGTTAATGAATGAAATATTTACATTTACAGTACATTTAGCAGATGCTTTTGTCCAAAGTGAGTTACAATGTACAAGCATTTAGTGATTCAACAAGAGGCAATAAACACAAGAATTAATTATTAAAATATGCTATAATGCTATATACGGTACATTTTACATACACTACATATAGCATCATTAAATCATCATTATAGTAACATTATTGTAAATAAATTATATAATATATACTTTTTCTTTCTTTTTGTGCTAGCATATGGGATATTTCACATAGAATTTGTTATATATTTATCCCAATTCCTGATTTGACACTTGTTTGACAGCTATGGTGCGCATGCGCAGCACCTTTAACACACTGTCCGAAGTTCAACAGTACAAGCAAGAGACGCATTTTATGTTGCAGACTGTAATATAAAACAGTTTTTTTAATACCTCACTAGAATACAAAGTTTTTTTGTGAAGATACTCACTTTGCAAAGGCTAGTTCAAAATACAGAAGAGAAACATTGTGAACGCACTTTTAAGAAAAGTAAGCAGACCGACCTGATCTTTCAGCGCAGCAGCGATGAGTTGAGCTCCAGTCACTTCATCCATGATTACCTTTACAACTGATTCATTTCACTTACAAACACCAAACATCCACTGCTCACCGTCCTGCAGCTCTTCTTCTGTGCTTAGTGAGGAGTTAAAACTAAAAAACATGCGCATGTCTCCACCTACTGGATGTACTGCAGAAGCATGGCAAGCCGGTTTAACATTTATTCAATAAAACGAAAAGTTTATTTATTTGTTTTTCATAAGGGGCAGTGCATTAATCAACATTCCCCAAGAATGTGAATGTACCCAAATTAGCCCACACACTAGTTTACATTGGTGGTCCCTTTGCCAGATGTTAAAGGCCTACATCAATAAAAACATAAATTCAAATAATAAACGGAACATTCCACCAGAAACGTACATTATCTGTCCCTGAAATAATAATAATAAAAAAAACAAATACAGTGAAATTAAAAGTATTTCATCCCAAAAATGTCTAATATTGACTGATGGTGGATTTCTGTGATTTGTTCTGTAATCAAATATGTCACTCATTTAGTTCTCAGATTTTTGTTCTTTGTTAAAAACACTTTACAAATGTACATACCCTGTCATTGTCCTCAGCCCAATTTAACCTACAGCTTTAATAGTTTTGTTATACTAAAAACTGGCATTTAGAAGATAAAAATCTCAGAAATAGCAAGTTTAAGTTGTTTTCATTCACATCAATTAATTAAAAACATAAAATTATAAATAAATTCTACAAATAAATACTATTTTACAATTGTCCCCATGTTTCTGTCAGTCACATTTGCATTAAATCTGACATCATTTGATGGAGAAGCTGACAGTGATCAAAAACACCTTCTAACACTGAATTATATGCTTGTTTTTGTATGCTTTTTTTGACGAGTCAGGCCCTGTCACATGTTTTTATCAGTGAAAATGTACGTTTCTGGTCCCAAACAATACCTAAATGAACAAAAAAAAAAAAAAAAAACAACCACCACATCAACACTGTTCACAACGTTGATTATGAAGAAGACATTTCTTACAATAATACTTAAATGTTTTAAAAGCTACACATTCTCTAACAGATTGTGCTTTCAAATTCCACTGATGCGATGCTCTAAAAGAAAAACAAGTTTGACCAAAGGACATTTTTCAAAGTGTAATAGCTAGTTGCTTTGTTTTGTACCAATTTAAAGGTGCTGGATGTAAATTTTTGACTCTTCTAAAGCATAAAAACACCATACTATGTTTGCAGATATTTCAGAAACATGCTAAGTGAACATTCCTGTTTATCTTAAAACCAATGATGAAGTCAGATATTCTGTTTTGAAAATGTGTGTTCTGTGCCGGACGGATTAGCCAATTATATTTCAGCACCCAGGTTGCCTTGGTGAAAAAAAAAACGCATATATCATTCATTCATTCATTAAGAAAGGCTCTGAAAGGCATGCATGACTTTAATGCGACCTCCGGTGGACAGTAGCAGACTGCAAAATGAGACGCAGGTTCAGAGTTTCACATGAGGTGGTTATTAATTAGCAAACGATATAAATATTATGAACGTAAACATTAGGTGAGCAGGTTACATCTTAACCGCGTGTCTTAACAACACGCTACATGATGAGATTTGCAGTGATAAACAATTTGGCTTTTTGCACCAGACAAAACATGACAGAAATTTAAATACAGTCATTCAGAAGCACAGAATATGCACTTCTGCACGAAATGGAAAGGTTTTAAATCTAATTAATACATAGCATTATTAAATGTAGATGCTGAATCACTGATATGTGTTGGTTTTGAGTCACAGTTCTAAAGTTCAATTTCAAACGGTTTATTTTATTTTCAGGATCTGAGGTGAACTATCTGCTGCTGCTTTCAGTAGTACAACAATAAATGTCATGTAAAATGACATTCAAACTCACATTATTAGCATTTACTGAATAAAGCACATGAGGTGTACCTGAGGTTATCATTGTCAGTTTTATGTTGTTCAGCTGCAAGAAATAGAAGCTGTTTTTAACATATCAATTCGAGATGTTGGTTAGAACAAAAACTCCTTTTAATATGGAAAATATTGTCTCTATCGCGTGCCGCTGCTTTTGTTTGGAACATGCTTGAAATCAGTATTTGCTCCTCAATCTGGCAACCTGTGCTTGTGTTTGTTTTGATCCGGGAATGCAATACCTAGTTCAACCACTGGGTGTCAAACTTACATACTGCACCTTAAAACTGAATAAAGTCAGATAAAAGAGAAGGACCTAACCATGCATAATTTTGTGAACTACATAACCATTTCAAAACTTAATGATGTTTTCCAACTAAGCAGGCTACGGGTTTTTTTTTAAATAGAACAATTATGAAAACGAAACTGTTTTTGTATCTAAATTTTTAAGTGTTTGTTTATATAATAATTCCAGAGGTTTTAAAATTGTAGATTTTGTCTTAGAGCAACTTATCAGACAATAGTTGATATGAGAGACTGATAGGAATATTTTATTTTAGGAACCTTAGTTGACGTCAGAAATGTATTTATTTCTTGATATAATCACCCTGTAGCTGAATGATTGTAATGTGCCAGTTGTGCTGACATCGAGTTGAGTGTATATTAATCAATAGAACTGCAACCAGAGTGTTTAGACAAATGATTAAAGACAATGCTTTATCATGTAGTTCTACGTACCTCAAAGAACTGCCCTTTTGAGCAACCAGAAGGAATCCTTTTACTCTGTATAGAAATCTGAAAAGATGAAAGAATTGGATTCCTTTGTGATCCTGACAGAGAGGATCAAAGACTTTAAATACATTTTTGCAGCCTTATTTAATAAAGAATTTCTAATAAAACCTAAAATCGACTATATTAAAATTGACTAAATTAGATACCTTTTTTTATATGTGTTTTAAAGACAAGAGTCCAGATAAAAACCTATAGGTATTTATATTCTGAAACAACTTGAACTTTCTCTGCGGAGATAACAACATCCTGTTTGGTACCAACACCAAATCCTTTAGAGAAGCACATGCAAGCTTTTTTCTACATTTAATTTTACATTACATTGAATCAGAAACACTATTACATTTATTACATCAGTTTATTGTAACCTTTTCAACATATAACGATCTATTTTTCATACCAGTACGCTGGTATTTTTTGTTTGTTTGTTGTTTGTTCAATTACTTAACCCATTAAATAGTAGTATTTATTCATTAGACACTAGTTATTACTACCATTAGATAGTAGCTATTGAATACGTGTATTTATTATACTAGAACTTATTTACATAGTAACAGCTAGTAACTATTATATTGTTACTAATAACGTATTTCAAAACTAGTCTTCTTTCAGGTATCTAATTTTATTTATTTATTTTTTGTTGTTTTGATGCATTTTTCCACTTTTTTTTCTTTTTTATTACTATTAATTACATATGAGAACTAGGTCATAATTGTCTATTTTTGAAAATTGAGATTTATATATCCAAAAAGACAAATCTATCCAGTGATTTGTTAGGAGGTGAAAATCTGGAATCTGAGGGTTCAATATATAAATAATAAATAAATCAGAATTTTGAGAAATTTGCCTTCAAAGTTGTTTTTATATATTTACTAAACAAACCTCACTAAATGTCTTCAAGGAAGATGATCCTTACATATAACTCTAATGATTTTTGTCAACAATAATAAAAAAAAACTACAACATTGCCTAAAACAATATAGTTTTAGCTATTCCCACAAATATCGCTGTCCAAATTTAAACTAGGATTGTGGTGCAGGCTCACATATAGTCTATACATTTAGTTATTCTTTCACAACTAGTGATTATTCTTTAGGTAAAAATACCAGTTCTTAATCACTACATATTAGCTATTATCCTGTTATATAGATATTAGTCATTATTTTTTATGTACTTAATATTACTGATACAAACTTGTTAGACACTAGTACTTGATTCAGTAGTTATTAGTAACAATTCAGTTAGAAGTGAAAAAATTCACTGGTTATCTGTTACCATTCAGATATCAGCCATTCAGTCTGATTAGTATGTAGTTCAGTTGAGACTATGTTTTTTAATGTTAATCATTATAACGTTTATTTATTTTACATTGTAGTACATTGTAATGCTTAATCCTCAGACAATGATACCTATTTGTCTTCAGCATATTTCTTTACAAAGCAATAAAGAGATCATGGGCCAATTTAAAGTAAGATATTTCTTACAGTATTATGAACAAGATCTGGCAGTTTTTGCTTAATAGTTTCTGAAAAAAATTGTTTTAAACAAATCTATCAATAATAAGAAGAATAAAATTAAAATAACTAAATAATAAACTAAATATGACTGCAAATTGTACTAAATGAAAAAGAAATGTCTTAAAAAAGTCAATAAAATAATGCAATCAAACCGAAACATAATATTTTATAATAATTGCATCCATTTTTATAACAAAAGATTAAAATTATAAACTAAATATGATTGAAAATTGTTCTAAAAAAGTTTTTTTTTATTGTGTTTTGAAACAGAAACTGCATATTTAAAAACTAATGAATAATTTTTTTTTAAATAAACCACTATTATTAATAATTGATTGAAACATATTCAAAAGATCAAGAAAGGAATTTGCCACAGTATTTTAAACAAGTTTTCTAACATGATCTGCTTACTAGCTTCTGGGAAACATTTTTAAAATACTGTTTTACTCGTGTTGCATTTCTCTACCAAGTATAAAAAATATATATATATATATATATATATATATATATATATATGTGTGTGTGTGTGTGTGTGTGTGTGTGTGTGTGTGTGTGTGTGTGTGTGTGTGTGTGTGTATGTACAGAGAAAATAAACAGGCAGACATTTCAGATTTTAATTTTAATACGCAAAGCACCATTACAGATTTCAGCACTTCCTAAACTATCAGATCTACAACAAAACCCGATATACAAGTTCAACGTAATGAAATTCAGATGAAATCTTCCCTTAAACATCATTAATGTCATTGTGAAGAAAGAGATTGTATTTGTCATAACCATTGTTTTCCATGTTGCTGTTTTTGTTCTCCTTTAGGTTTGTTTTCCTTCCCATGGCTTGAGCTTCACTCTCTCTACCTTCAAGATACGACTGCAAGATCCGGAAAAACTGCACAAACATTGGAAAGATGGATGAGAACGTTCATTTATAAAGCAGATGATGTTGTTTCAACATTTGTAAAATTGACATTTGCACTTTTTTTGTTCTACTTATTTGAAATGACCTGAAACAACACAAGTCCTGAGTTTTTTGGGGAAACAACTTAAATGTTTTATGTTCAATCCACTTAAAATTGTAAAAACTATTAAGTTAACTTAATTCTATTATGTTGCCCCAACACAAATAGATTGTGTGGAAATTGATTTCCATGAAACAGATTTTTTAGATGAACAGAACTTTTTGGTTGGTTTATTTTTTATTGTTTCCTTTTGACTTCATGTAAATTTTAATGCAGTAATAGTTATGTTTGAGACATTTGTATATGTTATTTTACTCTGCCTATATTTTTGAATAATTTTAGTTGCAGATGTTATAGTACATCAAATTATACCAAATGAAAATGAGAAATATTTGCTTACTAACTGACTGGAATAAAATTGAATCCTTTTCTTTTTTTATACATTTTTATATACATTTGAGTATTGTGTTTTAAGTTGTAATTAAATACAACAACCCTCAATGCTTTAACTTCAATTAACTAACTTACTAACGAGCATTTCATTTGTAAAAGTATTTAATAACCTTTGTTAACAGTACCGTTAAAAAACCTTCTGTTGAGATTAAAACTTTTTGTACCAGTAAATGTTTAAGTACAGTAGTTGTTATGATTAATGCTCCAGAATGTAAACTGTTTTCGTTTTCTTCCTTTTCAGTTTTGAATGATGACAATTTGAACCACAAAGTTTGACTACATTAAAAAAAAAACATATAAAATAATCCTAATGTAAATATAATATTCAAAAACTTTAGAAGTTTTATACTAATTTGTTTTTCTTTGTGCATATAGATTTTTTAAAAAAAGAATAAACACTACAAAATTAAAGAAACTAGTTCTGCAAACATATAGCAGGTCTAACAATAAACAAGAGAAGAAAAAGCACAAACAATGAGATTAAATGTCCATGTAATTATGAGAGATGTATGACAGGAATGTGATTGTTATCGGTAGGAAAAGCATAGATTAAAGAAAACTACATAAGAAATAACAACAATAATATGGGAGTATCGAACATTGAAAATGACCATTCACACTATATATTTTGATTTATATAGTATGAATATATAGGTTAGGGTAATTAACAATCGAAAAAATATTTAGTTTAAAGGGGCTAATGATTTTGACCTTAAAATGGTTTTAAAAAAATTAAAAACTGCTTTTATTTTAGCCGAAATAAAACAAATAAGACTTTCTCCAGAAGAAAAAATATTATCAGACATACTGTGAAAATTTCCTTGCTCTGTTAAACATAATTTGGGAAATATTTTGAAAATAAATAAATAAATAATCAAAAGGGGGCTAATAATTCTGGCTTCAACTGTATATGATCAAACTTTACCTACCCTTAATATAAACACACACACACACACAGTTGAAGTGAAAATTATTAGCCCTCCTGTGAAATTTGAGCGTTGCTTAATGGACAATTATTAAACATTTTACTTTTAACTACCAATTTCTAATAATCAATTGCTTTAGTCTTAGCCATGATGACAATGCATAATATTTTTCTATTAATCTTCTGTAAGATATTAGTATTCAGCTTAAAGTGCAATTTAAAGACTTAACTAGGCTATTATTATGTTAAATAGGCAAGTTAGGATAACTAGGCAAGCCATTAGACAACAGGGATTTGTTCTTTAAGCAATCAAAAAAAATTCTCAAGGAAGCTAATAAAACTAACCTTAAAATAGTTTTTAAAACAGCTTCTATTCCAGCCAGATCTTCTCAAGAAGAAATATTATAGGAAAATATACAAATATTACAGGAAATACTGTGGAAGATCTAATAAACATCACTTGCAAAATGAATTAAATCACAGAAAGGCTAATCATTTTGACTTCAACAGTATCCACAGATTAAATATAATGAGACTCACCAGGGTCCGGCTCTGTGGGTTACTCAGAGACTTCCACTCTTCATTGGAGAGATCCGACTCAACAGAGACCATCAGTAGTGTCATGAGAGCCAGAACCGTCAACCTGAACACACACAAAAAATATGACAATCCAGACAGCTAGCATATAAAACAACAACATTCGAGTAAAAGTAACTCACATGTCTGCAGTGCCTGTGATCGCGGGTCAGTCTGCCTTCGACTTGCCTCTGTTATCCAAAAAGCTTCCTTTCCCCTGCTTTTATACACCGCATAAGAGGAATGCCATACATGAACAATTTGCACCTTCTGGCAAATTGGCATTTTCTTTTTACTGAAAAGAAAATCTGGAGGGCCATAATTGATATAATTAACTTACCTTACAGCGTCATCATGGCTCCCTTAGAGACGTGCAACTCAGAATAGCCTCTTATAATGATGCGGATATTTCTAGCTTTAACCTTTAAAGGGCCACAACAAATGTTGAAACTACCGGACATGTTAGTCAAACGCAGCTATAGGAAATATTTTAATGAATATGAGTGAGGACAAGTGTTGACGACCAATTACGGCTTTATCTTTAACAACCAGTGGTGTGAAGGTAGAGAGAGATTTCTGGGATTTTTTTCAATGCACATCCTACTGATAATGATAAGAAAAATGACATGAATTAAAAAGTTCAGATCATACAATTCAGAGCCATTTTAGACAATTTGTTCAAATTCTGCTGAATAAAAGAGCTGAATAAAAATACAGAATAAAAGCTACGTGTTCTTCCACATAGAGATTTTTTTTTATCAGATTAAGATATTTTGATTTGTAAGTACTAAAATCTTACAAAGTCCGAAGTTCCATCGGTTTGATTAAAAGTATTTTTTGATTTTTGTGATTATTCTGTGACTGAAATTGTTTAAAGCATGGGTCTCAAACTGGATTCCTAGCTGGAGGGCCGCAGCACTGCACAGTTTTGCTCCAACCCTAATCAGACACAGCTGATGCCACTTATCAAGGTGTTCATGACTCTTTCAGAGCTGCGATGTTGGAAACCAGTAGCCAGTGTTGGAGAAAGTTACTTTTGAAAGTAACGCATTACAATATTGAGTTACTCCCCAAAAAAGTAACTAGTTGCATTACTTAGTTACTTTTTATGATAAGTAATGTGTTACGTTAATTTTGGGTTACTATTGCATTGCTTTTTCTTACCTGGCAAAGGCTTGATCGGTTTCATAACTTGATTTTTTTCTTTTTTTTTTTTTAAATAAAGGAGCTCTGCAATTAACAGCGCACTGTACAACCTTCATTCACCTTAAAAAAAAAAAAACACTTAAAAAAATAATAATGCAGGATAATCTTATCTTGTGAGAACTTCCTGACCTTCGAGCTATACATGCCGTATATACAGATTACTGAAAGTGTAAAGCAACGTGTTTGCTACTTTTGTATTTTTTGTGTTATTAGTAAAGTAAAATCCCTGTCCACTGAGACAAAAATCCTGTTTAAGGCTCTGCATCTTGGTTTCTCTCTGTTCCTGCATTCTCTCATTGGATTCAATGCGATAATATTCATTTTAATTCAGCTTTTTAACTTTTATAAGCCAAACCAAAAAGTAACTCGCATTACATTTTTTAAAAAGGTAACTCAATGATTGTTAATTTGATAAAGTAATGCGTTACTTTACTCATTATTCAGAAAAGTAATAGTATTAAGTAACTCATGCTTTACTCCCAACACAGCCAGTAGCCAATGACTTCCATTGTATTTTCTTCCTGCTTTGGATTTGTTTGTATATTTATTGCCACCAGCAAGTTTCATGGCAAGATTAATATACACTCTAAGAAATGCTGGGTTGCTTAAACCCAAATTGTGTAAAATATGGACTAACCCAAACATAGGGTAAAATTATGTCCTATTAAATATTTTTTATGATTAACCCAGTAGTTGGTTTAGTCCGTGTTAAACCCAAAAACAGGGTTGAAATAATGTGTAGATAAACATAATTACAACTTCATAATTCATTAAGACATAATACAAAAAAGTTACATTAAAACATTTTTTTTTTTCCTACTATGGAAGTTATAGGAAATATTTTAATGAATGTGGGTGAGGACAAGTGTTGATGACCAAATACGCTTTTATCTTTAAAAACCGGTGGTGTTACATTTCTTGGAATTTTTTTTTTGCACATCCCACTGATAATGATAAGAAAATTACATGAATTAAAAAGTTCAGATCTTGTAATTCAGGGCCATTTTAGACAATTTGTTCAAATTCTGCCAGGGTTACCTAAGGGCTGAATAAAAAGTATGTGTTCTTCCACGTGGATCTTTATAATTCATTAAGAGATAAAAAAAATAAATAAATAAAAAAAAAAAAAACATGATTTTTCCTACCAACTATGGAAGTCAATGAGTAACATCAACTGTTTGGATTCCAACATTCCTCAAATTATTTTGTTGTGTTCAACAAAAAGGATTAGAACCTGAAGGTTTTATCATTTTCGTTTTAAAAACTGAAGAGTGAAATGAGAAATAATGTTATGAAAAATATATAAAATATATAACAACAACTCTGGCTTCGGGTCTAAAAGTTATTGGATTAAGTGGTCTGAGATATCAGTGTATTGGCCAATAATTTATCATAATTGGCCAGCACACTTAATAGCTTTTAAGTGTCAGCTGTTACTGTAAGAAGAGATTTTGTCATTTAAAGTGTAATTAGAAGTGCTTTGTTCCTTCTGGAAAAGTACAGTACAATCAGTTTGAGAGACTATTTACTATATATATAGTGTGTGTGAGAAATAAGTATAGACTCGCAAGAGTGGTTTCCAAATCCTCAGTCCTTGATTTTTCTGCTGCTTTTGACACTGCTCAGCAACAAAATGGCTGCCTGCCTGGCTGTCAGCCTTCATGACAATTTGCATCTAAGGACATAGTGCAGTGGTTTAAGTCTTACCTCTCAGACATGTCATTCAGGTTGTCCTGGAAGGGTGAAGTGTCCAATTCATAACATTTAGCTATTGGGGTGCCTCAAGGCTCAGTTGTTGGACCACTTCTCTTCTCCCTTTGCATAGTTTTACTTGGACATTGACATAGTTTTACACTGTCATTTAGTATAGGTTTTCCCATCACTCCTATATGCTGATAAATATCATTAAAAAAATATATCATTTTAAACGCTGCCTTTAATTCCAGTCTGTGAAGGAATTATGCTGTTTTCTGACTTTGTTTTATGCATTAATACTTTAATTCGGTTTTTAATGAATTATTATGCTGATGTGTTTATACTCTTATAACCTTATGTGCTTAACCTCATATAACCTTGCTCCATAACAGCTGTGGCTTCGTGTGACTGATAACCAAGAAGTTAAATTCCAAGAACTTGTTTTCAGCAAAATGTTACACTTTCTTTTAGGTTGCACTGCTTTAGAAGGATTGTGGGACTGGAGGCAAGGAGGGGAGGGTGCAGGCTCACTCTCTTGTGTGTTCTGTTATGTGTAACTTTTTCTGTGCAAATTAGCTGTTCTGTCTAACAACTGATGATTGAACTGATGTGGATGGAGGATCTTTCTTACTGAAGAGCCCTCGTGTGGGGCTCAAGAGAGACAGCAATAAATATGGGGGGGGGGGGGGGGGTGGGGGGGGGGGGACTGTGTCTGCACAGCCTGACCTCACGAGAAAACGTAAGTATTTTACGTTTTGTTAGTTTAGTGGCTAAATCAAACGTGTTCAGTCGTACGAAATTGTACGATTTTAAAAAGGATGCATGGCACCTAACCCCACCCCTAAACCCAACCGTCATTGGGGGATGAGCAAATCGTACTAAATTGTACAAATTAGATCGTACGAATTCATACGAATTAGCCACTAAATTAAAAAGTTACGAATTGCTGTGAGATTGTGTTGGACTGCATGTGCTGCTGTTCTCTGCCACCCAGGGGCCTGTATGCTTTATCCATTTGATTCATTAAATTGATCTGAACTTACTTGAAGCCTCTGACCGATCTTTGAACCACGGGGACTAGGGAAATGTCCAACACCTGCTGATAGCTTCTTCTTGAGTTTCGGCATGTCATTTCTTGCAATATGAAGCAAGGATCACATTCAACTAACCTTAACAAGACAAAACTGCTGGTGGTTCTGCTCAACATAACACTTAAATCACAACTTCTCCACACAACGGGGTATTTCGATTGTCAACTCCTACTAGAATAACCAGGAACTTATGAACTTAAATTTCACAAACACATAACTGTCAGAACAATATCAGAAAAAAATAGATTCCCACCCAAAGTATGGGAACATGCCGTACAACACTTTGTTCAAGCTCTTGCTCTGTCCAGGCTGGACTATTGCAATGATCTCTTGGCAGGGCTTAAAGCCAAACTGATCCAAAATACAGCATGAAGAGTCATTTTTAACAAACCATAAAGAACATGTCAAACCTCTGTTCATCAATTGACCATTGCATCAAATTCACAGAACTAACGCTTGGCTATGAACCACTGGCACCTATTACCTACTATGACTACGAGCTCCTCAGAATCACAGTGAATTGTGCTTTGCGGTGCCATACAGAAGTACAAAATCCAACAGAGAAAATACATGCTCCAGTCTACATTCCTGTGAAATCACAAAAAAACACATTTCTCTGCAGTTTCTAGGTCAAATTAACACTATGGGTCAGTATGACACCAACTACTTTTGTTCCTTTTTACACTAACGATACTTACAAGGACTATTTTCTTGCGGTTCTTGCAGTTCTCTGCACAACAACAAATTTTGATCCAAAACAACTTAACAGTGTCTATGATTTGTAATCAAAAGCGTTTGCCTCATCTATCAACTTTTCTAGCATGGTCAGTGTGCTCAGTACTCATTTTGATATTGTACTTGTGATGCAGAGTGCTTGGGTTCGAGTCCACATGGCCACAGTGCACTTTTCACTTGCGTTTTCAAAACACTATTGGTTGTTTAGGAAGGAGTTTAGGTCATTATTTTCTAATTCGATAAGTGATACATCTCAGATTTGCAAAACTGTAGACAGTGGCCTCTAGTGGAAGTGTCTTCAGAAAAAGGGCTGCTTCTAAACTTTTTAGTTTTTTTTTCGCTGCATTATATACTGCAATATGAATACAATTTCACCAGATGACTTGAATATCTGTATTTGTTCAGAATTCATTAATTTAGATTGATTGGAATGATTCTAACACTAAATAGTCTTCATTGTATAGATAATCCAATAAAATTTACTTTATTAAAGTCACAAATGGTAATATTTCTTGTGCCCGAATGCTTTAAACTCTTATAAATACTCACACAGCCACAAGTCTTAAAAACACATGTAAACGATAAACTTTCACATCATATTAAGTAAAATTTACAAGGCCTCCACAAATCTGATGTGTACTGAGCTTTTCCTGCTATATTTTCAAGGACTTTTAACTGGACTGTTGGAATTGTGGAATAACTTGTCCAAGTGAGCAACTGAATCGTTACTAGATTCAGTTGTTCTAGAAATGACTCTTCATTTTTTTTTACTTACTATTCTAAATCTATCTGTTTGCTTGGTTCATTTATTTAAAAAAAGCTCACCATTTACACAATGCTAACCTAAATGAGACTTTTCACACGGTCTACCACTGTAGCTCTTCAGTTGTTTTGATTGGCTGTTATGTCTTCCTTTAGGCTCTGAAATTAATAAATATAAATATAAAATCCCCTAAAACACAAACAAACAAACCAGAAAACATGGAGAACTGTGTACTCAGGCTATATGCAGGAATCCTAAAGGTAATTTCAATACCTTTTTAAGACTTTTTAAATACCTTCTTAGAATATTTTAAGACCTCATCGCCACTTCAAGTTCTAATCAGTATCAAACCTGTAACTTAATAAACAGTTGTTAATAAACACTTGTAGCAAAATAAACCCAATGGAGCACAACAATCCAATAAAACTCGGATAAGCTCGGAAGAAATAAAGCTTGAAAGAATAAATAATTACGCGGTTGTTTTCAGCGACAGGCTTCAGCCACTGTTTAAACTCATCTGTCTCCAACCAGGAGTACGTAAATTTACATTTTCCCATTCTGTTTCACTACATGTGGAGAGCGTCACATCACCTTCCCATGTTTGTCGCAAATTTTGTGACATCACCCGGATGGAGGAGCTTGGCCAGACGCGCCTCGGCCCAAACCAACTGCATGGATGGAGCGTGCCTTTGGTAATATTAGGAGGAAAACATACATTTTTATGCTATATTTATACTTTTTGGAGTCAAACACGTTGGACAACGCTTGTACAAACTTTAAGACCTCGTAAAACGCAATTAAGACTTTTTAATATCTTTTAAGGACCTTCATTTTCTCATAATTGATTTATCAACTTTTAAAACATTTTAAGACCCTGCGGACACCCTGGTACTTTACACTTCTACTAAAGTTATTAACATTATTTGAAATAATGTATCTGAATTTTTAATCACACATTATCACTAGTTTATAAAATAAAATAAAATCCAAATAAACATTTTCTCCCCCCCAAAAAATCTGAAAAATTAGAAACTTTGACATGATTTCAAATTTTTTTCTTCCAGAATATTTGCATGAATATTATACAAACAAAGAACAATTTATTAAAAAATAATAATTCCTGAAAATATTTGAAGTCAAATAATAATTCTGTTATGCCATGTTTCCATGTTCTGTACACAGCTTTCCTTAATGATTTGACAACAACAACAACAACATACAATTTCAAATTACTGAACTCATTTATTTATTTAATCAACCATAAAATATACAGGAATCTCTTGTTCCGAGTAGAAGGACAGCAGTGGCCATCAACTGCACCAATCGCTCTCTTTTATTTCCACAAAAAAAAGACAGGAAATAAAAGAAGAGCAATGCAAACAGATTCCTGCTGCCCCCCTCTCAGACGGGAAGCTGTACTGAACAGATTTCCAGTTTCAATCATTCCAAAAATCAAAAGCATGAAAAGAGACAAACACAGGGTTTTTTTTTTCTGACAGGCCATCACAGAAGGGTCGAGTGGTTTCATTTGCTAATTCAAAGCGAGCAAAAAACATCATGTTAATAAGAGCCAGAAAAAATATAATATATATTTATATTCATATATCAACATACAAAGAGATCAAACGCTGTTCTACCATTGGTTTTTACACAGTGTTCCTCATCCTGGAGCAAAGCATGCTGGGAGCCGTTTGCCTTTCTTTTTTCAGTGCTTTTTTTCACAGACGTAGTGTTGAACTTCTTGTGCATCGTAGGATTTGTTCTCTCGAGCTGCCCCTTCCCTCCATACAGTAATTTATGAAGGCACAAAATGATGATGAAATGCGGAAAGTAAAAATAAATACCATAGATAAAAAGAATAATTTATCCTAAAACTGAAGATGGAGAGAGGTGTTAGCTTTTTTTTTGTTTTGTTTTAAACTCATGCTTGTGGCCGAAAGCATTACAGAACGCTGATGTTCATATTCTCAAATTTCACCTTTGCGCTTTAGAAACTACTCGATTCGTCCCCCCCCTCGAGAGGGTCAGAGACAGGTATTAAAATCAGGTTTGTTTAAAAAATAAATCATTTCTTTCCCCCAATAGCTGATCAGAAGTGCACACCGACTTGAAACTGTTTGAAAGCACATAAATGTCCCAGTTTTGTTTTGTTTTTTTGCAAGCGACTGATTTAAATCATCCCTCAAGATCTGAAAAATTATATATAATTCCGTGTTTGGAGTACGACAGTGTCAAACCATCCTGTGCAAAAATATTGGTCCCCAGGCTGCTAATTCCTTGTCTTGTTATTGCCATGTCTGGAGGTCCGTCCACCTATTCCTAAAATTTACATAGGGCAAGATGCATTGGCAGAGGTTGAGCTGATGGATGAGGAAGGCCAGCCTGCTGCGCCACATGTGTGTGTGTGTGTGTGTGTGTAGAGACTCTTAAGGCTCTTAAGGCGGAGTGGCCGGCCGCTGGGTAATTAAGACAAGATGTGCGCCTCTGCTTTCGTTTACCTCAGTAAGTCTCAGAGTCGGAGTCGTTGAGCTCCTCGTCCTTGTAGAAGCCGTCGTGGCGGCCGATGCTGTTGAAGCTGCAGTAGGAGCTGTGTTCGGAGCGGAGCATCGGCAGACTGTCGAAGGTGACGCTTTTAGTGGGGCTGGTGTAGTGGTTGATGGCACTGAATGTGAGCGTGGGCACCGAGCCTCCACCGGGAGACACTGGCATCATGGTGGCCAGGATGAGCGCCAGGCAATCGGCCACGTCTTTGTTAGGAGCGCAAGCCAGGGCTGGAGTGTAGCCTTATGGAGAAATAAGACAAGACTAGACTATTAGGCACAGATAAAACAATAATTACTCATACATATTTTTTTCTGAAAATAAAATGTTACAATATGAGCAAAATGTTTCCTCCATCAAATTGATGATTTTATTTTGAAATTATGTTGACACATAAGATATGACACAGACGTTCAGCATACTCAGTGAGCATAAAAATCAGACCACCTAGTTTTTCACCATTTCTTGTGATAAAAATGTCTAATCTTGTTGTGGTAATTGCCAAAAATTTGCAGACAATTTTGCGTTTAAAAATGTTTATAAGTACAAGGAAAAGGAAGGTTGTATAACTCTTATTTTTATTCATGATCATACTTTCAGATTTCACTCCTCGGAGCATCTGACATCATGTACAGTCTTTTGGATGAGATATTAAACAGAGGTCCTGACTCTCTGTGGTCATTAAAAATCCCATGGCACTTCTCGTAAAAGAGTAGGGGTGTCCTGGCCAAATTCCCTCTATCGGCTCTTAAGATCATGGCCTCCCCCTCATCCACCGAATTGGCTCTCACTGTCTCTCCACTCCACCAACAGCTAGTGTGTGGTGAGCGCACTGGCACCATTGTCCTGTGGCTGCCATCGCATCATCCAAGACGATGCTGCAACAGGTGGTGGTGTGGAGAGAGACCCCCCTCTAATTGATTGTAAAGCGGTTTGGGTGTATGGCCATACACAAATGCAATAAAAACGATTAATTGCAAACTGAAATAAATATCATTTGATTATATGGTTTGGAATTGGTTGTTTTATGAGATTATTTACATTTTTAGCAAATAGTTTTGTTTAAGAATTTTGCAGGATCGCTAAAATGGGCAACTTTTTGTTGATTTTGCGTTGGGTTCAGAGATCGCAGAATCATGAAAAACTAAGGGGTTTGAAAAATGCATGTAATAAAACACCAAAATACCAGAGGTTATTGTTTAAATAATAATGCCAACAACAACAATAATAATAGTAAACAAAAAGGAATAAAAAGCAGTCTATGGGGCTGATCACACCGAACGAGTTTTTTGCATTGGAAGGTGCCTTTTTTGAATGATTTACTAATGGCCATAAACGTTTTGCGTGCCTCATGTTTTAACCGCCTGCTGCACCTCGCATTTTTGCTGTTGCTTGCTGTGCGCTCGCAGTTGAAAAAAGTCAACACTGAGCAGATAAAAACTCACCAGTGGCGTCTTTTTTTTTTTTCTCCAATCAAATGATAACAGAGGCGGGGCTTCTGTTGAGGTGACAGCAGTGTTTGTGTTGTGAAGACAACTACAGAGGCTTTTGAAGATGCAAGAGAGACTAGTGGTTACTGTTTAGAGTTATCCGGTGCTGTATAACTGAATTTCCCAATATTATTAAATATTAAAATTATACCAATATCAACAGCAACACTCTCGCACAATATCCAGCTGATTCAGTCATTGCCTAGCGACACAAAGTATACCGCACTTCTTTTTTTTCTTTTCAATAAAAAGGCAGTGTCGTGCACCTCGCGTTTTGGGAACGGAAAAGCGTGTTCAGTGAGATCGACCCCTAAATCTGTACTTAAAGACCTCTGTTCTAGATTTTTTTAATTACCTTTAATGCAGTGTGCAACACAGTTATAACTGAATGAAAACATCCAGCTGAGATTTAAATCTGTAAGTGCGCCACGCATAAAACTACCGATTCTCCAAAAATATAAAAATAAAATTCCATTTCAGTTGGAAGTGCATCAACATATGCATTCATTATAAAGGCTCAGCAATTTTTGGATAATGCTTGCTTAAATTTGTAGACAGACCAATAAATTAACCAACACATTCCCAGAAATGTAAAATTGACTCATTTTCATTTATATGAATCATCTTGGTTTAAATTGTGTTTTGCTGTTTTGTGTTGATATAGATACAAAACGTTGTCACATAGTAGTCGCCGACCCAGTAAAACTTGAACCTGCCCTTCCCTTTAAACACTGGGGGGTTAGGATTGCATCATGACTAAACATGAGAGATCACTGTGAGATTAAACATGTAGCCAATATATATATATATATATATATATATATATATATATATATATATATATATATATATATATATATATATATATATATATATAAATAAAGGAACACTAAAACACTGCAAATCTCTAGAAAGTGATATTAATATTAAACAAAAACAACAAACTATTTCTCTAAGGTATAAAATCGTACTCCTTTACCATTTTCATCCACGGCAAGCACACTAGCACCCTTAGCAAGCAGTTCTTGGACAACCACAGTCAAGCCATTCCTGGCAGCCACATGCAAGGGCCTGGAAAACAAAAAACCTTAATATTAGATTTCCTGCATTACACTTAATATACATTCTCATTTGCATAATCTATATGTTGACTGTACGTTTGTAAAGCTGCATTGGTGGAATTGATGAGGTTTCTGTCGGTGATCTTCTCCAAGATCAACAAGGCACTGGTTTCATGACCCTATAGAAATAAATGAAATACACAAAGTTCAATAATCAGATGATTGTTTTAACATGACTTTTTTTGGCAAATAAAGTCTTGTAAATGCTAGTGGTGTAATGGTACACATAATCATACTGAACCGTTTCAGTACAGGACTTTGGTTTGATTAATGTGTGTACCAAATACAATCCTTGTTTTACATGCAGAACATACATGGTTCAAATTTGAGTTCTTACACAGAAATTACGTGTCAGACCATTAGATTAGTCAGTACTGAAGCCAAATCTGGAGCTTTTCTATATAACGTACAATAACGGTGCAAAAAAAGTACACCCAAATTTATATGCTATAGAAAAATAATAAATACAAATTAAAAAAAAGAGAAAAAAAAATCAACAAAAAAACTCAATTTTTGTTGAAATTTTGTAAGTTGTAATTTATTTTTGCTATATTTTGCTTAAATGAAATTGTATTTTTCGATTTCTAAATATGTTTGGTGACTAAAATATAATTTTAATGAATATATCTGTTTTGTTTAAATGCACCAAAATACATTGCCGATATTCACTGGATAAAAATATTCATTTTTAAAATTGGGTGTGTACTCTATGCTGAGCAATGTGTGTGTGCATATATATATATAATACTATCGGCATATCGAATGTGTTCGCCCAGTGTGCAATGCCTCGAGTTTATGACGTCATGCAGTGCTTCTCTTCTGGTCTGGTCTGTGATCAGATTTAATTTTCAAACATTGCTTTCATAATAATCTGGACTAAAAGAAGACAATTGCAGTCTATTCTTTATTATTTTCGACTACTTGAAACTTCAGACTTTTCTGATTAACAGTGAGACTACAAAACAAAAAGCAGCTCAGTTTTACTTTGGGGTTCCTATTGGGCAATAACAGAAATTTGAACTTTTTATTTAACCTATATGAACAAAGGAGTTATATCTTCATAATAGTATTTATCAGACTAATAAAATACATTTGAACAGAATTTATTGATCTGAATTTCCTTCTTTAGAAGGATGGTATTTAAATGCTTACATTTTATAATGAAAGCTCTGTCGTTTTAACTAACATCATAGTGGAAAAAACAATTTGATCATTTGTAGTCTTTCATGTAACAAACATGTATATGTTAAGCTTTATATTTCATGGTAAAGATATCTTTTTATGAAGTAAGTTACTCCACAAAATGTAAAAAAAAAAAATGGCTTTATATTAAAATCATTTCATGATCATTTCATATTTTATTTTTTAAACTTATTAATATAGTAAACAAGATATGACTTAAGATTAACAACAAATTTCACTCTACGTCACATTTCAGACCTCATCACTAAAATTATCTCACAGATATAAAATATATCCCAAGTAACACGAAAATAAAATATGAAAATCTAAATAAGTAAACATGAATATCAAAGCTTTTTCTTCAAAAATACAAAACAACTACAAAGCTTTAATAAGTTTTGAAACTAAGTGATCACTTCTTGTTGAAAATAAAAAGCAATTGGCAACACTGGAGTGCCCTTCTCAGCCTCATGCATGCTGCAAGTGAGTTGGCCACACCCACTTATTTACATTTTGAGGTACACACAGAATAAAAGCATATTTTATGGTACACGTTTCATTCTGCAGTAACAATATATACAGTCATACCACCCAGCCTTAATATAAACATGCTAAATCTACACAAGATGTAATTTCCCATCATGCTCCATGGCTTCACCTGAGGACTTAAGACACGAGATAGCCGAATGTTTGTTACCTTACTGCAGGCCAGATGGAGAGCAGTGTTTTTGTTGGCGTCCTGTAGCGTGAGATCTGCTTTAGCGCTGCTCACCAACACCTCTGCCAAACACACAGACATCGTGACATATCAAAACCAAACACACACCCAGTTAACCTAACACATTTAGGGCTTCCAGTGTCAAACTCCTACCGACTGCATTAGTCTGGCCGTTCTCAGCGGCCATCATCAGCGGGGTTTTTCCTCCAGCATCCACACAGTTCACCTGTGCATTGTGACCCAGCAGGAGCTGCAGGCACTCCACATGATCTGTGAATGCAGCAGCGTGAAGAGGAGTCCTGTTGCAGACAGAAAACAGTTAGAGTATAGACCTCAGTGCTCACTAAATATCAAAACGTCATTTGACAGTATATTTAGTACTTAATAAATCTAATAATATTCAAAATTAAAAACAACATAATAAACTCATCACATTTTAGAAAAAAGAAAACAATACTAATAAGGTAAAACAGAATACATTTATCTTTCCAAAAACAAAACTTAAGATTTAACAATAACAGCTAAATAAGATTTTACACAAATGTTATTTTAGCATTATTCAAAAACTAGACTGCAAAGAGATTATTTTAATTATAGCTAAGTTGTTTCTAAAACACATTCAATAAAACAACAAACTGAAGCACGCACGTAAGTTTGCTAGATGCCACAAGAGCAGCACCCGGAGAATGAATTGTCAGAATGAATTGCCTCAAAGGGATTAATAAAAGCTTCAAACTAAAACTAAACTGAGATTTGGCAAGAAATGACACAGAATTTACTATGTACTTATTCACTATGTACTATTTCAATTTGATTGCAAAATTTACTAACATTGACTTGCACTTCGTTTTGTTAGTGACTGTTGAATTCCATTATAATGACATCATTCGATTGCAAATACGTGACACCATATAATAATGTATTCTTGATTGATGGTGGTTTTCCCTGTTGGGAAGAGGTATAATTTGTCATACTGAAAAATCTTACGTTTCTGGCTTTTGTATGGGGTTATATAGAGTATATGTCTGTGGTGCATGTGAGTGTGTGAGAGATCTTTGCACACTTATCTTTATATGTCTGAAAAAATCAAAAGCACCTCAGCTCTTAAAACATAGTAAGTATATTTATGCATGCACATTATAATTTGCAATTATACTCTATAGAACAGAGGGTTAATGGTGCCAACTCATGATCAACAGTAAAATTGACAAAATATACCTCTTCCCAACAGGGAAACCCACCAACAATCAAGAATAGAATGCGTCATTACATGGTGTCAAAGCTTTGCAATCAAAAAATGTGGTCATTGGGGCAAAAACAGCCACCAACATAACGAAAGGGTAATCCAATTGAACAATACACAAGGGTTCAAATATGTTGAGCAATTTCTTTCATTTTTACTTTATGTTTTGAATTTATACATACATATGTTTAATTGAGAAAATATAAAAAATATTGAAAGTCACAGCAAGTTTTTAGGTAAATGAAACAAAACATAAAATAAATTAAACAATCAATAGCCCTAACTATTTATTTCTAATTAGTTATTAACATTTATATATTTGATGAATTTAAAATATTTTATATTGATATTAAGTTATTATAAATATCATATATAAACATATTAATATTATATTTAATAAGTATTTTCATTTTCCTTTTTAAATTTTATATTAAACTTTAGTTTTGCAGTTTTTATATTTTGTTTCATGTTTATTTAAAATACAACTAAAAACATATCAATAATTTTTAATTTCTTTTTAAAAAGCTGTAAAAAAAAAGGAAGGCAATACCGAACAAAGGAATGAACAAAGGAAAGGTATATGAGTGGTACCTGTTTTTGGAATCATTTGCATTGACGATGGCAGGACTAAGTGTTTCTATCAACAGCTCAACCGCTCCTTCATTGTCATTTATTCTAAAAAATAAAATAATAATAATAATAATAATCAGTTTTAAAACACATTTTTAAAAACGTACATACATCAAACCAACCCAAAACCACTTACACAGCACAGTGAAGGGGGCTAAAGGGGTTCCCTTCAGTCTTATGAAACAGCTCCTGCTCCAGCAACACCTCAACACAAGTGTCGTGACCTGCAGAGAGACCATCTGATGTAAAACACACTTCACCTCACAGCCTTCGTCTGCTCAATGACTAAACATGCCAAGGCCAGCATATTTGATGATATTTCTGGTCAGAATTGGGCACTTTTGGGGTTACTACAACAAATATTGGCTAACATCACTGGCTCATTACAACAAATCAGACCTTGATACGTTTAAAGCAAAACTACACTCCAAAATAAATACTCTTTCCATCCTGTCTTTTCTTTTAAAAAGATAATAAACATTTCTGCTGCGTTCCAATTACAGCTGCACAATACTAGGAAAATATGCGATATTGAATACTACGGTAACGATTTTTCTTACGAAAAAATATTTCCCTAGAGATATGTTATTTTTATTAGCTCTGTTTTTAAATCATTTACTTATGTAATGACATTAAAATCAACAGGTAAAATATATTTTTCAGATCTAATGAATTCAGACAAAAAAAAAAAAAAAAAAAAAAAAACACTGCGTCAAGGACTCTGATTGGCTGTTGAGATTTTCCTTGACCCTCATCGTAGGTGTTTATTTTCAGTTCTGGGTTGACCTTGGAGCTATGCCAGCCAATAGCAGAAGAGCAACTGCTGAGGAGGCGTGGATAAAGACTGTAAGGTCCAATATGAACAGTCAAATTTATATAACCCAAGGCATAAAATAGAAGTAATTTATCAAACATGTCTGTGGTACGTAAATTGCATATATCATTATCGCAATAATAATAATAATTTTTTGATACTATTATTGTGCATACTATTCGTCCTAAAGTTTTGCAATATTTATATTGTTTAATGTTTATACAAATGAATGAAAATTATTATAACAGCTTTAGCAACAATAACATATTTTGTATATACTATTAGAGCGATTACAATAATTTAGCAAGATATTGTGCATGCAAACAGTCCTTAAATAGTGTTCGAAAAAACAAATATATCAATTCATATGATAGTATTCCAAAGTTACCTGGGTAGTCTACCATTTCTGGTAAAAATTCGATATTCAATATTAACGGCTAATATTACCCATAATACATTGCGTGTTGACCGTGAAACTACAAACTACAAGTAATCTACAAACACGGTGAAACACGACACCAAGAGCAAGTTGAGAGGCTTTGGTAAAGATGTTTGAAAGATTCTTAATAGTGAACCTTCGGGAATATATTTATTTTATGTTTACCATGTTATATTTTATCTGCAATAACAATGTGAAATTTGATATAAAGAAGTGCTTGTTTGTTAACTTCTAAATGTCTAATTATGCGAACACCAGATATTTATCTGCTGGAAAAACTCACAAATGGCAGATTAACCTGCTCCCGCTGCTGCTTTTTCAATATGATGGGAAATTAAATATGAAAAATGTGGACAAGATCATGATTGGGCACGTATCTAGGCAACAGAACAGTCTGTTAATGAAGAAGTGGTATGTCCCAAAGCTTGCATACTCTTCTATTACACAGTTTCAATTTACTAGAACTTCTATGTTAAGCTGCTTTGACACAATCTACATTGCAAAAGCGCTATAGAAATAAAGATGAACTGAATTCAAATGTATATACTTTTTCTCCACTTAAAAGTACATATATACTTTTAGGATGTATTATAAGTAGGCGAATTGAGACTCTGCCTTACATAAATCAGTTGAATGATATCTAAACCGTTTTTTGAAGATTAATACTAACATAAACACAACACAAACCAATATTGGCTAAGACTTAACTTGAAGAGGTGTTCATAAGACCTGTCATTAAACCTTAATAATCCCGACATGACTGTGAATTAGATTTTATGCATGCTTATAACAACTGTCATTTACTGAGTTATCACATTTTCAATGCAAAGATGACATCATTTGTTATGACAACTTGACAAATACATCACAATCTGTTTTTGTCTTTGTCATGACAACTTGACACTACCAAGACAACAAAACTTGTCATAAATCTGTCAAAACATGACTGTAAAGGCCATTATAAATCTCATGAATTTTATAATGGCAACTTTTTTTGACCTCAGCTACAGTGGTACAAGCTAAATATGTCATTAAAATGTCATTAAATATTAAATTACGCTGTTGAAAATTATTTGTTTATGACACTTTTAATGAGACATTTTTGTGTAAATACAGTTTGTTCCACTGAAAACAAGATCAGAAAAATATTCCTGACACTATTATAATGCCTTATAACTAGGGCCAGATGGAATCTGCGGACATTTTTTGCTATTTCTGTGCAGAAATTTAGTAAAAATCTGCGAATTCATGCGGAAATATTTTGGGAGTACCATAATTAAAACCTTAATTTATAAAATAAAAAGTAATACCTTTTGAACTTGTTTTTAATGTTTACAATGCAAATCCAATTAGATCCACTTTATTTGGTAAACAAAGCAAGTCTCTCATATAATATATCTACTAAAAGACAGAAAATATTACTTTACAAACTGTATTGTAAATAAATCATATAAATATTTTGTTATTAGTCAATAATATTACTGTAATAATTTAAAAACTGAATAAATTTAAATTCACACACATTTACACAAGTAAATAAACAGAATCAATGATCGGCTAAAAATCTGCAGAATTCTGCACGCACACAGATTCAGTGTGGGCCTACTTATGACTAGGGCTGTGCGATTAATTAAAAAAAAAGATCGCAATCTCGATTTGACCCTACACGCGATCTTAATTCAGCTTTTCTACAATTCAGCCAATTATATTTTCAAGGTCAGGAGAGAAGTGTAAAGGCAGTCGCACAAGTCTTCACATTGTCTTATATACGTTGCTCAGCAACATGAGCATGAAAAATCAAACGTGAGCTGACGCACTGTTTGTCTACTCCCGAGGACGTGCACGTGCCCGCCAATGATGTCTACTTTAGTGAACAGAACCTGCATAAGCTGTGAATAACAGGTAATTAAGTGTAAATAACATTCAGTTTGTTGCACAGAATGATCGCTAGGGAGCCGCGCGGGAAGTGTCATTTGCATGTGTGTTTGCATGTGTGTTTTCTTCCTCTCAGAGTGACGGCAGCTATGACATAAGTGCACTCGGAAGTAAAAGTGAAACCGAAAGTGCGCACATCATTTAAATGATCATATCGCATTTTAGAGATATGATTACAGCAAGCTTTTTTTTTACAGCAAACACTAAGTGTTGTCCATGAAACAATGTTTACTGGGTCAGTCATTTCACTCGGTGACCATCTTAGAATGCCAGAGTATACTCTCCGAGAACTGTTTCAGTCTGAGTGGGGAGACATCAAACTCTCCAAAACTGCTTGCCAAGCTTACCGTTGGATTTCATATTAGGAATCACCTATAAAATTAAACAACAACTGTCTTTAGTTTCATTTCCTAAACATCCAAATCACACAAAATGTGCAGAATCTCACGTCTTGTCCGAGCCTCTCCCCCAGAGTATTGTCAGTCTATAGTGACCGCTGATTGGCTCCTGTACTAGAGGGTGGCCTTTATTCACCATTTAGTGATCGATGATTGGGTCCTGTACTAATAGGCGGGGCTTCATTCGCCAAATTGACCGTTACACTTTTCCCTATTCAAAAAGATACAAATGACATGTCTTGTGTATTTTATAGTTTTTGGTATTGACCATTTTGAGGGATTTAAAAAAACAATGGTCCCAGTGTATTTCCTGTGGTACATTTTTAATTTATATAGCTTCCGAGAACCCCAAAAGAGCCACATATTGATAAATAATGTTATGATAGCTGTTTTAACCTTTAGTTATGATTTTCACTATGAATTCTACTATTATTACACAAGGTACTACTTCAGAAGATCTCCAGAAGTTTCACTTTTAAATCAAACTGGCATACGAGTGTGAACCGTGCATTAACATTTCACCATGAGGTCTAATGTGAGCAGGTCTTTACACAGGCAGGGTGTATGGGGTGTGTGATGGTCAAGTTTGGGTTTATTCACCGTTGTAACAGGCCCAGTGCAGCGGCGTGTAGCCCTGGTTGTCAGTGATGACAGGAATGCTCTCTACTGACTGGGCAGCATGCAGAAGCCCCCCCAGAACCCCCACGTGCCCACAGGCCGACGCAAGGTGAACGGGGGAGCGGCCTCTACAGTCCCGTACCATGAAACTGGCACTGTGCTGCAGCAGAGCCTCCACACACTCCTCGTGGCCTGTCACCGCCTGGATCAAACAATACACACACACACTTGTGAGTCATGCCCGGAACAACTAGCAAAAGTGAGATAGAGTGCTTGTTGAAGGTTATTGCAGTGTTAGTATTAGTAAAACCTTAAGTGCCGCCCCAGTTTTGGGGGTAAAGAGTCAAGATTCATTGATTTTAATCATGATTTAATTCAATGTAATTCTGAAAAGGTTTGGAATAAAGGTAACTGTGGGTTTATTTTTATATGAAGAAACTTATAAAGAACACTTTTGTTCGGTTAAAGCTATTTAATGTTTGTCGTTTACATTTCCTATTGTGCAAACCTATATACCTCTAAGCCTGACAAAAGTCTTGTCATTGATTCCAGTTGTATGAGCAACAAATAATAATTTGACTTGTAGTTGATCATTTGGAAAAGTGGCAGAAGGTTGATTTTTCCGATAATTGAACTGCATCCCAATCATCACAAATACTGCAGAAGACCTATTGGAACCTGCATGAGCCCAAGATTCTCATAGAAATCAGTCACGTTTGGTGTAGGAAAAATCATGGTTTGGGGTTACATTCAGTAATGGGGGCGTGCAAGACATCTGCAGAGTGGATGGCAACATCAACAACCTGAGGTATCAACACATTTGTGCTGCCCATTATATTACAAACCACAGGAGAGGGGAAATTCTTCAGCAGGATAGCATTCCTTCTCATACTTCAGCCTCCACATCAAAGTTCCTGAAAGCAAAGAAGGTCAAGGTGCTCCAGGATTGGCCAGCTTAGTCACCAGACATGAACATTATTGAGCATGTCTTGGGTAAGATGGAGGAGGCATTGAAGGAGGCATTAAAGATGAATCCAAAGAATCTTAATGAACTCTGGGATTCCTGCAAGAACGCTTTCTTTGCCATTCCAGAAGACTTTATTAATAAGTTATTTGATCACTGCAGAGATGTATGGACGCAGTCCCCCAAGCTCATGGGAGTCATACACAATATTAACTATTTTCCCACTGCACCTTGACTTTATATTCTATACTGTCAATCAAGGCATAATCATAATTTCTTTTGGTAAAATAAGCATAATCTTGAGGCCTTTGCCTTTCATATAAGCCACTTCTGATGCCAAATGATCAACTAGAAGTTAAGTTATTATCTGCTGTTAGTAAAACTTGGATAGGCGACAAGACTTTTGTCAGGTAGTACACAGTGCCTACAGAAAAATCATCATACTCCTTTAAAATAATTACTTAATTTGTCACAATAAATGAAATCACATTCCACATAACATTTCCAGCCTTTGAAATATTTTTGTAGCCTTCTCCTAACATGTGCCTTTCTACAACTTTATCCCGAATGTCTTTTTTTTATTTTACAAAATGAATATATAACATTTTACAATCAGACAGAAAAGTACTTTTAACAGCTACTATCCTATATATATCCCCAATCACCCTACCCAGTTATATGCACATCAGAAATCCCAGGATAGTTTCACAGGTAGTTTAGACCAAGCAATTCAGTAAATTACATCAAATTTGACATTTACAATATTAGATGATGTTTAAGTGTCCAAGATTTCCTTGATATCGCATATTTAGATTTTCCACATCGTCAAAGAGTTCGGATACAGATTTTCACAGGGTATAATGATTTTCTATAGGCACTGAAAATATCAAATTACAATAAAATGACATGAAATAATAAAAATGGTTGAGAAAACATTGAACCCAAAAATCATCATATTAAACAACTCATATTAAAGATTTATATGACATTTACAAACATGCCTAGTTTACCATTTTTTGGAAGATGAAAAAGCAGTTTAAAACATGAACAGTAATGTTATTTTATTTTTAAACAACCTACTGACTGATGAGTTTCGGTAGAAGTCTGATTTTCCACTATATTAACTCTGAATAATATTTTACCAAATATTATTTTCAGCAACTGTTAGTTCATTTAGTTTTTATGTAATGAAACTTTCTTTCTTACAGCTTACAAAAACATTTTTTGACCAATAGTTTTAGTTTATGAAAGTGACCTTGGTGGTGTGAAAGGAAATGTCAGGTTTTACCCCTCTATGTAGAGCAGTGCGGCCCCACTTGTCTTTGGCATCAACATTGGCTCCTTTATTAATGAGAGAATAAACGCAGTCTGTGTGTCCGCCGAGCACTGACAGCATCAGAGGTGTCCTGACAATCACATATAACAATAAGAAAACTGCTATTTAAATGTGTGTGGGGTTTTTTTTTTTGGCCATGTACTTACTGGCCAATCCCATCCTGGATGTCCACTGCACTCTGCAGATCAGCATTTCCAATGAGCAAACGGAGACATTCAGAATGACCATTTGTGGCTGATGGGAAAAAGAGAAAATGTTTTTACAATGTTTAGATGTCAGTCATTCAATGCCGAAATAATGATTCATACATAATTAATTGCTTGGCTGACTAAGTTTCAGCTCAGGCTTTTGTGAAGATACTTTAAACAGCTTTTCCCAATATATTTTCACAATTAATTTTGAATAATGTTGAACTGATATAGAATGTATAATATAAAAAGTATATACAGAAAATAAAAGAAAATATAAAGTTTAATGTATGTGCAGTAATATATCCAATTTTTGTATCCATTGCCTGAACCTAGTAAATAAAGATAAAATATTAAACTATATAAATTTTATATGAATATTTAGATATTTAACTAAAGCTTCACCGTGTTTACAGTATTTTAAATTATTAAATTATTTATTCTGATTATATATATATATATATATATATATATATATATATATATATATATATATATATATATATATATTTTATATATTTAAAAAAACATACTGTAAAATAATGATAGAATTTAAGCATATGAATATTGCTATCATTGAATTGAGTAAACAAAACATACTTCTGAAACATTCATATCAATTTCGATCAATAAATGACTCTGGGAAGATTAAATACATTTTACTTATTAATGCCTAGTTTAAATTAAGGTTTTAAGTTATTATATATTTCCGTAGTAGTGGGTTGCGCCTAGAAGGGCATCCGCTGCGTAAAATATGTGCTGGAATAGTTGCCGGTTAATTCCGCTGTGGCAACCTCAGATAAATCAGAGACTAAACCAAAAAAATAAATAAATAAAAAATTAAAAAAAAAAAATGAATGAATAAATGGAGTTGTTATATAGGGCTGGGCGATACTGCAAAAAAAATCATCACGATCTCATGTTTTATTTTATTCAGTATCGATATTTATTGAATATTTCTTAATCCATTTAGGAACATTAGGATTTTAACCAATTTACCAACATTACTAAGACAAATTGTTTCAATGGACAAAAACAAAAATATTTAAACAAAAATATCTGATCTCTTTATAATAAAATAAACATAAGTTTAAAAGAAACTCTTAAACTTAATAAAATGTTAAAGTGTGTGCAATGGTAAAGTGTAAATGTCGAACAATCAAAGCCAACCTTAAGGTGTGAATAATAATGATACAGTATACCTCAAACTCCGTAAACAAAAATGATAATCAAATTTGGGCTTTCAAGTAAAGGAACCAACCATCATTATTCAAATACATACTGCAACATTACAAATTGAAAAGTCGAATGACTACATTAGCCCCTATGCTAAAAAATCTTTCAGATGGGGAGCTAGTGGCTGGGATGCACAAAAGAAACCAAAAAGTCACTCTGGTGACATTCTTCACATTGTTTTTTATTTTAATCTCTTCACTGCTGCTAGCCATGGCCCTCGTTTTCATGTGCGTTGTTATTCTAACCTGAAGTGACAAGCATGAGCATGTGATTTCCTTCACCATTTTCTATACCGTCTCTTGTAACTATGCAACCATAAACTGTTTTCTCAGAGGATGACAAATGGTCAAACCATTGCTGCAGCTCCGATGCAAGTTTATGGAGAAAAGTAAAAAGCACTGCAGTGTTTTGATGCGCTGTGTTTGTATGAGGTAATCAGTTTGTCATTACTGAAGTGTGTATATTCCATCCAAAGTGTGAAGTAGATTGGTTAGTTCTACTTGCATGAATCACGGTGCGCGCATTCGGAAAAGTTGAGATGTTTTTAAACTAGGTGTGCCATGAAAATGCATGCATGTCACGTGCGTGCTGCTTGCACACTATGTGCGCCTCCATTGGAAATGACAAACTCATACCCTAAGCTTACTGGCATTGCTTCCAAGCGCGCACTCAGCAGCCACATTTTAATAAAACTATAGCGCTTCATATCAAACTATTTATCATTACTGACAATGATGTTTGGTAAATATATACAGATATCGCTTTTATCACCCAGCCCTATTATCATATATTTCAAGATATCTATACCCATATTCTGCTCTGCCCATCCATTCGTCAATCTTGCTTGTTAGCAACCCCTGTCTTTCAAAAAAATCCAACTGGTTTCCAAAGAATAAAAGCCATGCGCTGCCCTACATTTTTTCTAATTTTAGGACTGTTTCAAGACAATGTACGTCACGATAGCGGAAAAAAGGACAAACTTAACTTCCCTTTTATGGCAACTTTAAAGCTGTTTGAAATGTTTACAAATGTACATGTAAATGTAAAAAGTTCCAATCATAAAATGTCTCTCTTATAGCAAAACTTTTCAAGTAATACACAACTGAACTGTGGTGAGCTATAATCCTGACTTGACAACACACATAATAGCCCATCCAAGACTATTGAGGATGGGCTTTCCACTTTCTGTGGATTCACAGATGCTGAAACAATATACTATTCAGTCCCACCGACTTCCTGAGAGTTATTCAAAAACATGCTCTTTCATCATCATAAAAAACCCAATTCAGATTCACAAACAACCAAACATCAGATATAAAGTGTACCGGCAGCATGGATGGGGGTGCGTTTAAGCGTGTAGTCCTTCACTAGGATGGAGGCCCCTTGATTGATGAGCACATCCACACATTCAACATGGCCTTTGAAGGCGGCCAGATCCAGCGGTGTGTGTCCTTGTGCAGTTCTCACATCCAGATCCAGCAGAGACTGAACCAGTACCTCGAGAGCCTGGTGATGTCCATGATATGCCTGCGGACAACAAGAAAACAAAAGCTCAAATCAACCCCAGCAATCCAATGCAGGAGAAATCACAGAGAGTGAAAGTCCTTTTTTTCTATAACGTGTTGAGCAAACAGATGGAGACTGTACTCACAGCCAGATGTAGAGGGCTCACTGGAGCACGAACATCAGAGTCATTTAGGATGTCTGTCCCTGAGGTTTCCATTAACTTGAAGGCAAAACACAACAGAACTAAATGGGTCTGATCACTCAATCTAGTGTGACATCATTTTAAACAAAATCTAAATATTCAATCATAAGCTGTGTCGCATCTCAGAGGCAGGCCTCGAAATCCACACAGGCTAAACTGAGTGTTTTGAAATGAGACAATCTAGCCTTCAGAGGACAAATCTAGTCACCTAGCACCTTGCCGTTAAAACACTACAATAAAATTTGTAATAACTTTTTCAAAGGGGTTTTAAAAACTTATATTAAGCGATCTGAAGGCAAAACAAGGGGTTTACAAAAACTGGAAATATACAGGGTGGACCCTTTATATGGATACACCTTAATAAACTTATTGGGAATTTCACAAGAAAAACAATGGTGTGCTTGGTTTATGAGTTATTTACCATCCCCCTCACATAAACTAATGTGCCACAAACAGGACGTTAATATCACCAACCATTCCCATTTTATTAAGGTGTATCCATATAAATGGCCCACCCTGTATTTTCTTTGATCCATACATTTACACATAAAAATGTAAACCGTGTAAAAATCCAATTAAAGAGCCCCTATTATGGGTTGTCAATGAAAACATCCAGCTGAGCGGCTGTGGGGAAGTTCATTTCAAAGGGTTAAAGTTCATTTTCACAAAAATACCACAGTGTAGCATATGCTGTGTTTGTTCCTGTCATTTTTCTGATAATTAATACAATGACCTGCGCTGTAACACGGGATTCGCTGGCCCTTTGTTATTAAGGATTAGCAAAGACTATTAATGTGTGGAACTTTGGTCCATGTAAACTATCAAACAGTTACTAAGTTTCTTCTTCCTCCCGATCCATTAATTGTTTCCTCCTCCTACATGACATGTAAGTGTGATTAAAATGGTTGCCTCATTTTCTGTAGTTTGCAAAATATGTATTTAATTTTGTGTTGTAACTTGTAATCGGCCCACAAGGCTTTAATCACTTATCTTTTATAGATCAGTGCTTGTAATATATCTCTCAGGTTAAATCCTTATGGGCTATTGACATATCGCGTCCAAAACCAAGTTGAAAACGTGATGCGTGCTTTTTCTTTTTACCGATTTGAATGTGTTTGTGAGCTCGCGATCCTCTGCTGTTTGTTATTGCTATGGCCACCATCAGCTACACATACAAATGCGTAGTGTGGCCAATTTTCAAAATGGTTCAACTTTTGCCACTGTGTGGATTGATACTGAATGTGTGTCATGGTTATTACTTTTAAGAGTAGAGTAATATTAAATGTTTAAAAACTAAAAGAAATGTTATTTGTTACAAAACACTGGCAACACTTAATGAGAAGCGATGTGCGCTATCTTTCTTTAACCTTCTCTTGCATTGCACAATCTAGTCACACCAGTGTGATCGTATGAGATAAAGAGTTAATATCGCACAGCTGCTTGCTTTATAAAGTGCTTAACTTCTTTTTGTTCGCCTAAAATCACAGGTGTCGAAGCCAGTTCCTGGAGGGCCGGAGCTCTGCACAGTTTAGCTCCAACCCTAATTAAACACACCTGATCAAGTCCTTCAGGCTTGTTCGAAATCTACAGGTAAGTGTGTTGAAGCTGGGTTGGAACTAAACTGTGCAGGGCTGTGGCCCTTCAAGAACTGGCTTTGACAGCTGTGCCCTAAATAAAGAACTTTAACATCTTTAAGGCCATGATATACCAGGAAGTTTTATGTTAAGCATTACAGTACTTACCACATCTAACGGAGTTTCACTCGCAATCTAATAAAGAGTAAAGATACATAATCAGCTGAAAATATCATAGACCCAATTATGTGATTTTAAGTTCACCAGTAACTCACCAGCTCCAGACACAGACGGTGTCCATACGCAGAGGCGTAATGCACTGCATTGTAGCCCTGATTGTCTCGGATCCCTGGGTTAGCATCATTCCTCAGCAAATATTCCAGGCACCTATTAGGAAACGAGAAAGACTGGTAACTACTAGAGCTCTGGCGAAAAAAATATTTGTGAAATCAAATCTGAGATTTTCAAAGTGAGAGAACCATTATTCTCTCTTCAATGGATTCTGAGCTTGGTTTTTAAGAGTAGGTGGTGCTCTAGGCTAATTTAACAGTATGCTCAAATGCTCACAAGGAAGATCTCTTATGCATTTAGTTGAGTTATGCAAGATCACGTTTATGTTTTTTTTTGATACTTTTTTTTTAGATTAAATGTAAACACACCTCACTATCAAAACTCTTGTACTAACTTAATATATTATTTTAGGTTCAAGCTGTATTAGTAAGTAACTGAATGAAATCAGAGTGCGACTGTTTGTAAAGCATATATTGCCATCTGCTGTTGATTCAACCGATTCATAAAGGTAAATAGTGAAGAATTTTGAAAATCAAATATCGACTTCTTAAACGCTTTAGTAAATTCTTTTTTTAGAATGTCACCATTTCCACTCACTTGTATGCAACATGGTAACTTACTTTCCATCGGCGTCAGAAGCAGCGGCATAATGGAGGGGGGTGCAGCCCCTCTTGTCAAGCTCATTGACGTTGGCTCCTGAGCCCACCAAAGCAAACAGGCACTGGTAGTTGCAGTTTGCAGCTGCGTAGTGCAAAGGTGTCCTGCAGAACAGATTGGTAACTCAAGCCTTGCCAGAATATCACTCGGTTGTTAGAATAATGTCTGGCTATAGTAATGTACTGGTAAACACACCTTCCAAAGCTGTCCTTTCTGTTGAAATCTGCCCCCGTGTTGAGGAGAAGATTCAAACACTCAAGGTTCCTATGGGGAAACATGTTTTTGGTAAGTTGCTGAAGTTCATGTTAAAATTAAGTGAGCAAAGCATTAAACGGGCAGCACTAAGTTGGTAAATAAAGTAATGACATCAAAACTAATTCACCTTTGGGTCTTTATACTTGGTCCCTAAAGTTAAGCAAGCTGTTGATGGCCATTTTAAGTGCTTTTCAATTTTGTCTCTCTTTCTGACATACCCTGTTGCCCCAATGGTTAACAAAATAACAAAAACATCCATCAAAAAGAATTGATTCCTTATTATTTACAAAAAAATAAGAAAAAAAATATGATCTGATTTTTGGTCAAACCAGATGTCTAAAGCATTTAAAATATGTAACCTTGATGGAGTTTTGATCAAATACTACTGTGAATGACAAATATTTTACATTATGCCATACAAAAAGAAAATTTAAAAAAACAATCTTCATTATGTTATCAGGATATTTAAAAATCCTTAATATTTATGCCCTGCAAAAATAAAAATTCAGAATAAAATATAAATAGCCTGACCAATTAATATATTTAACAATCAAATTAAAAAGAACCTCACCCGCCAGCAGCAGCAGCATGTAAACAGGTCCTTCCAAAGTCATCAGGGGTGTCTATATCAAAGCCTGGAGGACAGAAACATACTCAGTTTACGGTTTTAGAAAAATGAATCAGACAACCAAACAGCAATATATAATGTAATCTGCACACAAAAAAATCTAATGACTATACAAGCAGTGATGCAGCTCACCAGAAGACAGCAGCTTACGGCAGCAGTCCGAGAAGCCGCTGAGAGCAGCTAAATGCAGTGGAAACATGCCATGAACTCCTCTCCTAAGAAAAAAAGCAAATGTTACATTTAAATATACAGGTCTACATGTCTTCATATGATCAATTACAACCAGAGATGCACCGAATGTCCAGCGAGGAATTGGAAATTGTCACTTTTTTAATCCAAAAGTGCTATTGGGAAGCAGCTGTTCTTTGTTTCAATCGATCAAGCGTTTCATGTGCTTTTAAAAGTTGGACAAATGAACAGGATACAAGTAAATTTTATCTGTGAAAATTTATATAAAGCAAGAGTAAAAATAAATACTTAATATACATGGGTTTCATTCAATAGAATCTGCAACTGCGGATTTTATGAAGGCATCTATGAATGGAACCATCTGTCATAAAGGGGTGGCCCAATGCCATTTCATACATTCAAAGTTATTTACACTGTTAAGAGCGGACTCTCATGCTCAAACCATGATCAAGTTAAAACAAATATTTTAAGTTAAAAGTTAAAACAAACAGCTTCTGCTTTAAACTGGACTGAAAGAATATCTACTATTAAATATCTTCTATTAAAAAATATACAGACAAATGTAAAATACAATAAAACACCCTAAACCTTTTGAAACGAGACTGCTGACAGGAAGTGAACAACTATATGTTCATAAGCTCATACATTTATTTTACATTCTATGGCAAAAACCCCATTGAGCTTCGCTAGATCCTCCTGTATGGGCTCGCGTTTGTTATAAAGAACTCACAGGACATTACTTTGGACAACTATGCAGATATATTAAATAGTTCAGACAAAAATACACTTTCACTTTAACTTCATGCATAGTTTGTGAACGAAAAGACTGACGTGTACTAGTTGCAGACATGAACATGAGGCTGTTTTTGTGCATTGTGAAGTAATCAATCAGAGAACAAGAGAAAGTGCATTACTTTGATCATTTTAATAGAGAATATTAATAATGCAATCCAAAAATTATAGTACAATATTGAGAATTAAGCTAATTTTATTTTAATCTTGCGGCCCACCAACTGAGAATCGCTGCTCTATATTACATACCTAAGAGACTAAATCCTTATTTTTCCTTTTAACTGAAATAAAACTAAACTGAAATGTACAGCAGATTTAAAAATAGTACTAAATTAAAAGCTAATTTAAATATGCAAAACAATAATAACCTTGATTCAGACATTGATAAAGCAAATAAACGCCTTGCTCATATACTCATATTAAAACGTTTTCTAGTTTCTAGCTTATAAAAAAAATAATAATTAGCATAAAAGTCACCAATTTGCTTGTAAAAAAACAGGAATATGATTCAGAAATAAAAAAATAAAATAAATATCAAGATTTATGCATCATAGGGCTGCACAACATATCATTTCAGCATCGATATCGCAATGTGCAAATCTGCAAGTCACATCGGAGGACATCAAGCAATTTAAACTGGGTTCAAACCATTTGGACAAGCAATAAACTGCAATATACAGTTGAAGTCAGAATTATTAGCCCCCCTTTGAATTTGTTGTTCTTTTTTAAATATTTACCAATTTGTGTTTAATCGAGCAAGGACATTTTCACAGTATGTCTGATAATATTTTTTTCTTCTGAAGAAAGTGTTATTTGTTTTATTTTGGCTAGAATGAATGCAGTTATTTATTTTTTAAAAGCCATTTTAAGGTCAATATTATTAGCCCCTTTAAGCTTTTTTTTTTATAGTCTTCAAAACAAACCATCGTTATACTATTAATTGCCTAATTACCCTAACCTGCCTAGTTAACCTAATTAACCTAGTTAAGCATTTAAATGTGACTTTAAGCTGTATAGAAGTGTCTTGAAAAATATCTAGTCAAATATTATTTACTGTCATCATGACAAATATAAAATAAATCAGTTATTAGAGACGAGTAAAAAAAACTATTATGTTTAGAAATGTGTTGAAAAAAATATCCTCTCCGTTAAACAGAAAATTGGGGAAAAATAAACGGGGGCTGATAATTCTGACTTCAACTGTATATTGTAATTTTTTATACAATGAAAACTATAGTGTTATTTTACATTTGATTATTATATCAGTCCCTCAATACTGTTAGACTCCAGCTAAATCCATAAAGCATTGTTTTATTAATGTGTTATCTTTGTTCTATTGTTTTCATCTGTGATTTAATTTATTTTATTTTTTTTTTTGAAATTATATTTGCAAAATTAATAGCAAAACATTTCGTGGTAAAACTAAATATTGCAATGTCAGTTTTTTCCAATATCATGCAGCCCTAATGCATCATCAATTACAACATTCTTAGTTTTTCAAATCAGGGTTAAACATTGAATTTCTGCTACACCCGCCTGTCTACAGTTAGTAAATGTTAAATGAAACGAAGCTGATATGTTCAGTAATCATCAAGCAGAGAGCAATGTGAATTCATACTTGGCCGTATCAGCTCCGTTAGTGATCAGTGTGTTGATGAGAAGCTCATGTCCGTATCGGGCTGCGATGTGTAGAGGAGTGTTCCCATTCTTATCTTCACAGTCTATCTCAGCACCTACACGTATAGCACACAGCCAAGCAAGACGTAGTCAGATACTGCACACTTGCACATTGATAAAAAGTACACTGTAAAACTGAAGACTCACCATTTTGAATAATGGCCTGAGATCTTGAGAACCTCCCGTGGATTGCAGTCATATGTAGGGGAGTTTTACCATCCTTACTCTGGATGAAGAGAAAATAGTGTGCAATTTGAGAGATAAATACTAGTGATACTCCAATCGATCAGCTGATTATCACATTTTATGACTCAATTAGTACTCGCTAATGTGGCCAATCACATGAACCGTTCGCAAGTGTCCGTTAACAGGTTTACAAGCAGAGGAAGATGCATTTTAACTGATCAAATATGCACTCCAAACGTATTCTTCATTGAAGCACATTGAATTTTTCTTCCATCATTTACAATGTTTCAAAATTGCATTGTTAGTAATTTTTCTTACCAAATTTTTATCTGTAAAGCTGCTTCTGACCATGACATGTCCACACTAAATGGTTATAAGTAGTGGTGTGAAAATTAATTGTTTCTTCGGTGCACCGCGACGCAGAAGGGGACAATTCGATATTGGTTCAGTTATAGATCATAACCGGTTATTACGTACTGACGTCATTTATCCCCAATGCTTGATGTCGCACTAGAATACTATGGCGAAGGAGGCGAGGATGAGTAAATAAATAGTAGACGTAGTACGAGTAGATAACTATGCACAGTTCAACTGCTTGAGAGTTTGCTGGAAAGTCTTTCATTGACACTGAAGAAGGTACAGCACACGAGCCGCTATTTCACTACTATGGAGAAATGCTGTACAACTATCTCTGCCTCTCTCTCACTTTGGACATTTGACCCGCTGATCCTCTTGGCTGTTAAAGTGATACTTGTAGATCCAGACACGAGCGTGCCCGAGGTGCAAGTTTTCTCCACTGTGTATATTATGGATTACCTGTGATAATCATGCATTATGCGCATATCACATTACATTATTATTTGTTAAATGTTACTCATCTATGCTTGCAAAAATATATTTAACGTCTTTAATTTAAGATGGTTGGGAGAAGAATATTTCTTTTTTTTTAGAATAATGTAAAATAATGATAACAAATAACAAGCTAGTAAAAATGGGAGGAAGGCAAACAAAATGACCAAAACTATCAAATTAAAATGAAAACAAAAATGTGACGACGACAATCATAATTTAATGCTGACAATTAAAAGCAACCAAAATGACAAACTTCAAGAATGAAATTGAGAACAAAATTAGGATGGTCACAATTAGGGCTGTGCGATTAATCGAAATCGAATCACAATTGCGATTTGAAACATTGCGATTAGCTAATCGCAAGAGGCAGAGATATGGTCACAGGTTTCCAGCTTTATTCAAAATATATTCTGTTGAAGTTCCGGGTTAAGCATGGTGTGAACGGATGTGTGTGAAGGTACCCCTCAAACACTTGTACATCTGTAGCGGCAATTTTGCACACGGCGTGTCTCAATAATAAAACCAGGAATAACAAAATTGCTTTGATATTTCTGCACGGTCATTTGAATTGTCGCATGGATTGTGCATTCAAATTCTGAGCTTCTATTCTTCTATTGGTTCTTGGATTGACGCTCATCGCAGTTGTTGTCACACTGCAGGAAAGTGTCTGAAATCTTCTGACACTGCCAGAACTTCATCGGAGGAAAAGACAAGTACTAAGTGGCTGTCAGTGAACATGTCAAACCAATGATCAAAGATCACCAATTTTAGCCTGGGATTTCAGGAATCTTTTAGGATTTTGGACAAAATAATGGCTGAAATCTCACAGTGTGAGCAGGGTTTGAGTCGTTTTTTTACATGATTTACAAGAAAAATTACAGATGAATACCTGCTAGATGATACTTTGTGAATACATGTTGAACAACAATTATGAGTAGAAAGCAACATCAGTCTAAAATTGGTGCCAAAGGAAGATAGGCTTCGAGGAAGACTGACGACAAGGCACCATTTGCCGAAGGTTTACCCGAGTATCTCGAAAATCTCAGATATGCACTTCTTTTTGACATGACGCAAGTAGATCACTCGTTTTTAGCAACAGAATTAGCTGGCACACTGTCACTTGTGAATGCGACTTTGGTTAAGTCTTATTACGAGGCTCATGATGAACGCCTTGGCGAGGTTGAAGATGGTGAATGACAGGCTGGTGAATGTCGAAGATACGATGGATGCACAATGGAGAGAAAACATGTCGCTGAAGGAAAAGTCTGATGATTTTGAAAATCGCTCACGAAGATCCAATATGAGAGCGGTGGGTATCCCTTAAAATAAAGAAGGTTCAGACCCGATTCAATTAATCACAGATTTTTTTGAAGTGGTATGAGGAAGGACTTTTTTACGAACGGTCTTGTTATTTCCTGCGCCCACCAAGTCGGACCCAATCCTTCTTACGTCCAAACGGACCAGATTTAAGGTGTTTTTGGTTCATTTTCAAAATATCTTCTGTTGTGTTTAACAAAATAAAAGAAACTCAAAGGTTTGGCATCACTTGAGGGAGAGTAAATAGCAAGTAAATTTTCATTTTTGAGCGAACTGCCCATTTGCCTGCTACTTTACTAATCTAATCGAATTTAGTCATGATTTTAGTTCGACGTTCAATTCAATTCAACAACTTTTACAATGTAGATTGTGTCAACACAGCTCAAGACAAATGATAATTCAAATCGTTAATTTGAAAGTGCTTCAGTTCAGAATAAATGTTAGTTCAGATCTGCAAGTGCCACCTTACCTTGATATTGACATCAGCACCATTGCCAACGAGCAGCTCAAGGCAAAGTGCTCCATGTCGTGAGGCGGCGGTGAAGTGCAGGGGTGCAAAGCCTTTCTCATTAACCTGGTTCACATTGGCGCCACACTCGATCAACTCGTTCACCACCACGTCCTGACCATTGTAGCAAGCCACATGCAGTGGTGTGTTTCCATATGCGTTTGGCTCATTCATCTGAAAGCATGTACACAGTTCAAACGTTAAAAAACAGTTTAATTACAGATCCACATTTAATAGAATTAGAAAAAAAAGCGTTGCGGTCTATATAAGAATAAAGGTGTAAAGAGCAAACACATATGCACGTTAATTCATATGCACAACAGGTTGCTTCTAAAGTGGTTCTCTGGATGAAAAGGTTAGCATGGTGCCATCTGAAAGCTATTCTGTCCAAAGCGCCTTCAGGATGCAAATGTGTATGTGAAAGCCAACCACATTGTGCGTTTAATTATGTTCTTGTCGATCTAAATGACTGCCAATTTTGATAGACCAAATTGAAATCAAAATTGCACACTGACAAAATGGGTACCGTTATAATTTTAGCAGTCGTGCAAACAAAAAAGATGCAGACGTTGTTAGAAAAACTGAAAGGTTCATTTGAAATGACGCACAGCAATGAATTTAGAAGTTTATATTAAGTATTACTATGTAACAAAAGAATGCAGCTTCAATTGTACAAAATTACATGAAACTTCAAGGCTTTAATGTTTTGTAATTATTGTGTAGCACTAAACATGGCAATGAGTGGAATAATAAACAATAAAAAGATGCATCAGTAAACTAATGGACCAGTCTCATTATGTATGCAATGTGCAATGGCATTCTTTGTTCATCAAACTCATTTAAGCAAATATAACATTTTTTTATTTATTTTATTATTATTATTATTTTAGTGATTTTAAAAGAATGAAAGAAAAACAGAGCAATGAAATGGATGAGCACTCAAACCTTCTCAGATCAGAAAATTATATGCAAAAAATAGTGCTCATTATTTCTAACTAAACATGAAAATCTCTCAAAGTGGGTTTGTCTTTGGATGTAGAATGTTTTTTTTTTTTGCAGTCTTAACAAATAAACATATTGGTACAGCAACAGAACACATTTAAGCCCCCTGTTACTTTGTATTATGAATCACTAGTCATGTATCCATGCTGTAGTCATAAGTTTCCATTTAACACTGTCATTCTAACCATTCCCATATAATTTGACCGTTCTCTAATATTTACAGTCAAAGCTTCTGTTAAGATATTAAAATTAACCTCTGAATGTCTGTCATCATATTTAATTTAGTCATCACCCTAAAAATACAATCTTTTTAGTAATACAGCCTTTGAATGTATAGTTAGGCTGTGTCAGACCACCGGCGAATGTCCACGACTCGCTTTCTTTTTCACTTTTTTAAAGGCTTTTTTGCGGCACTGAATATGCGGTTTTGAAAGACATATCTGAAGTAAAGTTATGTTTTTGCCAACAGAAAGTGACGTTTTTGTTTTTGCTAGGCAACAGAATCACACATATTTCAAGTCATGTTAGCTCTAGGTAGAAATAATCATAATTTGTGTGTTTTATCATTTTAATAAAATAACAACGTTAGAAGGAAATATACACATTTTCAGTAAAAGTCAGGGAATTATAGATGCACGTTTTATTTCAACAAATTTATTAAATTGCAAAATTTAAAAACGGCCAAAATGACAACTTGGTAGTTCTAGTGTTAAAGGCTAAACATTCCTTTTTCATCTTTTTGATCATTTGTGATTTTAGTTTTCTTTTTCCCCTCTTTTTTTGGTGTGTTAAGAGCAGGTTTTAGACTGGCACTGGATGAACAGTGAATATGCACCTTGATTTTAGATTTCCTGCTCGAGGTCTGAGGCTACTGGTCCAGCCTTAGGGCTCGTTCACACCGAACGCATCGTTATTTCTAAAAACGCTTGACATTCATAGCGGGTAAAATAAATGTTGAACACGTTATGTTTTTTTTTTCTGGGAATAATATTTCTAAAGGAGCATGGAACAGGACCAGATTTTGGTAAACACCCAAACAATACAACATAAAAATAAAACCCCACAAAAATCTGTTGTGTAATAACAATGGAATGACACAAGGAGAAAGTACAGAAACTACTGAAATTAATTTAACATTTTATATAAAAAGATTTTTTTAATAATGGCAATGGTTCTGTGGGTCTCATCTTTCAAAACTGATCTTTATTTTGTATTTTCTATTAGATTGAGAGTCAGGTGAGGCTGTTATATCTAGCTGGGCCATTCTACAGCTTGATTTTCTTTCTCTGAAATTATTTGAGAGTCTCCTTGACTTTGTTTTGGATCATTGTCTTGCTGAAATGTCCACTCTGGTTTCATCTTCATCATCCTGGTAATGTAGATGTTGGACTGAAGCAGCTGATATTCATTTAAACTGACGAAGGACAGAGTGTTGCTGAAGAACTACTGAGAGATTTCAGCTGCTGTCTGGGCTTTCACTGCCTTTCTACACCTCCCTTTCTTCATGTGTTCACTACTTTTTCCCTGTGTCATTTCATTTTATTCCACATAAATTCATTTTTAAACTAATTAGATTTGTTTTCTTTGCATATACAGATTTCTTTGGTTGTTATTAACATCCGGTGAAAATTTCAAGTCAGCACCTTTAGAAACATGCTTTTTGGGAAAAATGTTTACGTGTACTTATTTTCCCCGCTGTATTATATTAACACTTGACGATATTATGTACATGATGTAATAAAGATATAATGGAACCGTTCGAAATAGGAAAGAAACATGTTATGATCAGCACTTGAAGGTACATCATATAACTCAGGATAGCCTGGACAAAGCCACAGAGCACCTCATCCGCCATATAACAGTTAATAAAACAATTATCATGCCAACTTTCTACTATAAAAACGGCAACAGTTGCCCTGCCTCTGAGCTTTTCTGATTATTCCACCGCTTTTGGAGATAACAGTGATGAGCTGCGCTGCTTGTGAAAGTTGAAGATCTTTCAATTTGACATGGCATCTAAAAAAAAATACGACCCTCACGAGCATGGCACGAACATAATGGTCAAACACGCGAGTCAAGTGCACATTAGAAAATAATAGAAAAGTAGCACGTTGGAAAGGAAAAACGTATTCTGTATGAACAGCCACTTATGTTGTCTTCCATTAAAAAGTAGTTATTGTACATACACCTCACAATCCATAGTGAGAAGAAGTTTATTTTAGGATGAGGGGTTTTAAGGAAAGCTTAACACTCACATCGACTCCCATGTCGAGCAGATACTTTACTACACTGATCATCCCACTGGAGGCTGCAGCATGGAGAGGTGTGTAAGCTTTCTTATCCTTGCACGGCAGTTCAGCGCCGTGAGACACCAGCAGTTTCACCACCTCCATGTGACCTAAAGGGTTCAACATTTAAAAGGGTTTTGTATTTGTAGATCCCACATATGGTTGCGTAAGAGGCTGGAAAACAAACAAACAATCATTTCTCTGTCTCACCCATGTATGCCGCCCAATGGATCGCCCTTCGGTCCTTCTTATCAAACGCATTAATGTTTGCTCCCCTGGATAGCAGTAACCTCACCATCTTGCAACAAAACAAAGGGAAAAACATGATAACTTTACATGTGTAAAACTTTAAACAATGCATTTGTTGAGTGTAAAATAAATAAATAACTGAAAGAACTTTATAAATGTGAATTAGGGCAGAACACAATATCGTTTTAGCATCTGCATCGCAATGCGTGTATATGTAATAGTCATATCACAGGATGTGCAATGTCAGGTCAGGATGAGAGTTTAACAGGCAACACTGTTCAGATTTGTAAAGTCATTGTCAAGTAAAGCCACGACCACATGGGAAAACTAGGTTGCTGTTGGGGGTGCTAAACCTGTGGGCTGTGAGAGTCCTAATGCCCCAGTAAAAGTGAAGGGGACGCTATACTCTCAATGGGTGCCGTTTTTCGGATGAGACATTAAACCGAGGTCCTGACTCTCTGTGGTCATTAAAAATCCCATGGCACTCCTCGTAAAAAAGAGTAGGGGTATAAGCTGGCCTGGCCAAATTCCCTCCATTGGCCCTTACCGATCATGGCCTCCCAATCATCCCCATCCACCGAATTGGCTCTATCACTGTCTCTCCACTCCACCTATAGCTAGTGTGTGGTGAGCTCACTGGCGCCGTTGTCCTGTGGCTGCCATCGCACCATCCAAGTGGATGCTGCACACTGGTGGTGGTGTGGAGAGACTTCCCTCATGATTGTGAAGCACTTTGGGTGTATGGCCATACACAATAAATGCGCTATATAAATACACATTACTTAATTACAAAGTCTTACAATAATAGACTAAAATAAATCCAATGATAAACTTTCAAAGTGTTTTAGCTAAAAATTAAAATCAATTAAAGTTTTAATTATTATTATGCACCCTCATGTGAATCCAGACCCCTGAGACCAAATTAAGATACTTTAGCTAAAATATGAAAGCTCCCTCGTCCTCCATAGAGAGCAATACTCAAGTCCACAAAAGTACCAAAAACATCCTCAAAACATATGATTTTTAGTGGTCCAATCGGTATATTATCACCCTGCAAGTAGGGTTGTCGCGATACCATTAAATCATCTTACGATACTATAACAGCTGAAGTATCACGATAACAAATAGTATTGCGATGCTGTAATTTAGATCTCAAATTCTCTTCTGTGTCAGTATATTGCACATACTCATGGCCACTATACAATGTCATATTCTGGACTTTGAAAGAATCGGGAACCTTGCCATTCATGGAGGATGAGAGAGCTCTCCGATTTCACCGAAAGTATCTTAATTTGTTTTCCGAAGATGAACAAAGGTATCAGGGAGCTTGGAAGAATATGAGGGCGAGCAAGCAATAACAGGTTGTTTGGTTGAACTAACTGTATTTTTATATTGTTAATATAAGTATTGTTTGAAATGAAAATCACAAGGTGGTTTTAATGCACAGTTTCTGTTATAGTCCTCTAGAGGACACATTTTCAGTTGCACCACATAACATTGAGGAACCTTTAAGATTGAAATGAAAAACACGGTTATTCACCAATGCAGCCCGAGGTGCCAAAATTTAATTGTGCAAACTGGCAGTGGGTGGAGTCTCATAGACAAAAATAAATACAGATATTCTGACACAGAATGGGCACTTTCAAGGGAGAATAACTGACCTTAGCAATGTTTTTCATATAAACTAGCATGTTAACATAGCATGTTTCTTAAATAACTGCAAATATATGTTATTTTATTTTCATTATTTAAATTATTTAAAAGGGACAATGGACAATCAGAGAACTTTCACAGAATTAGATAAGTAAATTTCATCTGCAGCCCCTGGGCAAAAAAATACACACACACACACACACACACAAAAAAAATTCAAATAAATAAACCACACCACAATGCCATAAAATAAGTTACATCAAAGTTGACATCATAAACCCCCAATTAATGGTAAAACACCTTATTAAAAAGCCTTTAAAAAGCAGCTTGAATTGTGCTGAGGTAGGCCTTTGTCTAACGTTAACTGGTATATTATTAATTTAATTATTAACAACTCTAACACAAAAAGAGGAACGGCCAAAATCAGAATATTTATATGCATTTATTAATGTATTATATCATCTTTGCGTCAAATTACCAAAAAAACAAATAAATTAATGCTTATGTAAGGTGTTTCTAATGCAGCGTCTATGGGACTGACAGCAAATTTGACGTTATTCTCTCCTCTGGCTACCTCTGGTGATCAGTCTCACATTTTTTTTTTCCTTTTTATGAAAGACTCGTTAACAACATCGTGGAGTTTTTCCTTTTATTATTTCAGCAAATATGATTGCCTGTGAAAAGGGTCTATGACCTCTTGATGAAGCACTAGCTCGTCTTAGATTGTCAGTATTGAGAGAAACTTGATCCCTCAAAGCTGAAGGAACAAGATTAACAATTTTGTACATTGATAAACAATTGCAAACTACTACAATTCTCAAAAAACAAATTATTTTCATTAATAATCAAATAATGCAATATATTGGGTTTGACAAATATTTATAAAGCTCATATATATAGTTTTAAGAGTGGATTTTCCTGCTAAATACCACAAAGTGATTTAGTAAGATGAAGGAAAAAAATACTTGTGTATAGCACCTTTTAGTCACCTGGTGAAATTGTTTAATCACAGTTTATACCGCAGAAATACATAATACTGTAAATTTGCATTATCTTATTTTTTTCAATATTGTGCAGCCCCATTTCAAAGCATACTTTTAACAAAGCCCCCACATATGCAAATGCAGTTGACTGACCTCCAGGTGGCCGCTGAAGGCAGCGTGGTGCAGAGCTGTGCGTCCAGCCCGATCTGATACATTAACATTGCTGAGCAGTGGCACCAGCGCCTCAGCACAGCGAACCGCCTTGTTAGCAGCCGCCACATGTAGAGGAGTCTGCCAGTTCTTATCTCGAGCATTCACATCAGCAGAGTGCTTCAACAAAACCTGCACCGCTTCCTGCAAAACACAGCATAGACAGTCTCAAGCTCTGCTTTCGCTTTGTCCTCTGTGTTAGTCACTTTGTCATACTTTATCATAAGTAATAAAAAAGGGCCCTATGATTTCCATGATGAGAAAGATAGAATGCAATCATGAAAAAGGAATTTATTAAACAAGGAGGAACATCATAGTAGGGATATACAGTCAACACAGGTCTAATCAATTATTTCTGAATATGAGCTGCATGAGATCACAAAAGACTTTATAAGCATTTACTTAATTCTTTGTTTTAATGCCATATCAGCGGGATTGGCTTTTCATTCACTGTGAGCAGCAAGATGTTTCTGGAGCTCTTTGGAGGTGGTCTGTGGTTCGTCTGTGACCATTCAAACCATTCTTCGCCCTTGCCTTTTAGATATTTTTCATGGTCTAGCACATCTTTACTTCACAAGAACTGTTCCTGTGGCCTTCAATTTTCTTACAATATTTCTGACTGTGAAGATAGAGACTTTAAACATTTGTGATGGCTTTTAGCATCCTTATCCTAATCCATGTTGGTGAAATATCCTAGTTTTTAGGCCATTAGGAAGTTCTTTTGAGGTTCCGGTGTTGCTACTTTCAGGTTCACAATAAGGAGAAGCACAACTAGCAATCAGCTATCTTAAATATACTTTTTCATGATTGGTTGCACCCGTGTAAGGATTGTTAAGGTTCACTGAGTCACTCAAATCAATTTTGTGTTGTAATCAATCAGCATTAAGTGACTACAGGTTTTGAAATCCACACAAATTTTTTTTATTTTTCAGCTTCAATTTAATTTCACACATCTCAATACTGCTACACTGCATATTTCTGTCTAAAAAAACATGACATTATCCAGCTTTCTCTAGAAACCGAATGGGATTTCACTGTGATCTCTTATAAAGAAAGAGCACATTATTATGCAGCAACAGAGGGGTGGCCAAACTTTTGCATATGACTGTATGACTGCAATCACACTATTTTTTTTTTTTATTTCATGCTTCTTCGAAATTTATTAAAATGTAATTAAGCCATAATAGGATCCTAATAAATTAAATCTGAAAACAACATTTAGGGAAATGAATATAGAACTTTTACAAAAAAAAAAAAAAAACATTTTGACCCCCAAATTTTTTAATTAATCTTTTAATAAACTGATGCTATGTTAAGTTTCATGATATCAGTGAATTAATTTAACAAGCTGTTTAATTACAAGCTGTTCTGTTAAAATTAACTTAACCATTAGAAAGAAATCACAGAGAATTAAAAATTTGAACAAAGGAAAATACTGGTAATAACAATAATATTACAGATTTCAGGGGTCCCCAAATTTCAATGCAAAAATTGAATTAAATAATAGTAATAAAAGTGCATTAAGCCTAAACCTCTTCTGTATGTGTTTTTTTCAATGTCCATAGATGTATATTTTGATATTTCATAGCACTTGAAGTTTCAGATTTCAAACAGTGTTTAACTTACATCTTTGCTCAGTTGTTTTTCTTTATTTCTGTTGTGCTTCTCATTTATTTGTTTGTACAGTTTCAGAAGCTTATTAGTTTTTACCAATTAGTTTTTTTAGTTTATAGCTTTAGTTATGTCTAACACAACACCACTTCAATGTTAATATTGACAACCCTGTTTATTGGGAAGCACAGTTTGGGCAATAATCCCCTAGATGCACATGTACAGGTTGTGATATGACTGTAGTACCTCACTGCAGGACGCCACGGCGCGGTGCAGAGGAGTCAGCCATTTGTTGTCTTTGGCATTCACCCTTGCCCCTTCATCACAAGCAGAAGAAGCATATTCATGAATAACAGCAAAACAATACATCAAAGCCAAATCTAAAAGACACCTGGAATCAAAGAGAGGAGACATGATGAATATTCAAGGTTCATTTACCTGATAAAATTAAGAGCTCTATAATCTCAGCATCTCCAAGGTAAGCGGCTGCATGCAGCGGTGTCCTTTTCTCATTGTCCTGAAGGAAAAAAAATAAAGTTCTTTCCAACATTCGAGTCCATTCATGATCATTTTGACAGCAAATTTTGATTCAGTTTTAGTCTCTTTTAATAAAAATGTCAATTAAAAAAAATGTCTGATTTTAGTAATCTCAATTCGCTGCAGTTTGTCTAGGTTTAGTCAAATAAATTGAATACTATTTTAGTCAACTAATAGCTAACCAGTAGTGAAGTCATAATATTTAAGTTATGCATATCTTGAAAAATTCAAAACTTATTATATACTCCTGGAGAACACAATTATAAACATAGATAATACTAAGGTTTGAATTAACAGTCATAGTGTAACATTAGGTCTAAATATAATTCACCTAAATCTCATATTTTAACCTCATAATACATTCTTTAAAATAAACCAGCTACACTCACCGGCCATTTTATTAGGTACACCTTACTAGTACCGGGTTGAAGTCCCTTTTGCCTTCAGAAATGCCTAATCCTTTGTGGCAGATGCAACAAAGTACTGGAAATATTCCTCATAGATTTTGGTCGATACTGATTGATAGCATCACGCATCGGCTGCACATTCATGATTCGAAAATCCCATTCCACCACATCCCAAAGGTGCTCTATTGGATTGAGTTCTGGTGACTGTGGAGGCCACTTGAGTACAGTGAACTAATTTTCATGTTCAAGAAACCAGTCTGAGATGATTCACGCTTTATGACATGGCACGTTCTCCTGCTGAAAACCGGCATCAGAAGATGGACTCACTGTGGTCACAAAGGGGCTGGACATGGTCAGCAACAATACTCAGGTAGGCTGTGGCTAATGGGCCCAAAGTGTGCCAAAAATATCCCCCACACTGTTACATCACCACCACCAGCCTGAACCGCTGATACAAGACAGGATGGATCCATGCATTCATGGTGTAGATGCCAAATTCTGACCCTTCCATCTGAATGTTGCAGCAAAAATCAAAACTCAACATTTTTTTAATCTTCTATCGTACAATTTTAGTGAGCCTGTGCGAATTGTAGCCTCAGTGTACTGTTCTGTTATCAGCTGACAGGAGTGGCACCCAGTGTGGTCTTCTGCTGCTGTAGCCCATCCACCTCAAGGTTCGACATGTTGTATGTTCAGAGATGCTCTTCTGCATTGTAACAAGTGGTTATTCGAGCTACTGTTGCCTTTCTATCAGCTCGAACCAGTCTGGCCCTTCTCCTCCGACCTCTGGTATCAACAAGACATTTGCACCCCAGAATTGCCGCTCACTGGATATTTTCTCTTTTTCGGGCCATTCTCTGTAAACCCTAGGGATGGTTGTAAGTGAAAATCACAGTAGATCAGCAGTTTCTGAAATACTCAGACCAGCCCATCTGGCACCAACAACCATGCCACATTCAAAGTCACTTAAATCTCCTTTCCTCCACATACAGATGCTCGGTTTGAACTGCAGCAGATGGTCTTGACCATGTCTACATGCCTAAATGCATTGAGTTGCTGCCAATTAGAAATTTGTGTTAACGAGTAGTTGGACTGGTGTACCTAATAAAGTGGCAGGTGGGTGTATACAGTATATAGTGTCCTTTATTCTTTCGAGCAAATATATCCCCATAAAGTATAATAATATAATACAATTAATTTTACTGCACTGAAGATATTGCTGAAGTCGATTATGCTGCTGTCAGTGTCCATTTGTCTTCATTGATTCATTGATGACATTAAAACAGGTTTTTATTTAGGTTTAGTCAGTGAAAAAAAAAGTTATTGGCAAATAATATGATGAAAATGAACAATGTGTTCATCAGAAACCCACATTTTATTAACAAACAATAGAAACCCTTACTTGTACATTCACATCCTCTTTCTTGAAAATGAGAGAGCGAACTTCATCCGGATCCACATTAAAAATAGCTTTTAGCAGGGCAGGCTGAAGGACAAGAAACAAAAACAAAACATCAAGTCAAAAAAATGTGTCATGAAGAAAGATGATCAAGTCTGAAAGGTGGCATTTTATCTTGGTCCTGAGGGGTGAACTTCACTGCAGAGCCTGAGACAGCATTTGAAATGAACATGTAAAGTAAACATGCTGCATCTTAAACAAGGCTGCATCTCTGCCTGAAGACTTCAGATAGCAAAGTGAAGCAACAACACCTTGAGGAAGAGCCATGAGACCGCCTGTACACTGCTTATGTAAGTTCATCCTCAAGTAATGAACAGTAATGCTAATTAAAACCTTCTTCGCCTTGTCTTTTTGCGCTACAGTGCAAATTGACACAAATGGATGATCGTTTAATTAACCAGTTTTTATTTTCCTTTCCTGTTGCTTTTAAAAAAAACATGTTTTGAGTCTAGCTGACAAACATTTGTCTTAAAGTGACAGTTCACCACCAGAAATGGAAATTTAAAAACTCTTTTCTCAGCCTTGTGTGGTTTCAAACCTTTATGGAGTTTCTTTCTTCTGTTGAAGAAAGACTTCCATTGACTTTCCTAGTATCTGTTTTTCCTACTATGGAAGTCAATTGTTACAGGTTTCCAGCTTTCTACAAAAAAATATTTGTGTTCAACAAGAAAGAAAGTCAAATAAGTTTTAATCAAGCAAAAGGAAGAGTAAATAGCAAAATTCTCATTTTTTTAAAAAGATAGATTATATAGAATTGAACTCAGAGTGTGAAGTCAAAGCACAATATTTTCCCCCTGACATATTTAAACTTTATTAGGTGCATTTAAAAAATAAATAAATAAAAAGCATATTTAATGAACCATAATAAGCAATCTTTTTGCCACTTGCCCTTGTTAAATTTCTAAAACTGGTTGAACTTATAATAACTAATGATATTGACCAAAAACACATTGAATGACAGTAATAGGAAGCAATTTTAGGGTGCTTTCACACCAGTAGATCGATTGTTTTGTTCTGAAGCAGAGATTAAAATTGTTATAATGTTTATTTTTGTTCTTGGTGCAGTTCACAAGTTAAGTTTATTAACAGACCAATCTGAGTTTCATGCTTAATTTTTAGAGTTCCCAGAATACCGCTTGGTTGTCACGTCGTTATTTTTATTTATGTTGATAAGCAGTAAGACACAAGCGAAACTCTTTTTTTTTTTTTTGCACTTTAATTTTGACACCCACAGACATCGTCTTCGCATTCGACATCGAATTATGCATTATAGGCTTAAATTATAGAGAGAAATAACAGATGAAACGAGACTGCAGTCAGATCATGAAGCAGATCAATGTTGATCTTTCTTTCGAGGTGTCAGTGCAGAAATGAACCACACAATAGGCCTAATACAAAATATTATAAGATTAAAATATGGAAAGGTTATCAGATGGTAATTTCGGTCAATTTTCCTAATGGATAAACAACAATATTTCAGCATACTTTCACTTTCATATTCAACACGAAATGCACATTAAACGGTAGGAATGATGACATCCCACCCTAGTCATAATTCTCTCTTCATATACCTGTATGGCTATTACATAACCATAAAACACTGTGATAAAGCCTGGTTCGTTGGATCGTTTTGCTTTCTAAGTACAATCAATCCACTCCAGAGTTTGTTTAAATTAAGCTGAGATCATCTCATTCAGGCGATCTCGAACCAATTGATTTGGCATAGATGAGAGCGCAATTTCTGGTTTTACATATGCCAAACAAACTGCGCAAACAAGACAGGTTCCGAATCAAATGTCTAGGTGTGAATGCACCCTAAAAAATAAATCCATTTTCTAGCATAGCCTAGATACTGATTTTTAAATAATCAATTGACTGATAGATAGATAGATAGATAGATAGATAGATAGATAGATAGATAGATAGATAGATAGATAGATAGATAGATAGATAGATAGATAGATAGATAGATAGATAGATAGATAGATAGATAGATAGATAGATAGATAGATAGATAGATAGATAGATAGATAGATAGATAGATAGATAGATAGATAGATAGATAGATAGATAGATAGATAGATAGATAGATAAGCAATAAATACCAATATCCCTTTCTAAAATGAAAATCCAAATAACAAAAATTTGTTTGTCATTTTTCAATTTGTAGTTAACATTCGGGAAAAAAATTTATTGAGTGTAATAAATCTCTCTTTTCAAATCCCATTGTAATAAAAAAAATAATAAATAAATAAAAATAAAAACTTTGATACTGGTATAGAGCATGATATTGTGCTTGTGTATTTGTGCCAATTCTGATAAACCGTTTCTTGATGTTTTGTGACTGTGGTTTCATTTATGCTAAATATTTTGTTAATTGTGAGCGTTTGTGCTGGTTCTGACCTTTGTCCTTTCACAGATTAAAAAAAAATCATCTTAATGAGTGATTCACTGACTTATTCAAATTATCTGTTAAAATTGCTAAATGATTTGGTCACTCAATTTGTTCAAAAGTGATTTCATTCAGAGAGGACTGAATCACAAATGTTCACCTCCAGCTTGGTTTGGAACTATTTCAGTTGGCAAAACAGAAAAAAACTGATCATACTGAGTCATTCTGAGCCTATTAACTTTTGGTTTGTAATATTTAGACTAAAATCAATGTGTGTGACTGCTTAAATGCTGAGATATAACGTGTATTTTTTTTCATAACTAGGATACCTGCACTCTGTGAGCCACACACTGTGAGCACTTTTAGACTTGCACAGTTTGCACATTGTTTAAACAACAATTATGATGTTATCATAGAGGACAAATATTCACACCCCTGTTACCTGTACTCTTAAAACGCTCTGATACCAAAACATGATATCACCATGTTTACTGTGAGAACAGTGTTTATGTCTAAACAAACAAAGAGTAAAAATAAATAAATAGAGCAAAATTAAGACGTCAGAGATTATGGACGTCAATAAAGCACTTGCATCTAATTAACACTAATAAAGGAATAGTTCACCCAAATAATAATTCTGTAATCATTTATTCAACCTTCACTAGTTGCAAACCTGTTTGACTTGACATTCGCGCATGTAAAGCTACAGTCAAAGTAATAAATGCAGTAACGAATTTACCTAGATGGATAGTTCACCAAAACTGAAAGCTCTGTAATAATTTTTTCACCCTTCACTTGTTCCGAACCTGTTTGACTTCCTTTCCGTTGAACATTAAAATAAGACATTTGAAAAATGTTGTAAACCTTTAACCACTGACTCGGTATTTGTTTATCCTACAATTGTCCTGTCAATGGTTACAGGTTTTCAACAAATATCTTCTTTAGTGCTGCAACTAACAATTTTTAGGCGAATATTTTTATTAATTTTGTTTAATCAGTTAAAAAAAATAACTTTATATTTTTATTTGATATTTTGCTTACAATTATTTTCAGATCAGAATATTATATATAAAAGTATACAAAAAAAAAACATAAGCCACATAACGAGTTAAATGTTTAAATCTTTAATATTGACATTTTAAACCTTAAATGAAAAACAAAGTTTGTTCTTGAACAGTAAAACTTCACCAAATATCCAAAATATAAATAAACAAAAAGATTGTTGTACTCCTATTAGGGTTTGGCGATAAAAATCGCTCTCGGTATTTATTGACCGAACAACCCTAATCTTCTTTAGTAGTCAACAGATTAAAGCAACTCATAAAAGTTTGGAACACCTTGAGGATGAGTAAATTTTCATTTTTGGGTGAATTATCCCATTAACCACTCTCCTCCAAACATTAGTTTGCTTGACTGACAGATCAGGAAGATTAAAAAAAAAAAGGCTAATCAATATGTTGTTCCAGTGTAAATAAAATATACTTCCAAATGTTATTTTTGTCTAGCTTTCCAGTGCAAATGTCTAAAGGCTCTTTAATTCATTTCACATTTAAATGAGAATCAAAATAAAAGATTAATGCTGTGTTCACACAAGACGCGGTATGCGCAGATAAATCATGATATTCAAGTGTAAATAGACAAAAGCAACATTTGAAGTTTCATTCGCGCATCAAATTCCCTTTACAATACACACATATTCGCGTCATGAGCGGGGCTTGCTGCTAAATGGTTAACACGGATTTTATTAAGAGAAGTGTTGTGTTTATGTGCATTAGGAAGACTGAAAAACAGAGTTGATTCATTTGGAGCAGTGTCTGAGTCCACTAGATCCTTTCAGAGGTGCACCCAGCTCTGTGAGCTCATAAACTCGTCCAGAAACTATACCTGGATGATGGAGGCTTTCAGCAGTGCTTCTGACTGAGCCGAGCCCAGTTTGATGAACTGTTGACCGGTGTTGGCAGGAGGATTTTACCCCAGGTCACCAACAACAGGTCCCTACAAGAGAAAGCTCCTGATTGGTTAACGAGGCGCGAAAGTCCGCTGAAGTTTCAATTCAATGGATTTGTGCAATAGGTGCGTTAAGCGCGGAAAACGCTCAACTTGCGCCACTTCATTCCCACGAATCGCGTTGTTGGCATCGCCTCATTTGCTCCACAGGATGTCTATTCGTGTCTTTGCATTGACTTAACATGTAAATCGTTTAAGCTTGAGGCTTTTTCCATGTCTGGTGTGAACGCAGCTTAAGACAGCAAAGCGAGTTTATGATCTTTTTTATTTTGGACCATAAATAGCCTTATTTTGTTTTTAACAATTTACACTTGACAAAAGTGCACATAAAATTCCACAGTTTAGCAATATCATAAAATAAACAATGATCATTCTTTTTTTTTGCTTCCTGGAAAACTGGTATTTTTCTTTTTTTAATGAATGAAATTCTTTGAAAAACATCTGTACATCTTAATTTGACAAGCGTGTGCTTTATTGTAGAAAACAGCAAAATATTAAAAACACAGCTTGAAGTCTTTGGTCCTAAAGTTTGAAGATAATAAGCCAATCAAGCTCAAATTGGCAAGCATATTCATCATTAGTTAAAAATGGGACAAAAATACTACGATCTCTACCAGTATGCAGTTGATGCAGAAGGTGTAGATCTGCTCAAACCGGCATGACTGCTGATAATGGACACCACTGTTCCTCTCAGCAGCAAAGCCGGCTACTAGCTTTCAAGGACACTGACAGCTACCTTTGTGTTCATCAATAAATATTTAGACAAAAAGTCAGGTGACAGGAGTGAAATTCACTTTGAAAGGGACATTAGGATCAATGGATCCCCATTCAAAAAAACACTGATACCAGATATACTCTGCAGAGACTAATTTAATCCACATATTCATGCATCAGCTTTACTATGGAACTACACTACCTTGTAATTAACGGCACTTAAAAAAAAAAAAAAACAGGAGTTGACATTGCTCATGCCTTCCATATCTCCAGCAGCGCAGGCTTGCTGTGACTCATGGGAAGTATGTGCACTATGCCTGAGTTAAAGGAAGTGGTCAGTCACACATTTCAAAGTGTTGTGAAATGGGATGCAGAAAATTCTGATAACAGCCAAGTGTTAATTTGCCTCAGGTTTCACACCACGCACTTCTTTTGAGAATAACAGCATTCGCAAGGTTTTCAAATGAATACCATGTCCTTTATGTGGACATACTCATGAAAACTTTCAATACAGTTTGGCATGTTTATTTTCGGCCAACAGCCCTCAATCAAGTTTGGTTTTTGTCCCATCATAAGAAAAAGTTTAGACACCCCCGGTCTAAACCATCCCTATCATTCGTCCTTCCTTGTCAGATGGGATGTTGGGCCAAATCAAAGGTTAACATGGGCCAACTTTGGCCCGCGGGTCCTAGTTTGGGCGTCTCTGCTTAAACCCAACAAAGATTGTTTGCAAACTAGTAGAGAAAGCCTATCACAGCCATGTTCTTCTACCGCAATCTCACACTGCTTTTTAGGCCCAATCCCAATTCTATTTTTGTACCCCTACCCCTTCACTCTTAAAACAGAGTGTGAAGGGAAAGGGCTTCAAATTTTACCCCTAAGAAATGGGTCACCACTACAACACCTGCACACATCATCATATGTCATCGCAAACTCTTGCTTCATATAAGATCAGATGATCGTGACTGCTGTAGTTATTCCAGTTGTGTTTTTTTTTGGTATTTATCTTCAGGAAATCACAGAAGGCATATATTATGTTATCATAACCATCTATTGTGGCAATAAGCTCATAACTGTACTGTGCATTTACACAGTGGCCATATTTATCTTTGTAAACACACAAAAACAACATTAACATTATAGCAGACTAGGCTTGTGCCGGTATTCGGTAATGCGATAAATCACGGTAATGAATATGCACGATATTGTTATCGCGGGCACTTCCAAATACCGTGAAAAATAAAAGATCCGAATTTATATTCTTAGAACGCGCCTTAGCTTATTTTCCATCAACCGCTTGAAGAAACACTGCGTATATGCTGCGCAGAACTGATGCGCACTCTGATGTAAACAATCCCCACATGTATAAGCCCTGTGTGCATGCAGTGTCCTCACACGCAGGGGCGGACTCTCCATCTGGCAGACCGGGCACTTTCCCGGTGGGCCGACGTACTTTTTGGGCCGGGCTGATCATCGTCTTATGATTTGATCGGCCCATAAAAGGCTTAGCAGCCTATCGTTTTTTTCTGCCTTATTGATTGAATTCATCTTGTTGTCTCTATCTAACAATTCTTATGTCTTTTGAATCACTTGTTCTCAGTTAACTGTTTTGGCTGAGTGCAAAGATAAGCTAATATATTAATTTATGTAACCACATACACTGATTCTGCACATTGACTGATTGCTTACCTTTATCGTTTAAATTTAATGTACGTTATACTGTTATAATGGCCATTATTGATTATTAAAACTGATATTCTGCAAAAGAGACAGGGTAAAGTTCATTCTTTTCAATGGAAATGAAAGGAGACAGTTATATTTAAGCCATGTTTTGTTATAAATATGCAGTGTGAAGATGATGCTCATAAAAATATGCAGCTACACGAGGCTGTTTGGTGTCTGTTAATCATAATATCAAAATGAAACAAATTTGACTTATATTATGTTTTCATTGTTTAGATAGTGAAACAGCAAGCAGGATGAGGTGAAAGGTTAAAATGTAACACTGTTCCCTTTGAAGATTTACCCATGCATTAGCAGGCAGTTTTTGTTATGTTTATTATTGAATATAGGCTGAGTGAATAGTGTATTGAATAAGCTAAATTGGCTGTAGTGTATGAGTGTGTGTGAATGAGTGTGTATGGGTGATTTCCAATATTGGGTTGTGGCTGGAAAGGCATCTGCTGCATAAAACATGCTGGAATAGTTGGCAGTTCATTCCACGATTGCTGATCGAAGACGGTTTCCCTTTGCACATTCACTTTGATATAATTGCTCAAGTTTACTTTTATATTGTGTATTGTTTTGTTTATATTTATTTGTATTTAAATGTTTGAAGTACTTTTAGTTAATTAAAAAGTTATTAAAGTTACTAAGTTGAAGAAACTGAAGTTTTTTGTTTTTTTTACCTGTTTCTCTAGTAAAATTACAATATCGTGATAATACCGTATACCGTGATAAAAGCTCAATCAATTAATCGCAGCATGAAAATGTGATACCGGCACATGCCTATAGCAGACACTGTAAAAAGGTAATTCCCAGCCACTAGACTTTTCTGACGGTATTCGAGTGTCATAGCGTGTCAGAATGTTGTGGGACTGCTGTACAGGAGTTATTATTATGGATTATAGATTGCAAAATTTAGTGTTTTTTTTATTTTAGCATTTTTTTAAAGCATGATGGTAAAACACGAACGCAGTTATGAATATATTAAAACGTGCTTGTTTTAGGGGTGTCAAAATTAATTGTTTTTTGGGTGCACCACGATGCAGACTCAGACAATTCGGTATCGGTTCAGTAATAATCATAACCGATTATTATGTACTGACGTCATTTATCTCATATGCGCTACAGGTTCGTCGCCGTAGCTTACTATGGCGAGGGAGGTGAGCGAGAGTACTTACAATGCTCCAACTACTTAAAAACGCAGAAACACCAAACAATTTCACCTTACCTAAGGGGTAAGGGGAAGGGCTAATTGGTAGAATTGGGATTGGGCCTTAGTGTTTCATTTTACCTGGATTCTGGGACTACTGTGAGCTGCTGAGCAAACCAGTCACGCTGGATAAGCCGTACATACGGTAGTAAGCAGTCTAACCACTCTGTAGTGCTAGTTTTACACAAAAAAATGCAGTCATTGTTTCCCCTGAGGAACATATTTCTTGGTTCCTAGTATTGTATCCCTGGGCACATTGTTGGAAATAGATGTGTGCTGAACAAGCTCGATCCATTCCACAATCAGCTCTCTCACAACAGCAGGCATGCATAATTACTTTCGAAAAAGTTGATACATTTACAAACAACCTTGGTCTCTGGAAATCTCCATGTTTTGGTTAGAGCATTTTAATGAGCACAGTACACGAGTACAGCATTAGTAGAAATTTATCCCTAGAAGCAACAATTACAATATCATTATAAACAAAAATATAAATATATATAAAAAAAACACACATTCTAGGGCTGCAAGATTAATTGGTGAAAGTTTAAGCACATTTTGTCAGAAAAGGGCTGTTTACACCTGGTCACGTAATATGTTTTTTTCTGATCATATAGCAGTCTGATCCTAAAAAAGACAGGTGTAAATACCCTTTGAAATGCATTTAAGATGGATATAAATACGATCTCTCAAACCACTTCAGGTGGTGGTCTGGGATTATCGAGTATGTTTGATACAGCAAAAAAAAGAAAAAAGCCAGAGGATTTCTCTGATTAAATTTTTTTAATGTATTAAAACTAACATCATAAAAGTATGATCTTGTTTTTTTCTTTTACTTTAAACAGTGATCGAGCTATACTTCCGGGGTTTCTGCTTAGCAGCAAATAAAACAAATCCTTTATACTCAAAACCAAAAATCTTCCTATGAAAAATAATTGTAGTAGTTAAACAAATAAAAAGAAAAGAACAATTTGGGTTTTATTTGGAACTCAGTTTTAATCTATTTTTAAGTATTTTTTTATTTTCAGAAAGATGAGTGTCCACCTTTTCTACAGACAGCACAGACCTGCTTGATTTGACTGTCACTTGCCATTTTAGTAGATCTGAAAGCAGGAATTATCTGACTGAAATGGGCTTATAAAGCAATAATGTAACGGGGCTCTATTACATTTAACATTTTCTTAAAACCCAAAATTTCCACTACCGATTAAGGTCTCTCACATGCAGAGCTATAGATGTACCGATCGTCTCGGTGATTTGTTTTGCCCTGTTTGAATCTGTAGGAATTGCCTGTCTGAATGCTGTTCCAGTTCCAGTTACTGATTTCATGATGTCAGTGTAAAGCAGTTGATATGCTCAAATATTACGAATAAAATAGCTTACTGTCATAGCAATGTCATTGTTTTTTTCCACCACTGGCGGTGGCGGTGATGGTGGGCGACATATCTGAAGAGCGGTGGGGGCGTGTGCGCGTGACGTATTTGAAGAGCGGTGGAGGCGTGTGCGTTCGATGTTCCTGAGTGGCAGGGGTGAGTTGTGCGGTGGAGAGGGGTGTGTGACATATTTAAGGATCGGGGGGAGATGCGCAATTTCCGGAAGATTATCATTCGTTTGCGGGCATCCGGGAGTCTCTATGCATTTGCGGGAGACTACCGAAACTTCCGGGAGACTTGAGATGTCTGGATTTACGATAATGTTACTAGCCATTTTGCGAGCTAGTGTAGCACATGCCTGACAGGAGTAGTGTTTGGAGGTGGGCAGGTGTGGTGATATGTGAACGAGTGCATCATGCTTTAATAAAGTGATATTCTGATTTCAAAAGCGATGGGACAGCGGGGAAGGCAGCATGTTGTCTGCCACGTCATTTGGGATGCCATGTTCAGTGTTGTTGCACTGAAAACATTATATTTTGTACTTATTCTCTTTTTAGATGTTAGTCTGAATCGAATCGTTCGGTTTGTAATGCTTACCATGTTGTTTTTGAACCCATATAAGGACTAAATTTATGATGTTTGTAGTTTTATGTAATTGGTATCATATCGGAGACTGTAAGGGTATGTGTTCATACGTTGCATTTATTTATTTATTTTATGTAATCGCAGAGGTTACAGTAGGCTATTTCGCACTCAATCACTGATCTGCAGTTATAATATTATCATGTTCATAGAAATGTTAGTAATAAACATTTATACGAAGTATTTGTGTATAAAGCATCTGTTTTGTGAGAAGTGCTTCTCATATGACATGTGAACGACGCGTATAGCTTTATTGTAGACATTTTCTCAAGCGAAAATGACGTTGACTGAAACTTTCTTAAACCATGCCACGATTGGTACCCTTTTGGCAGTGGAAATGCAAACCTGATAAAGGTGACCTGTACCGATCCGTACTGTACGACAGCTCAGTGAAAATGGGCCATTATCGTTCAGTCAACAGTTCTTCCCTGACAAGATGTGCATGACAAACGCAGCTTTTGCTAAATCACGATTTCGATTTACTGTACACACACACACACACACACGATACAGAGTTCATCTATCCAGATCTTCACTAGCTCATCTTTATCTAGTTGAGTTTAGGGCAGGCTGTCAGTTGAAGAAATAGCACACACTGAGTTTTGGGAGAATATAACAAGCAAGCACTTGTGCTTGAGAAAAGCTTCATTTGAAAAGACTCCTTTAGTGGCTTTAAGCAGAGACAAGGCTCTATTTGTCAAATGCAGCCTGCGCTCTGCATGCACACAGGGGTTTTAAATGTCTATTCAAGCGTTGCGATCATGTTGTCTCTTTTAACGAGCTCCTCTAGTTAATGCCATCACCATGGAGATGAGCTCTTCGCTATCGCCACATCCTCTCTAAGAGGGGACAACACAAACTGACTGATGTAAACACATGTAGAAACACTAAAACAACTCAATACCAAACTCTTCTCCTGAGGGTCAACTGGGAGAACTCAGAATGAGAAATGCCAAGGTTATGGCTACACCTGAGATGCACTGTAAGCGCATAAGCAGGGCAGGTCTACAGAAAGTTGAGAACTAAATAAATAAATTAATAAATGCTGTCTGTGAAAGACAATGAGGAACATTTACAACATTAATACTATTATTCCACAACTTCAGAAAACAGTCCTAAGTAACTTCATGACAGTATAGATTGCAAGTTTGTAGTCATGATAATAACATATACACTCTTGTCTTTCTCCTATTTTGCTTCGCATAAAGTATTCTTATTCTTATTTAAATCAAAAGGGTATTTGTGCTTATTGTGGGCGCTGAAATTCTCCTGATAAAAAGCAATCCAGATTTTCAGAAATATGGCCAGGATTGAGGCTCTGGATTAGCTGGTGGTTATAAAAGGTAATATAGCTGTAAACACTGCTGAGCTTCTTGCACTGATCGTTTAAATTTCTCCAGTCAGAACCCTAATTTTTAGAATCAATTACCACAGTTTTAGCTTAATATCATCTATATTGTTCACTGAAGAAATCAATCATCTTCGTTACCTTTTAAATTTTGTAAAATGATAGCGGTGAAGTGCGCCAGACAAAAAACAAACTGTGCAAACACTGCAAAAAGATGTTTACTTACACTAACAGAAGAACGAATATGAAACACATATACTGTCACAGACGTCTATGGACCTTTTTCTTGGAACGCAAAATTACCCAATATGCTTTGCATGTATGTGCAAGGAGAATGCTAAGAACTTCCGGTCAGCAGCTGATGCGTGTAAACAGTCACATTTGGACAGCTTTGAAACGATAGTTTTAATCTATTTTACCTGCTTTTATCATCTTTAAACTGATCCTGTTGTCGAGCAGCACCACCTCCTTGACTGATCATTTTAAAAATGTGATCTAATAGGATGGAAAACAACTGCTGTGAGGCATTTTCCCCTCGTTGTCAGACAGCATGTTCTGCTGTTTAAATGAAGCCTCGTCATCGCTAAGGTCCCCTGTACTGTCCCACTAGCACACTGATTTAATAACTGTGACAAAGTGAAAATAAATTGACATTTTTAAATGACAGAAAAACACAAACCATGGTAAATACAACACACTAAATGAAACATAAACGGCTCACGATTAGAATGAACATGCAAATCAGCCAGCAGAGTATCAGTGACTGTCTTTTATTGGTCATTTTTGTAAATTTCATGACTTGCATATCTGTTAAGTTTCATGCCAGTAATCTGGTTTGCAGTGAAGTATTGCATGTGTGTGTGTATTGAAGAGCCGTTGAGCTAACAGCTAGCTGACAGGCCGGGGAAACACACACACTCTGTATTTCTAATGGCAGACACATGAACTAGGAGAACGTTTTTCTTGCATGCTTGAACCACATCTGACAGATTATAACGGCTTTAACACACACCTTTCAAAGTTGTGTCATAAAAACACTCAAAACAATATTGAAACCCATTTTCGGAGCGCAAATTACTGGTTGTAAACGCTGTAAAGGGAAGTTCTTAGCATTCTACTGTAAGACGCTGGTCGCTATGGCGCCCTCTCTATGCAGCAGCCAAGCAAAAGGTCTATACACAAAAAAAACGTTTAATAAGCCAAACCGCACAAATTAGATGATTTGCAGCTCTGCTTGCTCCAACGAGTGGTACAGAGATCACAAAAGTGCATTAGTGTTTTCATCGTGAAAGTGTGAAGATGTTTTTCAAACTGAAAGTTGATTTGATTATTTTTACCCTCTTCTTTTCAAATTAGTTAATGCATATTTTAATAATTTGCTTATTAATATTGAATATTTAAAAATGTTCAAGATCATCTCGTCTTAAGTGTATCACACTGATACTTATACTAATTAATTATACAAGTAATATTAATTATTCACCTTCATAATCATGTTCAACTCCAGTGTCTATCCTACGATATAATTAGTAATTTTTTTTAATCAGTATTTTATGCCAGTGGCCAGTCGACAGAATCAGAGGCCCTATTAACCACCTCTGTACACACACTGCTTTCTGGTTTAGGAAACGCTTTCCTCTCCACACCAGCCATCTCAGTCCCCGTGCAAAGGCCTCAGCTTATGCCAGAAAACAGATATGTGGATATTTATTTTTAAAAATGTAAAACCCCAGCACAATCACAGTGTTAGTTTGTTTATATTAACGAGTCTTCTTTAGTTTGTATTATTATAATTCTTTTTATTTGTTTTTAAAAAAACTATTTAGTTATGGGAGAAAACTTATCATTTTGCAAAAAATGCAGCATTTAAGAAAATAAATAATAAATAAATAAATAAAAATCAACAAATCAGAATTGCACAACCGAAATATGTGGAATGCCCACAATAAAAAAACAGGAAAGCGCAGACGAGTGGCGTTAATAGTTAGTTAATTATAATTTAGCATTAATAGACAAATTAATATCGAAGAAAAACAGGACATCGATAATATGGTAATATTTTGGTTTCAAAGTCACAAAGACTAAACAAAAACAGATAATCTGTCAGAATTGTTGCCACAGCATAAGGAAATAAAACAACCAGCACCTAAAAAAAGCACCACAGGCGGCTATATAAGAAGTGTCCTGCTAAAAAGTAAACAGTATTGCCAGAGACACTCAATCTAGTAGCAAGCAACAAAGTATATTTTCAGAGTTGTTTTTGCCATGTTAGTTTGCTGGTTCAGTATGCTTTTACGGTCGTTTCCACTGTCAAAAGGTACCTAAAAGCGAACCATACCGTGCCACTTTTTGGGTACCTTTGCAAATGAGAAAAAGTAGAAGCCAGAAAAAACGAAGGAGCAAGTGATTCTTTCACCAACCCAAAACATGAACAAACTGCCATGCTTATCTTCAACTTTTGGATTATTATGAACTTGGAATGACAGAATTACTTTCTAACAGAGGTTACATGCGCTGGTGAAAATTAAAGATACAGATGAGAGGTTTGCACTCACTGTGGGCTATATTGTTTTTGAACTCAAATAAGGACTAAATGTATGCTGCGTGTAGTTCTTCTGTAATTGGTATCCTATCGACTGTAAGGGTCTGTATGTGTTCATATATATGTTACATTTATTTATTTTATATATTTGCAGATGTTACAGTAGGCTAATTCCCGTTATCACTGATCTGCAGTTATAATGAAATTGTTTATAGAAAAAATAGTAATGAACATTTATACACAAGTATTTGTGTATAAAGCATCTGTTTTGTGAGAAGTGCTTCTCATATGACATGTGAACGACCCGTACAGCTTTACAGTAGACATTTTCTACTAGAATGACGTTGACTGAAACTTTGTCGTACACCACGCCCAGCAAAAGAGTACTATTGGCAAGCCTGATAAAGGTGACCCGTACCGAACTGTACCAATCAGTGGAAACGGGCGATAAGCTATATTATCTCCATAATTTAAGTTGAACTTGTTTACAGAAAGTTACGGTCATTTTAATTGTGTTTACAGTTTGCTCTAGAGAAAAATGAGTGTTTAATTTCTGAATATTTATATAAAATTTGAATAAATGTTTAAGTTAATATCTTTTCAGTTCCTGAAACTCTGCTGAAATTGCATTTCAGCAGTAAGAATCTACGATACAGCTTGAGCTGAAGCTTAACTACAAAATTAAATAGTATTTCAAATCGAAATCGCAAGATCTGTCAAAAAAAAATTGCAGTTAAATATTTTCCCTCAAAAATTGCACAGCCCTACTCATAAGCATCCATCAACCAAATAAATGAAAATGGTAGTATTAGTCCATAAAAAATACAGAAATACATGCACAAAATAAACCTGTAATGTCACATAAACACACATGTAAAAATGTAGATATCCAGAGAGAGTAATACGCCTGCTTTATAAATTAAGGTAAAGTTGTCTTTATATTTGCACATTCGTTCATTTTAATGGTCACTATAGTGTTTACCACGTTAATTTGAATTTTCGGTCTTAAGTCACATGGAAGTTTGACTTCAAAACAAAATTAGTACTGTTTAATTGACTGTGAACAATGTTGTTCTTTGATAGTCTTTGGCTGCTAATATGATTTCACTATATAACATTTGCAAATAATACATTTCTGAAATTACATTAAGGAGAAAGTCTGAATGTGCGATTACAAATCAACTTTACCTCAATGCTTTATAATGGCAATAATCAAATAAAGCAACTTTGGCAGTGTCATGATTACAAAGGTCAAATGTCCAAAATACGTGACATCTCCGCTTCACTTGTAAGGTCACTCTAAATTGGAATCAGCACCATGCAAGACACCTCGCTTGAATAAAGACAGTCAAGTTCACATTAAATGGCAAAAGCAAATTCAACATTACACTCTTTAAATTGCTACTTGAATTGTTCTTCTATCTGGGACCAGTGGCCAAGTTTGTCCATCACTGAAAGATAGCCATACACCTGTCGTGCACTCTGAAAAGCTGTCATCTAACAGACAGTCGTGAAAGTTATCACTGTAGATAACTTCAAACCCAGCAATCAAAAGAGGCTAAACCAACTTGTATATATGCACTTTTACAGCCAGCAATGCAAAGAAATGTTAACCATTTAACCTCACGAAGCCAACTGTTGCCTAATCAGGTACACAACGATTAAACTGAATATTAGTGCGGCTTAAACATTACACGTTTCATATTACAGAAGGCAAAATTTGTACACTTGATAACCGGTGATCTGATAAACTAATATCGTGGCTCGCGCACATTTAGCTTAGCAACTATTAACCACAATCCCAATGCACGACTTAATATATACCCAAATAAAAGCGTTTCACATTCTTATTCTCTTACAGCGTCATTTAGCGTGTATTTACTCTGTTGAACTGCTGTCATTACATGGTTTTGGACTGTGTAATCGTCAGAGAGGTTGTTGGGCAGTTGACTAGCGTGTTAGCACTTGTTAGCCGAACTCGGCTAGCTGTTTCTGACATCACTTACCTGGTCTCTAATTTTGAGAACCACCATGTTTCGATGCGCTCGTTGGCTCTCATGCAGGACTAAACGTAATGTATTCACCACCACCACTTGAATGCTGATTTTTAAGTGCCGGTAAAACTAGCGTTTCCAGTAGGCCTGGATCTCCTATTTGCCACTGATGAGCAGGGGAGAAAACTCCATAACATTACCGCCACTGCTACCTCTCAAAAAACGAGCACGACGATTGGTTAGACGGCGGTTCGAGCGAGAGTAAGAACAACGATGATTGGCTAATGGGTGAGCTGGGGGAGAATTGCTTGTGAATCGTACAACGTTGTTTTGTGTGTGTGTGCGTGTGTGTCTGTGTGTGGGGGCGGGTGTTGCAGCTTATTTTCAGAGAAGCGTGTGCTTCTCTATCGCAAGTTGACTTCCTTCCACTGTTTAACTTGCACTTTTCACTTTTACACAGTTTTTCAAATGTTTTGTTGTTGTTGTTTATCAGTCCTAAATGGGAAACAACTTTTCAAACTTTTGATAACCCTGCGGGGTATAATGAACTAGGAAATTTTCACAGTATGTCTGATAATATTTTTTCTTCTGGAGAAAGTCTTATTTGTTTTATTTCGGCTAGAATGAAAGCATTTTTTTTTTAAAAGCCAATTTAAGGACAAAGTTTTCAGCCCATTTAACCTATATTTTTTCAGTAGTCTACAGAATAAACCATCGTTATACAATAACTTGCCTAATTACCCTAACCTGCCTTAACCTAATTAACCTAGTTAAGCATTTAAATGCCACTTTAAGTGTCTTGAAAAATATTTAGTCAAATATTATTTACTGTCATCATGGCAAAGATAAAATAAATCGGTTATTAGAAATGAGTTATTAAAACTATTATGTTTAGAAATGTGTTGAAAAAATCTCTCTTAGTTAAACAAAAATTGGGGAAAAAAATAAACAGGGCAGCTAATAATTCAGGGGGGTTAATAATTCTGACTTCAACTGTTTACAAACATTTTTATGCAAAAAATGTTAAAGGAGGAGCATATATTAACTGTTTTAATTGCTTTTCTGTTTTTAGACTTAAAAATCACTTTTATATACATTTGGATCACTTTTTCTAGCACCATGAAGAGAGGTTTGCTTTTGGCAAACTTGGATTTATGTGTGCAAAGTTTGCATAATAATAAAATAAAGTTTATAATAAACCAGCATGTTTTAAAGAACGATCCTAAACATAATAACCCCAAATTAAAGATTTAACATTAATCCAAAAAAGTTGAGCATATTGGCAAGTCAAAAATAAATGTGAAATAGTTTCATTAAAGCTTTCACAAAAACAACATTCTAACTCAATAACAGTTTTAAATTTTTGTAGAAATATTTTTTTGGTATAAACTCTGACCATGACCATACTTGAGTTCAGTTAACATTATTATAGATATTGTTCCAGTAAAAAACAACATACGGGTGAAAAGAGGTTTTCAGTATTGTTTTCTTTTTCTATAAATAATAATGTGTTCTGTTTATTATTATTATTATTATTATTATTATTATTATTATTATTATTATTATTATTATCATTTTGTTAGTAGTAGTAGTAGTAGTAGTGGTAGTAGTTTTTTTATTGGTTTCAAAAACAGTTAACAATATATTGCAGAAACTTAGAACATTAGAAAAAACAGAGATGTTGTTACAATCTGCATAATACATTTTATAAAAGAGAGAAAGAAGAAAAAAAATAAAACATCTAAATTAAATAAAGTAAATAAAAAAATGTAAAAAGAGACCAGAAGGGACAATATATAAGGTTATCCATTGAAAGCCATTTTTGACTTTTTTTTTTGCCCATTAAAGACAATATATATGATTTTTTTTTTTCAAAAATGTACACTTGTGAATAAAATGGCAGCTTGCTCTCTGCAACTCTCAAATGGTCACCCACTGAAGCTAAGCACAGCTGCGCCTGGTCACTACCTGGCTTAGATATTTACATTAGATGTCGCCTACGCTATTGTTGTCTATTGGAAGGAATGCGTCAAAAAGGTAGCGCTCCTTTGAAATGAATGTAGGACCAAGGTGCAGTTGAGGTTTGACCATCCGGAGCCATGATATAAACACATATATTCATATAGCTATGATCAGGAGTTTTCCCGGTGGTCAGTATGTTAATATTTTTTTTAAATACAAAAATTATAATTTTATATCACTTTTCTACATCGATGGATAAGTGATCACAGGGGCATTGCAGACAAAGAGTGTGTGTTTGTGTGCATGGAAATGTATTATCATCCCTCCCTGTTAAATTTGATCTAATCCATGTCCTGAAACACACCCCCTCTTCTGCTTTCACTTCTAACGGAGGGAGCGATACATTTGAGAATGTATCTATGTTATAAACGACTCGTTTACTTAGCTGACAGTAATAGAAGTTTCTGGTACCACACCATTTTGTTGTCATATTTCATTCTCATTGTTTGCTGATTTTATTCAACAAAACTAGCATAAGCCTAGTATTTAGTGTGAGTTGGTGCTACTTTGTCTTAAGGTCCAACTCAGTGTACTATCATCAATACTTGTTTAGCACAAAAGTTTGTAAAATACACAATCATATAAACAAAATCTTACCTATGAAGTGTTCTGCCTTCGTTCTTTGTTTTCTTCGTTTGCTCGTTACTACACCCGTACACAGAGTTAAAGTCCAGCATCTTCAGATTGGCTTTAGTCTTGACTAGTGCGGTTCAATGACTTTTCTCCTGGGAGCACTGTACAAATGTGGCAGCGCTATTGACACTTGCTCAGGGTCCGTATACAATGTCTATTGTATATCTATGAGTACCTATATGGGAGACCACATGGGCTACCACAAAAGCTAGGTTGCTGCCGGAAGGGGTGTTAGTGAGGCCAGCTGGGGGCACTCAACCTGCGGTCTGTTTGGGTCCTAACGCCCAGGTAAAGTGAAAGGGACTCTATACTGCTCAGTGAGCGCCGTCTTTCAGATGAGACGTTAAACCAAGGTCCCGACTCTCTGTGCTCATTAAAAATCCTGGCCAAATTTGCCCACTGGCCTCTGTCCATCATGGCCTCCTAACCATCCCCATATCATAATAGGCTTCATCACTCAGTCTCCTCCACCAATCAGCTGGTGTGTGGTGTGCGGTCTGGTGCAATATGGCTGCTGTCGTGTCATGCAGGTGGATGCTACACAATGAGGAGGAGATGAAGAGATTCCCCCTACTGTGTAAAGCGCTTTGAGTGTGCAGAAAAGCGCTATTTAAATGTAAGGAATTATTATTATTATTAAAAAACCAATAAACAATGGTTTCTTCCAAGTCACAAAATGTACATTTGTTTTCAATATCTAGCATAAGTAAACTATTTCAAGGATAGCATCTATGTAATTACATGTAATTTCTTTTACTTTGTTAGTTAACAAATATTTATGTGGAAGATTCCAAGTAACATCCCAATTTATGTTATATGTGACCAGGCATTTAAAAGAAGAAGCTAGAATTGTTTTATGGCTAAATAAATTACGCATCATAAGATTATTAAATTTGTCATCAACTATTGATATCCTTTTTACTGAGATTGGGTTGTTTGGTCTATAGGTTGGATCCAAATTAAATGTTTGTACTCCTTTCAATGATGTTTTTAAACCATTGGGAATGGCATTAACTGTTTTGTATACTGGGGGTTCAAAATTGAGCTTTTTAGAAAACTCAGAAAATTAATATAACTTACCAATGTCATCTAATGATAATATATAACATAACTAATAAAAATATAATTTAAAAATCATTTCTCAAAAAAAAAAAATATATTTTTAAACAAAACGTTGGTTGTTCCAAATGAAGCAGTGCTGAGGAGAAATCTGTGTTTGTACATTAATAACAATAATAAGACTAGGCTAGTTTTCCCACTGTAGATAGACGAAAACTCATTAAAATTATATATTTAGCCTTTAATAATGTCTGGCTATTCACTTGCATGGCAAATATATGTACTATGGCACAATTCTAAAAGTGAAACACTTCAAAATTCTATACGTGAGTAATATCATGTTGGCTATCTAAGTGTAAAATGTATCTATACAATAATGAGAGCAAACTTGGGCTCGTGTTGGGCTCTTTTTCATTGAGGCTTGTTTTTTCTTTTCTTTTTTTTTTTTTTTTTTGTAACAGGAAAATACACACAAATGTTTTCATAAGTCTGTGCAGAAAACAATGAAACCGGTTCCTTGTATTGTCCCTTAAAAGGAGCTGGGCAGAAAGTTGCTAGAGAAAATGAAAGTTATTTTAGGGGATAGGAATTAGATTCATCTAAACTATGATACATGAAGAAAAGTTTAAGTTTTATTTGAATAGGCACAAAGAGAAACTAATCTGATTCTGACGTACATTTGAACAAGCGTCAAATAAACACGGTAGAAAGAGTCTATTTTATCATTGTACACCAGATGACGCTAAAGGTTAAAGCTAACACTTTTTGATGGCTGTTAGGAGGCGAGAGAAACAGACATTTAGACAATGCTTAAGCAACAAACGCGACTTGAAACTAGGTTATTTCATTCACTCATTCATTTTCTTTTCGGCTTAGTCCTTTTATTAATCTGGGGTCGCCAATTTATCCAGCATGTTTTATGCAGCGGATAACCAGCTGCAACCTATACACTCTCATTCACATATACACTACGGCCAATTTCAATAAATATTAAATTACATAATTCTGTAAGCTGCACAACTGTTAATAAAATGCATTAATATAATAATAATTATGGATAATAGTCAAATAATCATCTTATATCTTACATGTTTATAAAGAAGACACCCGCAATGTCATTGGTGTAACATAGCGTATAAATGCAGCACTAAATGTGCCTATCAAAAGTTTAACTTTTGTACAGTGTATTGATGTACAGCACTGTACAGTATTGATGTACAGTGATGGAACATTATTTCAAACATTTTTTTATTTTCACCAAACTCATTTGTAATTTGAAATTTAATCATTTAAAATGCATTATGAATAAAAAGTTAGCTTTGAACATTATATAAACTAGGTTAAATTAATTCAAGTTGTGACCATTTACCATGTCTACAAGCAGAAGAGATATTTTGGTTTCATTATCTGATCATTTAAGTCTAAGTGACTGTAGTTGGCTTTAAAGATGTAGTACTGCAATTCTAGGATTTTTAATAGGTTGGCACAGGAGTGAGACAGTGCCACACTGTGCCAGCCTATTAAAAAAAATCCTAGAATCGCCCCTGTGTATCTATATCGTAAAATGGGATGTTTCCATACTTATTACATCAAACAAATAATTGTATTTGCAGTACTACATCTGGAAAGCAACAGTCGCTTAATCTTAAAATGATCAGATAATGGAACCAAAACATCGCTTCTGCTTGTATACATTGTACACTACCTAAATGTTACTACCTAAATTAGTTTCCCTTGGCAGTGACTAACATAAAACTTTGATTCTGACAGAAAGTGTCATCAAAGTGTTGTCTTTAGGAAACCCAGCGCAGACTGACAGATTTTTAGTACATCTGACAAACAAAATTATAAACCTAATGAAACACTGGCCAATTTAGTGATGGAGGTCATTCATTCATTCATTCATTCATTCATTTTCTTTTCGGCTTAGTTTATTTATTAACCAGGGGTCACCACAGCAGAATGAACCACCAACGTATCCAGCATAAGTTTTACGCAGCAGATGCCCTTACAGCCACAACTCAACACTGGGAAAAACCCATACATTCTTGCATTTACACACATACACTACGGACAATTTAGCTTATTCAATTCCATCAATACCACATTTCTTTAGACAGTGGGGGAAACCGGAGCACCCGGAGGCATGCAAACTCCACCAGCGACCTTCTTGCTGTGAGGCGATCGTGCAACCTACTGCGCCACCGTGACACCCAGTGTTGGAGGTTTCATGGCTAAATTTGACCACCCTGGAGGCTAATCTTCATTGATTGCACATTCCTCCAAGAGCAGAGTGTGAAGGTTTAATTAATAGAGTAATAGCAGTTTTGCTTAAAATATTACAATGCACACAACATTGTGGGTGACATCAGTGGTGGAACGAGTACTGAAAAATCATACTCAAGTAAAAGTACCATTAATTGCCTAAAAATGTAGTGTGAGTAGTGTAAAAATATCTGTTGTAAATATTACTCAAAGTACGAGTAAAAAGAAGCCCTTTCAAAAGTGTAGTGAGTATTCCACTGTAATTTGTGTAATTTGTGTGTAAACGTAACATTCTGTAGTGCATTTAGTTATTGACACAATGTCATAAGACATTAATATTAGGTTAGATTTAGGTAGTGATGTCAGGTGATTAAAATTCAAGTCTAGCCAGTGACTAAGGACAACGCATTTTGATGTCTAATAATGACGTCAAATGGCATTATATTTGGTTGATTTTAGGTTGTGTTGGGAAGTGACCAAAATCCAACGTCGAGCCAATATTTTAAACCAACATCATATTGACGTCAAATACTGACATTTATTCGTCAGGTATGACAACCAAAATCTAACGCCTGATAGACGTTATAGTGGTAACGTCTACAAAACATCAAGCTGTAATATCATTAGATACTGATACTTGGTTGATTTTAGGTTGGACGTTGGGTTCTGACGTCAACTTGATTTTCATTTCAAACAATATCCAATGTCCTACGACATTGGGGTACAATGTCAATCTGATGTCATGTTGACATCCTGTGCTTGCCGGGGGTTTAAGGCTATTTTGGTTATCATACAGTAAACATCAGTCATCTTTTCATGTATCTAGTGACATTTATCTAAACAATCTCTGGGTTTTTGCGTGTAAAGAATTTTGGACATCGTTTTGGTAACTTTTAATGCTTCCAAACAGTTTGCTGCATGTCTTAAATTTACATTTACATTTACATTTACATTTAGTCATTTAGCAGACGCTTTTATCCAAAGCGACTTACAAATGAGGACAAGGAAGCAATTTACACAACTATAAGAGCAGCAGTGAACAAGCGCTATAGACAAGTTTCAGGCGTGTAAAAGTCTAAGAAGCAAAAACATTAGTAGAATTTTTTTTTTTTTTTTTTTTTTTTTTTTTTTTTTTAATAGAGAGAGAGAGAGAGAGAGAGAGAGAGAAAGAGGGCTCAGTTAGTGGTATAGCCAGAGAGGCAATTGCAGATTAGGAGGAAAAGTGGAGACTAAACAGTTGCGTTTTTAGTCGTTTCTTGAAGACAGCAAGTGACTCGGCTGTTCTGATGTAGTTAGGGAGTTCATTCCACCAACTGGGCAGATTGAATGTGAGAGTTCGGGAAAGTGATTTCTTCCCTCTTTGGGATGGAACAACGAGGCGACGTTCATTCACAGAACGCAAGTTTCTGGAGGGCACATATATCTGCAGGAGTGAGAGCAGATACGAAGGAGCACAGCTAGAGGTCACTTTGTAAGCAAACATCAGAGCTTTGAATTTGATGCGGGCAGCAACTGGAAGCCAGTGCAAACGGGTGAGTAGCGGAGTGACATGTGCTCTTTTGGGTTCATCAAAGACCACTCGTGCTGCTGCGTTCTGAAGCAGCTGAAGAGGTTTGATAGAACTAGCTGGTAGCCCGGCTAGCAGCGAGTTGCAATAGTCCAGTTTGGAGAGGACAAGAGCTTGAACAATGAGTTGAGCTGTATGTTCAGATAGGAAGGGTCGGACCTTTCTGATGTTGTAGAGTGCGAATCTGCAAGATCGGGCAGTTCTAGAAATGTGGTCAGAGAAGTTCAGTTGGTCATCAATCGTAACTCCAAGGCTTTTTACCATTTTGGATGCAGTGATGGTTGCTCCATCCATCTGGATTGAAAAGTTATGGTGAAGGGTCGGGTTGGCAGAGACTTCAAGCATTTCCGTTTTCATGAGGTTAAGCTGGAGATGATGATCTTGCATCCAGAGTGAAATGTCTGACAGGCAGGCTGAAATGCGAGCTGGAACCGAGGGATCATCAGGGTGGAAAGAGAGGTATAGCTGGGTGTCATCAGCATAGCAGTGGTAGGAAAAACCATGTTTCTGGATGACTGTTCCTAAAGATGCCGTGTAGATAGAGAAGAGAAGTGGTCCAAGCACAGAGCCCTGAGGTACCCCAGTGTATAGATGCTGTAGGTTGGACACCTCTCCCCTCCACGACACCCTGAATGACCTGTCCGAGAGGTAGGAACTGAACCATTGAATAACAGTGCCTGTGACGCCCAGTGACTCAAGCGTAGATAGCAGGATCTGGTGGTTTACAGTGTCAAAAGCAGCTGATAAATCCAGCAAGATGAGGACAGATGATTTAGAGTCTGCTTTAGCCAGTCTGAGGTCCTCCACGACCGAGAGCAGGGCAGTCTCAGTTGAGTGGCCTTTCTTAAAGCCAGATTGCTTGTTGTCCATGAGGTTGTTTTGAGTAAGAAAGTCTAGGACTTGATTGAACACTACTTTCTCCAAAATCTTGGCCATGAATGGAAGCAGGGATACCGGTCGGTAGTTTTCAAGTAGCGTTTGATCCAGGTTGGGTTTCTTTAGCAGAGGGGTTACCCTAGCCTGCTTAAATGAAGTAGGGAATAGACCAGAGTCAAGAGATGTGTTAATTATGTGAGTCAGTGTTGGTATGACTGCAGGAGAAATGGCTTGCAGGAGATGAGAGGGAATGGGATCTAGCGGACAGGTGGTTGCATGGCTTGATAGCACGAGATTGGACACCTCAGACTCAGAGAGCTGGGAGAAAGAGGTGAGCGTGTGTGGTGTTGGTGGTGTATCTTGCGTGTTTGTTGTAGGTGCAGCAAATTGAGCACTGATTTTTGCAGTTTTGGTATAAAAGAATGTAGCAAAGTCATCAGTAGTGAGTGTGGAGGATGCGGGTGGAGGAGGAGGGTGAAGGAGGGATGAAAATGTTTTAAAAAGCAAGCGAGGATTGGTGGCACTGTTGACTTTCTGACGGAAGTATGTCTGCTTTGCAGAAGTAACCTCAGTCGAGAAAGAAGACAGAAGAGTTTGGTATGTTATGAGCTGTTCAGGATTTTTTGTTTTTCGCCAGCTTCTCTCAGCAGCCCGAAGTTTTGAGCGATGCTCACGGAGAACATCAGAGAGCCAGGGTGCAGGAGGACTGGCTCGGGTTGGTCTGGATGTCAGAGGGCATAGTCTGTCTAGACATGATGTTAGCGTGGAGCAGAGTGTATCAGTTGCACTGTTCGTATCAAGTGCAGAGAGTTTGCAAGATGGAGGAAGAGAGTTAGAAACAATGGTGGATAGTCTGTTGGGTGAGAGAGAGCGTAGGTTTCTGCGAAAGGCAACTAGAGTAGGAGTGTGTGGCGGCTCAGGAGTAATGTGGATGTTGAGAGAGAGAAGGAAATGATCCAATGTTTGTAGTGGAGTTACTAGTGTTTGGTCAGCGAGGCATTGTCGAGTGTAAATAAGGTCTAGTTGATTACCTGATTTGTGAGTAGCAGAAGTAGGTGCTCTTTTGAGGTCGAAAGATGCAAGCAGAGTCTGGAAGTCAGCAGCTTGAGGTCTTTCTATGTGGATGTTGAAGTCACCTAGCACCAACAAGGGAGTGTCATAATCAGAAAAAGATGAGAGAAGAACATCCAGTTCATCCAAGAAGTGACCTAATGTACCCGGTGGGCGGTAGATGACAACCACATTTATGCGAAAGGGGTGGATAATGGTGACTGCATGGAATTCAAAAGAGCTGATTTTTGGCAGGGACGGTCTCTGAGTGAATTTCCATTCTTTGGAAATCAGTAGTCCAGTCCCACCCCCTCTCCCTGTCTGACGAGGGGTGTGGGAAAGAGAGAAATTAGTAGAAAGAGCTGCATGTGTAGCAGTGTCCTCCGGTCTCAGCCAGGTTTCAGTTAGAGCCATGAGACTAAAGTCAGAATGAGTGGCTATGGAGGTAATAAAATCTGCTTTGTTAACAGCAGATTGACAATTCCAGAGGCCCACAGAGAGATAGAGTTGTGAAATAGAGGATACATGAATTGATCGAAGGTTGTGAGTGTTGCGCCTGCAGCGTACCTCCCGTGCTCTGCGAGTATTAGTAACAACAGGAATTAGTAAACACATAATAAAGTGCAAGCAAAACAATAATGAGTGCAGAGAAAAGGGAAAAAAAATAAAGTAAGAAGTACTCAAGTGCTTTGTCGGTGTCTTTGCTCGGTGGAGTCGCACAGGTAGAGTCGATGGTCTTTACCCTCGCCGGTCTTCACACGAGGCGGGCTTCACACGAGGCTGCCGCGACCGCTGCCGCGGTGAGACTAGTCGCTTATATACACCCCCGAGCGCTTTGCTGATTGAGCTCAGGTGGACACGCCTCGAGAGTAAAAAAACACCCGAAACTGCGGCCGCGGGGGCGCGCGAAAAAACCTCCGGCTCTGCACGCAAGCTCTTACAGTAAACAAAAGGAAACAGTGGCTAAAACTTGCTAGTACTAAACACAGATAGCTGAAAAACAATTTTAGATGTCCAACAACCAATACACAACCAGCTGAAACAAGTCTAACTGTTCTCTAACCAAACACTAACACAGATAGCTGAAAACAATTTTAAATGTCCAACAACCAATACACAACCAGCTGAAACAAGTCTAAGCGTTCTCTAACCAAACACAGCAACTGAAAACAGGTCTAAATGTACTTACTCGGTGTTGCTCTCGATGCTACAGTGCTTCTCCTGCTAGCTAGACCAAATGTGTTCACATATATAGTCTTTACCTGGCGTTTGGACACGCCTCCAAAGTTACAAAGCACCCGAAACTGCGGCCGCGGGGGCGCGCGAAAAAACCTCCGGCTCTGCACGCAAGCTCTTACAGTAAACAAAAGGAAACAGTGGCTAAAACTTGCTAGTACTAAACACAGATAGCTGAAAAACAATTTTAGATGTCCAACAACCAATACACAACCAGCTGAAACAAGTCTAACTGTTCTCTAACCAAACACTAAACACAGATAGCTGAAAACAATTTTAAATGTCCAACAACCAATACACAACCAGCTGAAACAAGTCTAAGCGTTCTCTAACCAAACACAGCAACTGAAAACAGGTCTAAATGTACTTACTCGGTGTTGCTCTCGATGCTACAGTGCTTCTCCTCTAGTTCCTTATGATGAGATTTACCTTCTATATGCATCATGATGTGATTTACCTTCTATTTTCTAATCCCTATAGACAGGAAACAAAGTACCCAGGTAGCAAAGAATTGGCATAAAGCTGGCACAGCAGGCATTCTTATGGCACTGGCATACAGCATGTGGGCCAAACATGGCTCAGGTTTAGAAGAGGTGTCATTGTCTTTAAGACTTGGGCCAAATCAAATGTAGTATTTGACCTAGATGTTAAAAATTTAGATATGGGCCACGTAAGTTTGGCCTATCTCGATGAACTTTTAAATGCATTTAAATTATTTTTGACTAAAGAAAAATTCTACCAAACGGGTTGCTTCGAGAGAACGCGTGACCATAAAGCTTCATGGGTTTATCAAACTCATTGCAGTCATGACACACCAACATATCTGGCTCAGTTATGCGTTATTTACTTGGCTGAGACAAATATGGTCCATGTTTGGCCCTTGTATGAAAGCCACAATTGGTCCAATTATGTACCGTAATTCACTAAGGCATGTGGGCCAGGCAAAAGTTGATTGTGTGGGCCAGATCTGGGCCAGAGAAATTTTACTATGTAAGTAGTGACTTAAGGTTGAAGGAAAGTAGTGGAGTAAAAGTACCGATACTGCACTAAAAATGTATTTAAGGGAAAGTAAAGTACACACTTTTACTTTTACTACTTAGTAAATTAATTACAGTAGTTTGAATATTTGTTATTTGTTACTTTACACCACTGGGTGACATATATCACAGAAGAGTTCAAAAGAGGACAAATCATTGGTGTGCGTCTCGCTGGTGCATCTGTAACCAAGACAAAAAGTCTTTGTGATGTATCAACAGCCACATCCAACAGAAATAACTGTGGATGCAAGAGGAAGCTGTCTGAAATGGATGTCTCTTGCTGCAAAATTAAATGTGCACTTCAACTCTCCTGTTTCCACCAGGAGGGGTAGAGTTATGGGTGGGGTTAGGTTTCTAAAGACAAAAATTGAAAAGCCTAAATGTGTGTGAATAGGAGAGTGTGTGGGTGATTACTAGTACTATACACTCTCAGAAATACTGGAGCTGTCACTGGGGCGGTACATTTTCAAAAGACCTACCTAAAAAGTACCTTTGAGGTACCATTATAGATGCTTCAGGTACAAATAAATATGTACCTTTTGAAAAGTTACTGCCCTAGTGACAGCTCCTTGTTATTTCTGTGAGTGTACTGAAGGTTTTACTCTCTATGCTGGGTTGCAGCTGGAAGGGCATTTCACTGTGTAAATGATGGTTCATTCCACTGTAGTGACTCAGGCAGGGGGTTGTGATAACTAAACTAGTCCCCTACACTGCAAACATGACTGAAAATGACTTCAGGAAGTGGTTAGCAGGTGGCAAATGGGTGAGGGTGGAGCTCTTATCTTATCAGTCTGTCAAAAGTCACAAAGTTACAGCAGTTCTGCCAAACTAACCACAAGTTAGCCAAGGCTATGAGTGTTTTAAGTATATGATTGATAGACTACAAAAACTTCTAACATTTGGATAGCAGAATGTGCGTTTGGTAGTGTCTGTGTTGTAGTAAATTAGACAATTCTTGAGGTTAGAACCTCTAAAAAACTACTGACAAACCACAAATCTGTTTCTTTGGAGATTATGAGCTCCAATAATATTTATGCAAGTCGCAAAAGGAGGAAACCTGTCCAGAAAAGGTAATAGTTTTATTTTATATTGGTGTGTATTTTATATTGATGTTTTACCATCTTTTTTACCAAATTGCATTGGGCCATGTCTAAATCCATTCTAAAACATTGTTTAATTACCTCGGACCAGAATGAACCAGAACGCATTTGCTTAGTATGTAGGCGAACATTTGAGAATACACAGTGTGAGGACTGAGAGAGTACAGTATAACAGATTGATTTAAAAGTGTCTTATGGTTCTGAAGCAAATCTTCATATGACAAATTCCAAAATTGTCCTAAAACAGTAATGTTGTGTTTTTTTCTCTTTTTATGTTAGTGTGAAGCAGCCTCTTACATGTGTTAAATCCAATCCATCCAAGCGACACCGGGAGCGGATGAATGAAGAGCTGGACAGCTTGGCCAGCGAGATCCCTTTCCCACAGGAAATCGTATCCACGCTGGACAAACTCACCATACTGAGGCTAAGTGTTAGCTACCTGCGGGCCAAAAGTCACTTGAATGGTAATGCATGGTAAAATCTTCTGTTCAACATCTTGAACAGAAGATGTTGTCCAATTTCTGGCTGTATTGAATATTTTTATGCATTAGTCTCTCATTTAGATTATGAAAATGTGTCTAATTATTATTGTGGAAGGTGGCAAAACCCAAGTATTATGTAGTTGTGCTAAATTTGAGCTTTTGTAGCTTTTAGACTAAAATCATTTAATAGGAAAGGAAACACTTGAGAATGAGGAAAATTAATAAATTATTGAGGTTACATTATCTTACAAGGGTCTATATCACTTATCATTGCAGTATAAATTTTAATTTAAAGACAAAAAAGAGTTTTATATAATAACTTGATGTAGCGGAATTCAGTTTACAATTCAAACTAGTTTGTCCCGTGAACACTTAGCATTGGTTATATTAATTCTACACTGTTATTCTTAGCGGCCTCATAAAAATAACAATTCTTAATCAATTTATTTTTGAGCACCAAATCTGTTAAAAATATTAACAAAAGACATTCACCAGGCTTTATGCAACCGGATTTTCCCTTCAGATTTAATATGGAAGTAGGACAGAGCTACATGGAGTTCCTTATTTGTTTGCAATAGATTGAGCTTATCAGAGGACATCCCAGTCTGTCAGCAGTTTTATTGCAGGATGAACCATATTTGAGAAAACACAAGTAATATACAAAGGAAATATGCTTTGTAAGGTCATAAAAATAGGTGGTTCTTTGTGATGAATACATTTTATCTTGCAGCTGTCCAGAATATCTTCATGGTCGCATGAATCAAAATTCAAAGTACTTCTTACGCAATGCTGGTATTTGATAAAGAGATTATAAAGGGCTATGTAGGTACAGTAATTAATACTTGCAGGGCTTAGCTGTAAAATTGAACCCACTAGGACAACTGTTTTGAATTAACAAGGTCACTTTTCCTAAACCTGAAACAATTGTTTGCAATAGTTTTGAAAGTCTCAAAGAGATTAGTTGCATTGATTTATATTCGGTTATATTTGCCAATTTTCCATCTCATTTGTTTTAATGTAAAGTAGATACATTTAAAAAGCTTAGTTTTGGTAAGGGTTTTTTTTCTTTTACTAACCAAGTTAACTCAAAACATAACATAACAGTACTATTGTTGTCACATCACTGGTTCGTTCCTGCTGCTCCAATCGCCATTCTCCCTCACCATCTCGTTCCCTCAACTCCAATCATCACTCTCCTTCTCCAGCCACCACTCACCACACCCTTGCACAATCACCGGAATACTAATTACACAAACCTGCACCAGCAATCACCAGTCCCTTATAAAGACTCACCTTTTCCAGCCATACAACAGCTGGAATCAAAGTCAGATGGTTCACCTCACCCTCTCCCCTGCTCACCTTCTTCCGTGGATGTTTCCCTTCTCCTGTGGAAGTTTCCCTTCTCCCGTGGATGTTTCCCTTCTCCAGTGGATCTTTCTCCTAACCTGTGGATGCACATGCTGTGGTTAAGGGAAGTGACTTTATACTCTGATGGTTGAATGAAGATCCTTGTTTACAATGTGAATCGCTTACAAGACTGCTGTCATTCCAAGAATATCACTTACGTGCTTCTCCTGTTAAACTATCCACATTGTTTTGAATAAATTGACAAAAAGAGATAACCATCCTTGCCTTCATTGTGTGATTGTGACAGGATTCCAGCCCTGAAGACAAACACACATAGTAATGGAAGCTAACGCTGTGCTAACAGGAAGTTCACCAGACAGTTCGCTGGAACGGTACATTCCATGCGACAGACACTACCTTCCGCTCCCATGAGCGCCGCTACAACCCCAGTGGTCATTACGAATACACCCCTCGCTTGCCCCATGAGCTACTCAGGCGATCCTAATACCTGCAATGGCTTTGGACTGCAGTGCTCATTTTACATAGAGGCTAATGCTAACCAATTTCCCAATGAGATTTCCAAAGTTGCTTTCACCATCTCCCTTCTTACAGGAAGAGCTCTACAGTGGGCAGATGGGCTCTGGAATGCAAGCAGCCAGTGATGGCTACCTACCAGTCGTTTATGAGTCATTTCAAAGAGGTGTTTGCTGTACCACTTACCCCCACTATCTGTACATGATGAACTGATAAACCTGAAACAAGGTAACTCCACCATTCACGACTTCACATTGCAATTCCGAGTAGTCACCATTAGCAGCGGCTGGAATCAAGTGGCCCTCCTCACCACTTACCGGAAAAATTTAAAGCCTCAAATTCGTAGACAGATGGTAATTTATGATGACAATGCCAACCCAGAAACTTTTATTAAGAAAGCCATCAGTGTGTCACAGCACCTCTCTGCCTGTCCATCCTCTTTGTCTGTTTACCCTGTTTCACCCACAAGAGCTCCATCACCACCATCGGACCCAGAAGAACCCATGATTACAGATGTCTTCTGTTTTGCATTTGCCGAACGACTAAGACACATCCATAATCACCTTTGCCTATACTGTGGAGAATCCAACCATCTCATCTCGGCCTGCCCAGTTCGCCCCACTCGCCTAATGGTGAGTAAAGTCACACTCACTCCATGAGTGGGACACAAAAATTGTCCTACTCATTCTTCCTCAAGCCAATGTGGCTTGTCGACATAAAATGGAGCACCGGAGACATTCAAGGATGGAGTTCTGCATGCACCACAAATGGTCACATTGCTCTCCCTGCTGTTCACACTCCGCATCGTACCTCCCTTTCTACCTCATCGTACCTCCACCACTATGGAAAACTCACCTCCTTCTTCAAACCCCTCTATTCCATATACACCCCCTACCTCTACGTTTTTAGCAAGGAACGAGCCACACAGTTACCCACATCGGTCCTGGGACTGTAGTATCGACCTGCTGCCTAACGTCAACTACCACATGGTAGGATTTATCCCCTATCCCCTCCTGAGCACGAGGTGATGGAGGATTACATCAACGAGGCGCTCAGTCAAGGGTTCATCAGACCATCTACCTCCCCAGCCTCATCCTGCTTCTTCTTTATTGCCAAGAAGGATGGAGGACTGAGGCTTTGTGTAGATTACAGGGTCTTTAATGCAGCCACAGTCAAGTTTGCCTACCCTTTGCCTCTGGTTCCGGCTGCCTTGGAAGAGCTCTGCGAAGCCTGCATCTTCACCAAGCTTGACCTCCAAAGCGCATACAACCTTATCCATATCCGGGAAGGGGACGAGTGGAAAACTGCTTTCATCACTCCCTTCGGTCACTATGAATATCAGGTGATGCCCTATGGCCTTTTTTAAAGTTTTATGAATGAGATCTTCAGAGACTTCTTTCATCATTTTGCTATAATTTACATAGATGACATCCTAATTTTTTCCCGTAATCTAGCAAAACATCAATCTCATGTCCAAAAAATCCTCCAACGTCTCCGAAAGAATCATCTCTATTTAAAAGCCGAAAAATGTGAGTTCCACCAACCCTCGATCTCCTTCCTTGGGTGTGTGATCTCTGCTGAGGGGGCCAGCATGGAAAGAAGCAAAGTGGACTCCATTTCCCAGTGGGAAGAACCTAAAACTCTGAAGGAGTTGCAGAGGTTTCTGGGATTTGCCAACTTTTATCGACGGTTTTTTATCGACCTCAAGGAAGTGTTTACCACTGCACTTGTTCTCCATCATCTGGATCCCACACAGCCTGTCATTGTGGAGGTTGATGCGGCTGATGCCGGAGTTGGAGCCATTTTATCACAGTGGTCTGGTGAGCCCCGAACCCTCCATCCGTGTGCATACTTTTAATGGAAGTTATCACCAGCTAACCAGAGTTATGGCATCGGGGACCACGAGCATTTAGCCATCAAGCTGGCCTTGGAAGAATGGTGTCACTGGCTTGAAGGAGCACAGTTCCCTTTTACAGTCATAACAGACCACTAAAACCGGTATCTGCGCGATGCTGAATGCAGGCCAAGCTTGCTGGTCCCTATTCTTTGCCCGTTTCAATTTCAACATAATCTACCAACCAGGCCATAAGAATATTAAGGCCGATGCCCTCTCTTGGATGTATTCACCAGAACCAATTTCTGATACCCCCGAACCAGTCCTACCTTCCACAGTCTTCCTTGCTCTCATCCTGTGGCAGTCGGACGAAGAGATCTGAGCTGCCGGTGCTGAAGAACCAGCACCCCCCGAACTCCCTCCTGGTCGTATGTACATGCCTTCCAGATGCCGTATTTCACTCCTGGATAGTGTGCACACCTCCCTCAGCTCAGGACACCCAGGCAGCAGGCGAACCCTCTCGCTCCTCCAACAGAGGTATTGGTAGCCCAATATGACCAGGGATGTCACCCAGTACGTCCAGGGTTGCTCAATCTGTGCCATCACTGCCACGTCTCCTCGTCTGCCCGAAGGTAAATTAGAGCCACTGCCCATTCCCCGCCAACCCTGGACCCACTTAGGAGTAGACTTTGCCACCAATTTACCTCCATCACAAGGATATACCACATTCTTGTTGTTGTAGACCGCTTTCCAAGTTCTGCAAATTAATCCCTTTGAAAAGTCTCCCCACAGCTCTAGAAACGGCTGAAGCCCTCTTTCATCATGTCTTCTGGAATTACGAGCTCCCCGAGGACATTATATCTGATCGGGGTCCACAAGTCATATCCAGGGTCTAGTGGGCACTCTTCCAACTACTGGGCACTACCATCAGTCTGTCCTAAGCTTATCACCTGCAGACAAACGGTCAGACCGAGCATTAAACCCAAGAGATTTCCCGCTATCTCCGGACGTACTGCTCACAACATCAGAACACCTGGAGCCAATATCTAATGTGGGCTGAGTATGCACAGAATTTCCTTCAACAATCTTCCACCAGTCTAACACCCCTTTAATGTGTTTTAGGATACCAACCCTCCTTGTTCCCATGGTCCGGCGAGACCTCTGAAGTGCCTGCGGTAGATCACTGGTTCCGCGAGGGTCTGGGACTCAGCTCATGTCCATCTCCAGCAGGCAGTACGGAGGTATACTAACGCTGCCAATTGTCACCGTCTACCCAATCCTATCTATCAACCGGGAGAATAGGTATGACTTTCCACAAGGGACATCTGCCTCTGTCTGACATGCCGCAAGCTGAGTCCCCGCTACATAGGATCGTTCACCGTGCACTCCCAGATCAACCAAGGCACCTTCTGCCTCAACCTCCCTCCACAATATCGTATTGCACCCACCTTTTCATTTATCCTTGCTCAAACCCTATTTTGACCCTGTCTCTCCTACCTCCACAGACCCGGAACCCGACCAAGCTGAAATCATCCCAGACAACATCTACCAAGTCAAAGAGATTCTAGACCCCACTCACCTTGACGAGTTCCTCACCTTGACGAGTTAACTCAAAACATAACATAACAGTACTATTGTTGTCACATCACCAGCTTGTTCCTGCTGCTCCAATCGCCATTCTCCCTCACCATCTCGTTCCCTCAACTCCCAATCATCTCTCTCCTTCTCCAGCCACCTCTCACCACACCCGTGCACAATCACCAGAATACTAATTACACACCTGCATCAGCAATCTCCAGTCCCCTATAAAGAATTACCTTTTCCAGTCGTACAATGGCTGGAATCGAAGTCAGATGGTTCACCTCACCTTCTCCCCTGCTCACCTTCTGTGGATGTTTCTCTTCTCCCGTGGATGTTTCGCTTAACCTGTGGATGCAAATGCTGTGATTAAGGGAAGTGACTTTATACTCTGATGGTTGAATGAAGATCCTTGTTTACATTGTGAATCGCTTACAAGACTGCTCTCATTCCAACAATATCACTTACCTGCTTCTCCTGTTGAACTATCCACATTGTTTTGAATAAATTGACAAAAAGAGATTACCATCCTTGTCTTCCTTGTGTGACAATTGTGAAAGGTTATTATATTTTAGACAAACTGTTTCCATTTTATTAAATAATATATTTTATTTATTTTATGGCAAAGCTGAGTTTTCAACATCAGATTTCAGTTTGACATGATGCTTCAGAAATCATACCACAATATGCTGATTTGGTGCTCAAAAAAAAAAAAAAGTTTTAGACCCTGCATCCACTAGAATGGAGATCACATGCCAGGTGCTTTCAAAGCATTTGACCAAATTTGAAGCCTTTTCACCATGATATTGGACATTTGTCATCTAATCAATTAGCTGTGAGCCTCTGCCTATTGTAATTTGAAAATACAGGTGTAGAAAAGGCAGCACTTTGTTCTAAACACAGAATTTTTTATTGTTTGTATTAAAATTTACAAAGATTATATAGAAAAAAGATCACATTTAGTTAATAAAGTTAAAAACCAATTTCCACGCATTAAATTACAACTTTAAAAAAATGGTCAGGCTGGAAAATGACCAGCTTAATCCGTCTAAAACCAGCTTGACCAGCCTGGTTTAAGCTAGACATATAGCTGGTTTTGGCTGGGCTTCCAGCCTACCTGTCTAGGTTGATCAAGCTGGTTTTAGTTGGTCATTTTCTAGCCTGACCAGCTAAGACCAGGCTGGAAATGGCTGGAAACCAGCCTGGAAATGGCCAAAACCCCTCTAAAACCAGGCTGGTTGACCAGCTAAAACCAGCCAACCAGCCTAGGCTGGTTTAAGATGTTTTTTTCTATAGGGATCAGCTTAGATACGAATCATTAACCATTCAAACTGTTTAATTGTCTCCAGTTCTCCACTTAACCATCTGTCTTACACATTCACCATGTTTGTGGTATTTCAAGTCCAATACACGCACTGTTATGGTCAATAATAGTCAAGAGGAAGAGCATGGATCTGCTCTTCTAATTCTTATATTGGAAATAGTTAGTCATCTGGTTAACTTTTAAGGATAATACAAATTGGGACACCCATTTTTTCAAAAGTTATTTTGACAAACAATATGCAAATTGTGGCTAAGCATTGATAGGTGCTTCCACACTAGCATTGCTGAAAAGATGAGATATACTTAGCTTCGTAAAACCTGTCTCTGTGCTGGCTCTCTAGTCTGTAGAAAAGCAAACTAGATTTTTTGGTAAAACCCAGCTTTATCACACAAAACATATCTATCATATTTATTAATGGTCAGAAAAGTCTACAAAAATAATAAACAGGGAAAAAATAAACAGGAGGGCTAATAACTCCAATAATTCCAATTCATTTTGCATTTGAAAAAGACTTTTATAGGTGGTGATGAAACACTGAGCCAGTTTGCCTTGATTTCAGATTGGTTATTTTACTCTAAACCAAGCTGGATCAGTTTTTATTAGAAATCTAAAGCGTGGCAATTTTAAAAAGCATGTCATTGTTGGAACCATATGCACATGACAGCTGTGCCAGACAGTACACACACACACGCACGCACGCACGCGCACACACACACACACACACACACACACACACACGCACACGCACACGCACACGCACACACACACACACACACACACAAACAAAGCAGATCCAGCCATCACCAAGGACACCAATATGGTCTGATGAGTTACATGAACACTAACACTGCAGTGGCTACATTTCTTTCACTAAAGCAATGTTTTATATTATGTTTTATAATATACAACTGCAAGTTTAAATGTACTTGTTTTGCTTTTGTCAAGCTTCCCCTGATGCAACACCGATTCAGACATACTACAGTCCAGAGCAGTTGCAACTAGAGAACTCTACTTTTCTGGAGCTAAACTTTATTTGCAGGTTAAGATGTCTGTTGGACAGCACTTCTGGCTTTCTTGTAAGTTATTAAAGAATCATAAATAAAAAGTAAAAAAATAGACAAATTGATTATTAGACACTACATTCAAAAGTTTTTGGACACCCCTCCAAATCACTGAATTCTGGTTGAAGTCACTTCATGCACACTGCTTCTACAGACATCTGAGAAAGTATGGGTCACTGTCAGGAGTTCAGTGATTTCAAGCGAGATACAGTGATAGGTTGCGACCTGTAAGATATGTCTTTAAGTAAACCATGCTACCACTGGACTCTTGATAAGTTTCAGCATACTCATACATTTTGGACAATTTCATGCTTTTGACTTTGTGGGAACAGTTTGAGACATGAATGAGTGTGTTTTGGTGTGGAGGAAAACTTAAGTGGAGTGCATAAAGTCCCGACTTCAACCTGATTGAACATATTTTGGATAAATTAGAGCAGAGACAGTGAGCCAGCTTGGCAGGGGTGTAGCAAGTGAGGGGAAAAGGGTGACAGGAGTGCATGGGGCCCTGGCAATTTAGGGCCCCAGCAAATTCACTTAAATGGTCACCCCAACCCCCACCCCCCCACAACTTTGTAACCCAGATGTAGATCAAATTATACGTTCAATATGGAGGAAAATGTCTACTACTGTCACTACTTTTTAAGCAGCAACCATGTAGCAAAATTGGCCTATTGTACTCTTTTGTATCTTAAAGAGCCCATATTGTACATGAAATAGGGTCATATTTAGGTTGTAAGGGTCTCCAACAACAGTCTAATATGCATGCAAGGTCAAAAAACACTGTCATGGTCTTATAATCTGCATTTATTGTTACCTAATTATCCCAGCGACTCCCATATGAATCGTTCAGCGATTCCTTTGTTCCCAACCCCCTCCTCAGCGCGAAGCTAATGTGCGCTGATTGGACCGATGACAGCCTGCTGCGATTGGTCGACAGTGACAGCCTTCAGCGCGAGACAGAGTGAAATGCCCAGCAGATAATCAACAATATAAAAGTAGTCACAGTGCATACACGCTTCATAGTGTAAGGCTTTTTTCACACACACACACACACACACACACACACACACACACACACACACACAACCCTCCTCAGAAGAACTGGGGAGATCGACGCAAGTCTCCTAGCTGTCACACACTCGACCTGCTTTCTCTCTCTCTCTCTCTCTCTCTCTCTCTCTCTCTCTCTCTCTCTCTCTCTCTCTCACACACACACACACACAACCCTCCTCAGAAGAACTAGGGAGAGCGACGCGAGTCTCCGGTCTCCTAGCTGTCGCTCACTCACTCGACCTGCTCTTTTTCTCTCTCACACACACACACACAAACAAACACACACACACACACACACAAACACATCACGCTCCTCAGAAGAACTAGGGAGAGCGACGCGAGTCTCCGGTCTCCTAGCTGTCGCTCACTCACTCGACCTGCTCTTTTTCTCTCTCTCACACACACACACACACACACACGCACACACACACAAACAAACACAAACACACAAACACATCACGCTCCTCAGAACAACTAGGGAGAGCGACGCGAGTCTCCGGTCTCCTAGCCGTCGCTCACTCACTCGACCTGCTCTTTTCCTCTCTCACACACAAACACACACACACACATCACGCTCCTCAGAAGAACTAGGGAGATCGACACGAGTCTCCTGTCTCCTAGCATTTAACTTTAAATCCGTAAACAAAGCGGCACGCGTCGCGTTTTCAACGTGGCTTACATGCGATAAGAGAATATAAAGAGCAACCGCGTGTACTGTACCAGGTTAACAAGTAACAAAACAATAAATACATTAATTTGCAAGCTAGAGTAAACGAGGCAACAATTTTAATCGCACTTACTTACACTAGTGAATAAACCTTAACCACTGACTCTTCACAGTTTCATCTTTGGGTAGAGACTGTCAATATTATCCATCTGAGCACAGCGTGACTTCATTCGACCTGCGGCGTCTGTGTGTGTGTGTCTTCAGGTTTCAAATCTCCCTGGTTTGCGCGCATAACTACTGGCGAGGCTTGTGTTTCGTGGCTGCGTCATCGCGAAACACCTAATGACTCGTTATCAAGGCGACTCGTTTGAAGCACTATGAGTCGACTCTTTTATAGATGAATCAATAATTTTAAACACTGTACACTTACAGATTTAAGCCTTAGCTGGATATTTCACTTCACTTAGAGCTGTGTTACACACTACATGGAAGGGCATTTTCAAAAACCCATAATATGGGCTCTTTAAACATCACTTTTTAATACAAAAAATCTTGCATTGTCTCTTGATATTAGGTTCAGTTAGAGCACAAGTGTCAAATCCAGTTCCTGGAGGGTAGCAGCACTTCACAGTTTAGTTCCAATTCTAATTAAACTCACCTGATCAAACTAGTTGAGTCCTTCAGGCTTGTTTGAAACCTACTATCAAGCATGTTGAAGCAGGGTTGGAACTAAACTGTGTTTTGCGGAGTTTGACACTCCTGAGTTAGAGGGTCATATAGGAAGACTTAATATTATATATCCTGAGAAATCCCAGATAAAACTGCACATTTTGTTCTAGTATTTAAGTATGATTAAGGTAGTCTATGGTATGTGTTTACATTTGTGACTCTGGACCACAAAAACGATTTATACATCGCCTGAATTCTGAATAAATAAGCTTTCCAATAATGTAATTTTTAGGTTTTGTTTTTTTAGGACAGCATGATTTTTGCCAGAGAAAATCTTGAATCTGAGGGATCAAGATAATCAAAATATTGAGAAAATTGCCCTTAAAGCTGTCTGAATAAAGTACAATGCACAATACTAATCAAAAACAGTACACTGGAAACCCTAATGTTGTCTTTACTTAAACATTTAAGTAAAGTTGACTGAACATAACTTAAAGTTTTGCATTTTGGACCTATCACTTAAAAACATGAGTTAATTATGTACCATGAAAATGCATAAACTTAAGATTTCAAGTGTAGTGAGCTCAAAATCATAATTGATCCTTTGAAAAAAAATAGGTCATTTTCACAAATTTAGTCTTGACTGTAAATTTCTAATGTGCAAGGTCTTTTTTTTTTTTTTTTAAATCACATGGCTTCAGGTATAATTATTCATCATAATGTGAATAAATGGCTATATATATATATATATATATATATATATATATATATATATATATATATATATATATATATATATATATATATATATATATATATATATATATACACTCTGATATACATTTACATATATCAGATTTACATATATACATTTATGTATTTATATACATTTTACTCCGAATCAGTGACCTTTTTTCTTTTTTTTTTTGTAGACTATACTTAAATTGTTTAGTTCACCAAACTTAGTACTAAGTTTGGGGAACTGAACAATTTAAAGTTTAGTGAACTAAACAATTTAAGTATCGTCTGCAAAACCGGCAAGTAAAATAAACTTAAATAAGCAAGTTTTGGGAGACTCCATTACTCAATTAAATTGAGACAACGAGTTTACTCAATTAATTTTGTTCAGTCAACTTATTAGGGTTTTCAGTGTAGGAAATTTATCAAATATATCAAGTAACATGATATTTACTTAGTATTATAATACTTTTTGACATAAAAGAGAAATCAATAATTTTAACCCTTACAAAGTATTTTGAATATTTCCAGATATATACATTGTGCAACATAAGACTGATTTTATGTGGTCCAGGGTCACATATGGTCAAATGGGTTAAATGAATTGCTTGTATTTTTATAGGCTGTGAACTTCCAGGGCCGATTGAAGTTCTTGTATGGGCAGAATGAGAATACAGCAGATGGCAAACGCATCCCGCCTCAGCTGGCCCTGTTTGCCCTGGCCTGCCCTCTACAGCCACCTTCAATTCTGGAAATCCGCACCAAGAACTTAATGTTCAAAACCAAGTATAAGCTGGATTTCACACCCATTGCATGTGACACAAAGTAAGAAAGAAGTTTCTATCAATCATGTGTACACTCAAAAACTGGTGTTTGATGATTGTTCAATCTACTTATTTAAACTGAGCTAAAACAACACAATTATTGCATTTTTTTGTTGGTGGCAAATCAATTGATTTGTTTATTCCATTTAAATTTGTAAAATCTAATAAATTAATTTAATTCCTTCATGTTCTCAACACAAATCGATTGCATGGAACCTAGCATTTTTTACAGTGTAGTTTAGATTCTTTATTTTATAATTACTTTACCTTTTGAGAGTTTTTTCTTCTTAAAATAGCTGACTTATAAGTTGATGCAGTTTCCTGCTATGCACTCTTATAATAAGTATCTTTGTATCTCTCAAAGCCACATGTTTTTTTTTTTTTTTTTTTTTTTCCACAGATGGAATATTGTTCTCGGCTACACAGAGGCAGAGCTCTGTAATAATGGTTCAGGCTATCAGTTCATCCATGCAGCTGACATTATGTACTGTGCTGAGGGCCACATGCGGAGTAAGACTCACTTTCATCACATATAGACAAAGAAAATACACTCACTCACTCACTCACTCACTCACTCACTCAAATAATGCACAATAATATACAATTTAGTACTTTAATGTGGTTGCTTGTTGTGCAAGAAACATTGATAAATGTGTATATACTGTACATAGATCTTATTTTAAGTGTAAAAATTTAAATGTACTCACCCTCAAGCTCTGTTATTAATAATGGTAGCAAGACTAGTTAATGTTATTTAAATTAGTTAATAATTTCTCTTCCCTGCAGTGATGAGGACGGGTGAAACTGGGTTGACTGTTTTCAGACTGTTGACTAAACAGAACCACTGGGTTTGGGTTCAGTCCAACGGCAAACTTGTCTACAAAAATGGGCAACCAGATTGCATCATCACATCTCATAGAGTTATAACGTATGCCCTTATTTTTTTCTTTGCTATTTATTTGGTGTCTCTTTTTATATTAATTATTATTTTATATTATTAATTATTATTTTATATTATCTGTTTAATTATTATAAAATAATTACTTGAGATCAAATGTTTACTGTTTATTTATACATAAGTGATTTTAATAATATTAGATGTGCTATTTTTGCCCAGTCCACAGCTCTACAGATGTCTATTAGATGTCTACTGGCACAGCCAGTGGTGAAAAGAGTACAGAAAAATCATACTCAAGTAAAAGTACCATTACTTGCCTAAAAATGTTGTGCAAGTAGAGTAAAAGTATCAGATGTAAGTATTACTCAAAGTATGAGTAAAAAGCCCTTTCAAAAGTACTCAAGAGTAGTGAGAAGTGAGTATTATGCTGTAAAAAGTTGATGCATTTACATGTAATTTGTGGATTTGTGTAAACGTAACATTCTGTGGTGCATTTAGTTATTGCTCAGGAGGCACACAATGTCGTAAGACTATAATATTAGGTTCGATTTAGGATGTGATTTCAGGTGACCAAAATTCAATGTCTAGCCAGCGACTAAGAACAACGTTATTTTAATGTCTAATAACGACGTCAAATAATGTTGATATTTTGTTGATTTTATGTTGAGTTAGAAAGTGACCAAAATCGTCAAGCCAACATCTTAAACCAATGTCATATTGATGAAAATATTGACATTTATTCACCAGGTATAGCAACCAAAATCCAACGTCTGATAGACATCATAGTGGTAACATCCACACAACGTCAAGCTGCAACATCATTAGACATTGATATTTCGTAGACTTTAGGTTGGACGTCGGACGTTCTTCTCATCAGTAACATACATCTAAACAGTCTCTGGTCCAATGCGTGTAAAGATTTTGAACATCTTCGTGGTCACTTTTAATGCTTCTAAACAGTTTGCTGCAATTATAAATCGCCCATGTCTTGAGGTAGTTCATTATGATGCTATTTACTGTACCTCTTCTATGTGTGATTTGATTGGACAATCAAATGAAGGAAATCACTGGACTGAATTTTCTAATCCCCATAGACAAGAAAAAAGTAGTGGAGTAAAAGAACCAATACTGCACTAAAAATAATCTCAAGGGAAAGCAAAAGTACACATTTTTAAAACTACTTTGTAAATTACAATTCCTGAGAAAACTACTTAATTACAGTAATTTGAGTATTTGTAATTTGTTACTTTACACCACTGGGCACCGTATGCTTTCTTTGGGGGGATTTTGGAGCAGCAGGAGGACGCTGTCAGCGAGGAGCAACCAGCGTGGATGCCTTGATCATGACTTGGTGGTCATGAGAGCATAGCCAGCCACCATGCGGAGCCCATGCATCAAGCCTGAACAAGAACTGCCCTTGTGCAGCCCAGCCAACACCTGTGCTTGGTATTGTTGTGAGTGGCTTCCCTTGCAGCAGTGTGGACTCTAGCCATGAGAGACACAAATAACCCACATGCCTTGGATTGGGGTTTCGGCTTAAAGCCCACCTCATTGGGGAGCCCACCATCTGGGGAATACCCTCATACATGCTGTCGTATGAGCACAAGGATCAAGTGGAGAAAAGCGCCCTTTATACCTGTGTTAGCTCACTGTGTACTCCTGGGAAGAAGGGAATGGGGGACCTGGGAGATTTTACATCTTATGTTAGCCCTTATGTTGCACCACTCTAGTTGGTCCTGTGGCTGGACCAGAGGTGATGACACCTTCGCACCCACTGTGGAAGCAACCCAGGAAACCACAGCCATCATGCCTGACTCCTGACTCTAGATCAGTGACCACGCTTTGCACACCAGAGGGTGGTAGTGGGCCCAGTCTGTCATCTAAACATGACAATTCGCACTCCAATGCCGCGATGATGTCCAGTTTCATCAAGTGAAAGCGTGGCCTCAAAGCTTGGATAGAGCACACTGTGGAGGAGTGCAAGTGCGAGTTTTGCAAGTGCGAGCCGAGATCTGTAGATCTTGCAGTGAGGATATGAGCTGTCTGTGCGCACCACATCAACATGCTGGACCCCCAGATATGTGATGCAGTACTCGTGCCCATCATCCAGAGATAGGAAAGGAACCACCGCATCCAGAAATGCAGTCAGAACAACAACAGTGTTGCTCTCTTAGGGAAATCTGCTCTTTTTTTTTTGGACTGCTCTTTTAGAAGTACCTAGCGAAACACAGAGGGTACATCACCCAGCTTGAAGGCTGCTGTCTGCATCATCACCCACAATGGATACATAAAGCTTGATCTCTCTGGATTCAGCTCAGAAGAAGATGTTTCTTCAGTCACGTGAGGCTTCTGAAGCGAAAAGTCTGGCTTGCTGTCCTTCCGGTGCAGGTTATATTATATATAATAGAATTATTCATTCATTCATTCATTTTCTTTTCGGCTTAGTTCCTTTATTAATTCAGGGTCGCCACAGCGAGATAAACCGCCAACTTATCCAGCACATGTTTTACGCAGTGGATGCCCTTTCATCTGCAACCGATCTCTGGGAAACATTCATACACACTCATTCAAACTCATACACTACAGACAATTAGCCTACCCAATTCAAATTATATTAAATATAATATAATAATAATATACCACCTGTGAGGAGTTGTGCTTAGCCAAGAGTTTTACTCTAGCAATTCCCAATGTGTCAGTAGACGCAACGTTGAAGGTCCCGATTTAAAGGGGAACTATGTCACATTGAAAATTTGTTTCTTTGTGAAACCACACTGAATATTTGATTTTATCTTAATTAAGATAAAATGGACTTGTGGAGCTGCGCATCGATGGTTTTGCTCTTTAGTGTTTGTACTTCCAGCAGTGAAATTTAAACTGCACTCAACTGAACTAAACTGAACTTCAACTCTGAAAACTGGACTGACACAGTTTCAATTTACTAGAACTTCTATGTTAAGCTGCGTTGACACAGTCTACATTGTAAAAGCACTATAGAAATAAACATGAATTGAATTTAAATGACTGGGCAAGATGTTGCAGTATTCAGTTTGAAGATGTAAGCTTAGAAAAACTTCATTGCAGGGACGTTTATACCCTTCAAATCCACTTTTTTTTCCTTTAAAATCAGCATGAAATCTAAATTTGCAATGTTTAATTTGGTTTTGGTGTTTAATTTAAGGTTTATTGCATGGTATTGAGGGATTTTGTCTTTGATAGGGCTGAGGAAGGTGAGGAGAACCTGAGAAACCGTGCAGTGATGCTTCCCTTCAGCTTCACTACAGGCGAGGCTGTGCTTTGTGCCATAAACCGGCCCACATCTTCAGATGGCAATGCTCAACCTAGAACCACTAGAACTGTTGACCCTGACTCATTGCTGGTCTCTTTGCTGAAGCAACCCAAGTCAATATGTTTATCTCCTGCAGATGAGCGCTCAGTGCTGGTACAGAGCTTAAGGTACAAGGATCAGGATGGGAGCTATTCCATTAACTCACAAGAAAGTGTTCTTTCAGTCTCTGGAAGCTGTCCATTCAAACAAGAGTCAAATCTCAGCTCTGAAGGAGATGACAGCTGCGAAATCCTGAACTTCATGGAAAGTTTAGGGATCAGCCCAGAAGATTTAAAGTCCCTTCAACAAGATGATCTGTTCATCAAAATTGATTTTGACAGACATAATGACATGGCAGACCTCTCAGATGACATTTTATCTTATGTACAGCAGTCTCTTAAAACAAAGATGGACTGTATGGTTCCAAATAACACCCAGGGCAATGTGAAGGAGCAGGAACTCATCAGTAACCCTGCCCAGACATTAATACTAAATGATTCATGTGATAATAATACATTACTACCTCAGGAACAACAAATGACTTTCATAACAGAAAAGATTGAACCAAAGATTCAGCAATTCACACAAATACAACCTCATATTTCACAGAAGGCAATACCAGCTCTCCAAATAGATCCTCATGAACACCAAGACACAAGGTATCAGTCATGCAATGGGACAGGAATCACACTACCCAAAATTTCACACAACACAATTCAGACAATAAGCCAAAACTCGCAACGCTCAAACCTTCCACCTTTCCATGGGCAGGTGTGTGATGCACTCAGAAGTCCTCAGGCTTGTGGGAACATGGCTGAAGTTATAGAAAGCCACATACAGCAGGTTTCTCCACTCTTGCAGCCAGAGCTCCAGCCATCTGAATGCTTTTACCTGGAAACGCCCATTCTGGATCCAAAGCGGTGCATCAGCTGCTCCCAACAGCTCTCTTCACCTCATTTTACTGAAGGTGATCCTGTTGAGTTTACCACTCAGGACCTAGAGGACCTGATAATTAACATGAATGGTATTGGAGAGAGGAACATCTACTCAGGCCAGGACAGAGGAATGGGCAAAACATCGAGCCTGGATCAACAAGCTTACATCGGAACAGTAAGAACCAAAGCATTCCTATGAAGCTCAATTGCCTTCACATTTTTTGGCATTTAATGTTCCAAGAAGAACGAACCCATTTTAAACAAAAAACAGCATTTACTGTTAGAATTTATTGATAAAAGGGACAGAATTTTAAAGAAATTACCAAAACACAAGCTTCTATCAGTTATTGGATGGGAGGTGCACAGTGAGTACTAAAAAAGTACTAAAGTACTAAAGTTTTGTTCACGCTTCAACTGAAGTGATATAGACTAAGGGTGCACTCACATTAGGTACAGTTGCCTTGAACCGTGCCAAAGCGTGAATGTTTACAAGTCGATCTCAAAGGTACAGTAGTGTGGGTAGATCGCATGGCATTAAAAAATAGACGTCAGCCTATCATCCATTCTCACAGAAATTTGTTGCTTGATTAACATACAGGGCAGCCAGTCTGTATTCTGACCTTTTCTGACACATGGGTAACCATAGAGTTACGGAGTGTCGAAAGCAGGTAGTGAAGTTGACGTGGTGAAGTCCAAATATTGTTCCACAATGATCATTTGGTAGTGGGCTTGAGGCTATCAGCAGCTACTGTCCAGACTATGCAAGGTATGCGTTCAGAGTTCAGATGCAAAAACTTTTAAGTGCCACCTAAAATGTTATTCTAAAATGAGCATTTTTTTTCAATCTCTTATGTGTAGATTCAGTCATTTTAAGAAAATGTTGCTTTCATTGCCTTTAACATGAAATAACTGAACATAAATATAAGAGGCTGTAAAAAATGCTCAGAAGAAAATTCCAGATAGCACTTAGAGGGTTTTGCACCTGAACTCTTCATGCATTGTAAAAAAACAGAATTATCAATATGTTTATAAATTAATATATGTTTTGCTTTTTTAATATTAGGCAGATCATTTTGATTGGTCATTTTATAAGTACCCCTGATTTAGATTAAGTTCTATCAGTGAATGATTTATTTAAATAATTTGAGTCTAATAATTAGAAAGACCCAAAAGTCATTTGTTCATTATTTGGAGTACACTGGATGCACTGTGTATTTCATTTACCTAACATTGATTGGCCCTTTAGTTATTTGTTTGTACATTGGACAACATTGGTCACACTGTTATTGGTACTTCCAATCAATTTAATTCAATTTGCAAACTGTAAGCTATAAAAGTTTCATTCATTCATTCATTCATTTTCTTTTCAGCTTAGTCTCTTTATTAATCTGGTGTCGCCACAGCAGAATAAACAAGCAACTTATCCAGCACAGCAGTTTTACACAGCGGATGCCCTACCAGCTGCAACCCATCGCTGGGAAAGATCTATACATTCAAATTCACACGCTACGGACAATTTAGCTTAACCAATTCACATTCTGCAGGTCTTTGGACTTTTGGGGGAAACCGGAGTACCCGGAGAAAACCCCCATGAACATGAAATGTAATTGTCATGTAAACACATGGGCAAAACTCATAAAAAGGTTACTATTGCGTGTGTGTGTGTTTACATTGTTATGTAAATGGGCCCCAAAGTGGATATTTTTAAAAATGCTGCATTTTCATGTACGTGTATATGGGGTTGGGCCGATAAGAGATATTATATCGAATCGTGATAAAATTTATGTCGATAACAATGATAAGCTCTGGACTTTTTTTTTACTCTATAGTGATCTGAGACAATTACACAGCAGAAATGTGCAATAATGGGAATCTAGACTTGTGGTGATATTAGACATGTACTGAATTTTCGGCCCCCAAAAATGAGCGGCCATTGACAATAGTTTATGCTATTAAGGCCCAATCCCAGTCCTATCTTTGTGAAGGTGAAGTGCTTTAAAATGTACCCCTAAGAAATGGGACAGCACTACAATACCTGCACACATCATCATATGTCATCGCAATCTCTTGCTTCATATGAGATTGACAATCACGACTGCTGTAGTTATTCCAGTTCAGGAAATCACTGAGTGCAACGGTATCATGTTATTATAAAAAAAAAAAAGAATAATAATATATATATATATATATATATATATATATATATATATATATATATATATATATATATATATATATATATATATATATATATATTTATATATGTATATGTATGTATGAGGGTGTATATATGTGTATGTATGTATGTATGTGTGTATATATATATATATATATATATATATATATATATATATATATATATATATATATATATATATATATATATATATATGTATATGTATATATACATATATATATGTATGTGTGGAATGGGGAATTTTCATTTCAGTTTTGTCTTCAGTAAGTGAAATACATGCTCAATCAGATTTAGGTCAGGTGATTGACTTGGCCATTGCATAACATTCCACTTCTTTCCCTTCAACAACTCTTTGGTTGCTTTTGCAGTATGATTTGGGTCATTCTCCATCTGCACTGTGAAGCGTCGTCCAATGAGTTCTGAAGCATTTGACTTAATATGAGCTGAACATACTGCCTGAAACACTTCAGAATTCATCCTGCTGCTTTTATCAGCAGTCACATCATCAATAAATACAAAGGGACCAGTTCTACTGACAGCCATACATGTCCATACCATGGCACCACTACCACCATGCTTCACTGCTTAGGCTCATGAGCAGTTCCTTTCCTTCTCCATACTCTTCTCTTCCCATCACTCTGGTACATGTTGATCTTGATCTCATCTGTCCATATGATGTTGTTCCAGCACGGTGAAGGCTTTTTTAAAACTCTAACCTGGCCTTCCTGTTTTTGAAACTCATCAATGGTTTACATCTTGTGGTTAACCCTCTGTATTCACTCTGGTGTAGTCTTGTATTGATTGTTGGCTCTGAAACACATACATCTACCTCCTGGAGAGTGTTCTTGATCTGGCCAACTCTTGTGAAATGTGTTTTCTTCAATAGGAAATAATTCTTTGGTCATCCACTACAGTTGTTTTTTGTGGTCTTCCGTATCTTTTGGTGTTGCTGAGCTCACTTGTGCATTCTTTCTATTTAAGAATGTCCAAACAGTTGTTTTGCTTGACTGATCTTTGGATCTCATCTTGAGAGTTGACAGTAACAGATTCCAAATGCAAATACTTACAAATACCAAATGCACACTTAAAAATGAACTTTGAACCTTTTATCTGCCCATTGTATTTGGGATAACAACACACATCTGGCCATAGAACAGCTGAGAAGCCAATTGTCCAATTACATTTGGACCCATAACAAGTAGGAGGCACATATGCAAACTGTTGTAATTCCTACACCGTTCACCTGATTTGGATGTAAATACCCTCAAATTAAAGCTGACAGATATCTGCAGTTAAAGCACATCTTGTTAGTTTCATTGTTTATCCATTGTGTAGTTGTATAGAGCCAAAAATTGTGTCGATGTCCAAATATTTATAGACCTAACTGTATATGTATACTATTGGATGCTCAAAACAATATGAGGTGCCTCATGCTAAACGTAACCTTAGATTTGAATAGATTCTTGCACAGTCATGATAAAATCTCAAAACGTTCTAATCAGACTAAAATCATCTCTCTAATCAGTTTCAGAATGGAGGCCGCACAAACTATGCATGGGAGAGAAACACAGCACATCTGGTACAGAATCCCAACCAGCACCAGAACAGACCCCATCCAAACCTTTATTCTAGAGGATACTTTGATAAATCAGTTGTTACCAAGCTGTGATCTGAGGTGATATGCCAGAAATAGCCAAAGTAAGGTATAATAAAAGAATGGAGAAGCATAAACAAAAAAGACTGCACGTGGACCAAGAAAAGCACAACTGTCCTGTGTGGCTCAGCATGACATCTAAGATGAATGAAGAACCAGTCTGCTTGGATCAGAACGATATAAGAATCGTTCATCAGTGGCTTCCCTGTTATATGAACAGTACTGTCACTGTCCTTTGATGAATGTCTCTTTACATGTCTCTCGAGAAATGTTGCAAATCTATTGGCCTGTCAAAATTGTGTCCCAGTGCAATATATAGAGTATGGAGTGACTGTAAATAGCCTTTAGCAATTGCCAAACAAACCAGGGTTTTTCAAGTATACTATAATATGTGTAAAGTAGGACAACAGGGCTAATCAATATGTAGCTTTTCACATTTTAGCTTTTCTTTTCTAAACATTTCTTAAGTATTTTTTAAGAATTAAGCAATATGACTAATTTGAGTGATTTATACTACACTGGGACTTTATGTCAGCATTTTATTTTCATTTAAACTATAATTTTTATCTTAATATCATGTTTTCTTAACTTTTTTGTAATTTAATTTACGCATGTATTTATTGTAAGAAATGGATTTGAAATATTAATATCAGGAGTATTTATTTGTAATCAGTGTAATTAGGGAACATATTCACTACCTGACAAAAGTCTTGTCGTCTAGTTGATCATTTGGTATCAGAAGTGGCTTTTATGAAAGGCAAAGGCCTCTAGATTACGCTTATTTTACCAAAATAAAATATGATCATGCCTTGATTTGTAATTATTTAATTAGGACAGTAAGGTCAGACTTTGCTTAGACAAAAGTCCCATCACTTAACAGAAGTAATGTACAGTATAAAATATAAAGTCATGGTGAAGGAGCGCTATCCTGCTGAAGAATTTCTCCTGTGGTTTGTAATGTAATGGGCAGCACAAACGTCTTGATACCTCATGCTGTTGATGTTGCCATCCACTCTGCAGATCTGTTGCAAGCATCCATACTCAATGTAACCCCCACAACCATGATTTTTCCTTCACCAAACTTGACTGATTTCCATGAGAATTTTGGGTCCATGTGGGTTCCATTAGGTCTTTTGCAGTATTTGTAATGATTGGGATGCAGTTCAACAGATAATTCATTGGAAAAATTAACCTTCTGCCAATTTTCCAAATGATCAACTAGAAGTCAAGTTATTAATTGTTGCTCTTACAACTGGGATCGGCGACAAGACTTTTGTCAGATAGTGTATGTGGGTCTCTCTGGACTATCATTTATAATTTACCATTTATCATTTACTCATTTTGGTAATTTGTTAAAGACAATCCGACATATATAGCACTTTACAGACAAATGTTTTTGTAAAAAATCATAAATCAACACTAAATTTGAATAGTCAAATATTATTAGCCTGCACTGTAAACTGTATTGTATTTCAATGCTGTTATTTAATCATTTATTGTTATTTAATCATGTCACTGCTAACTGTAAATGTACAAACTGTACATTTTTCTTTTTAACGTAATAAATACATCGGTTAAATGCCTTGCTGAATATTAATAGTAAAAAAAAAACATAGTTTTTAAATAAGTCAATTTGTTTTTCCTAAATGTTTGAATTGTAGTGCTTTGATCCATTTGTGGAACTTGCATCTACTTCGATGTTTCTGAAGAGACTCTTCATCCACTTCACGTTCAGATCCTGTTTTTCTTGACCACGATCAAATGGAATAACAGTTAACATCGGAGGTGAATGGATTGCCCTCATTTTGATCAACAGGGAAACAGTCCAGCACTATAGTGTAGTGTTAATGACAAAAATAAACTTAAATACGTCTGTTTGACGCACCCCTACATGTTTCAGAGGTGGACATTTGTAAGAAAATGTCATTAGTTTAATATTTTGCGTCAGTTTGAGACATCACTCAACATTTCCTTTAAGTTGATTTTTCTGATGATGCAATACCGCCCTCTGTTGGTTGAAAAAGTATTTGACTAGAGCGCAAAAGACTGGTGAACGTCTTTAAGAAACTCAGAGAGCTTTGTGATGGTGAATTTCCTTCTGGAAATGGAACACAAGATGACTTCACTGTGATCATAAAGTGATGGACGTGGTCAGCAACGCACAGCATTCTGTTGTGTTTAAATTATGCTCAGTTACTATCAACCAGCCAAATGTCTGCAAAGAAAATGGCCTCCAAGATCATTACCACCACAACCAGCCTAAGCTATTGAGACAAGGCACAACTGATACTGACCTTATCATCTGAAATTGATTCTCATTAGATTAGACAACCTTTTCCCAATAACATTAGCACCTTTTTCCCTGCGAATATGCCTGCACTGGTCATTCATGGGCCCATGGGCTAGCAAAAGTGCTGTAAAACAGGTAATTGCTAAATTTTGTAAAGATGTTGATTTAAAATGTGTTTTCTGTAATGATAAAGAAGAGAGTATTGGTTATTTATTTTGGCACACTTTATTTTGATTGTCCATTTGTTGAATTTAAGTTAGCCTACATTGCATCTACATGCCAAATAATTCTTATTAGATTATAAGTAGACTGTTAGGTTGGAGTTAATGTAAATTGACATGTACTTGCAACATTTCTTATAGTCTGTTAAATGTATGTTGAAGGAGCAGTATCAAAAGATATTAAGCAGACAGTCTATTAAAACGCAGTGTGGCCATTTATTTTATGATTGTGTTTATACACAATTATTTTAGTGTGATCTTTTCTTTTTGTTAAGCAGAGTATGAATATTGCATTGGAATGCAAATAAAAAGATGTTTTATTTTTTTAAAACATAGAATACAGATGACTTCAAAATTTGGCATATTGTTAATTTGCTCATTATATATGGAAAAGTTTTTACTCATAAATGTAAATGGGCTGTGAAAAAACGAATTTTACTCACTTTAAAATAGAAAGGTCGTTACCTATGTATGATAAAAGAAACAAAAAATGTTGACAGATTTTGACAGTCATATATGTCCCACGCTGCTAAAAACACTATTAGGACAAGAAGAAGAATTGTTTGGAGACATTGGTCTTCAGTATTGCATTTATAAATGTGCTGCAAAGTTTTTGTTTTCAATTCCCCGCTATGACAGCGCAGCTGGACTCACGTGGGGATTACAGTTGTCTGCTAACATGCAACAAAAATATGTTTGTAATGAACACTTTTTACCCAAGAGCTTTTTGTATCTGGAAATGGTAAAAAAAAAAAAAACGCGGTTCCAGTTGGTTTTGATTGCCCTGTCTCTACAGATTTGTTAAGTGTGTGATCAGTGTTTTTGTTTGTTTCTTCAGAAGCAAAGTTAGTATCGTCAGCAATACTCTTTTAGTTTTTAAAGACATACCTTAGTCAAAATGATTTAGTTACTAAGTTTATAGTATGCTAATATCACTACAATATTATGGGCTGAAAGATTCACTGTAAATGCTGCTCTCCAAATGTAAGAGCAATTAATCAAACTATTACCGTCGTGTAGGATTTTCGCCGCATTTTGTGACAGGATAGTCTATACACACGCGGCTTTCTGATACTATTCTCTGCACCCACCAAGTCTCTGCATCTTTTTGCTTCCATACGGTGTGCGGTATCAAAAATTCAATTAAAACTACAGTCATTCAGCAGTTCCTCACACCCAATATCTTGTTGGTCAAGGGGGGCATGCATGAAATGTTCCTTAATGAAAGTGAAAGTGCCAAACTGCAGTTAAAGTCAACAAATTAAGAAATTCCGGAGGAAATGTGGATAGCATGGTGACACTAATGACATTAATCGAATTGTGTTCTATAAGATTTAAAACGGGATCATGAAAGGAACATACAGAAAGCAACTCATGTAAAAACCTTAATCATAATATTGTCTAATTCAGATTAAGGCAAATAATTTATTTACTGATGTCCATGTAAACGTAGTCTCTGTCTATCTCCCCTGCGTCTGTGTTGCCGTTGTGAAAATCAGCGTGTGCACATAATGAAACTCCCCTTTCCATGCAAACCCTTCCCGCTTTCGCCACTCGACACTCCAACCTTTCATGGCCCTTTAATGTGTTTTATGTGTTTTTCTGCAGACCTTGTAATTTTAACATTTTAATTTATTTATTATTGTTTTTATTAAGTCCTGGGTGACACAGTGGATAAGTGATCAGCACATTAACCTCACAGCAAGAAGGTTGCTGGTTCAAGCCCCAGCTAGACCAGGAGGCCTTCTGTGTGGAGTTTGCAGGTTCTCTCTGTGTCTGCATGCACTGAAAAAAGTGTTGCATGCAAAACTGTTGCAAACAATTTGTTTGTGTTGAATTTAAACAAACAAATTAAATGTAATAATGTTCAACTTAGTTTGTTTGTTTAAATTCAGCCCAAATAAATTGTTTACAACCACTCAACGTAAAAAAATTGAGTAAATCCAAGGAATCATCTTTGAATAATTTTTTTCAGTGTGGGTTTCCACCGGGTCCTTCAGTCTCCCTCACAGAGAAGTGGTATAGGTGGGAGAGTGTGTGGGTTTTTCCCAGCACTGAGGTTTGTACTCTCAGTGCTGGGTTGTGGCTGGAAGGCAATCCGCGGTGTGAAACATATGGCAGACTAATTGGAGGTTTATTCCACTGTGCTGACTCCTGGTAAAGCAGGGAACAAGCCAAAGGAAAGTGAATGAGCAAGAGAGAGTAACTGTTTTCGTTCTGTCAGTTAATACCAGCCTGGCCATTCTCTGCCCTTAGACCAGGGGTGCCCAAACTCAGTCCTGGAGGGCCGGTGTCCTGCATAGTTTAGCTCGAACCTCCTTCAACACACCTGCCTGAAAGTTTCTAGTATACCTAGAAAGAGCTTGATTAGCTGGTTTAGGTGTGTTTAATTGGGGTTAAAACTAAAATATGCAGGACTCCGGCACCCCTGCATTAGACATTTGTGCACATATAATAAGTTGCTGTCATTTACACAGAAAGATAGTCGCTGGTTTGAGTCCTGGCTTGGCCAGTTGGCATTTGTGTGTAGTTTGCATGTTCTCCCCATGTTGGTGTGGGTTTCCTCCGAGTGTTCCAGTTTCCCCCGCAGTCCAAAAACATGTGGTATAGCTGAATTGGGTTAACAACATAACCTGGCTGTAGTGCATGTATGTGTGTAAATGCGAGATTATATGGGTGTTTCCCAGATATGGGTTGTGGCTGGAAGGGCATCCGCTGCGTAAAACATATGCTGAAATAGTTGGTGGTTCATTCTGCTGTGGTGACCCCTGATAAATAAGGGACTAAGCCGAAGGAAAATTAATGAACTTTTGTGATAAGAAATTGAATAAAAAACATAATTTTCCAAATCCACAGTGTTTTCCTGACAGGGTTTTGTTAGTTTTTATTTTTTTTTAACTAAGAGTGTCACAGCCTTGGGGACTGGCCCACTTCGAGCAGGATAATCCCTATGGATTGGGCTCCATAAGCCCCATAAGACCCACTAAGACCAGATGGAATTTGCCTTCACCATGGTTGAAGGTTCCCACAAATTGAATTAGCCAGTCAGCAGAGGAAGGGTGTAGGAGACCAGTGGGTTAAAATCTGCCTCTGTATTGCAGTCCTGTCTGAGACCTGCTGACCTCTGAACTCTACACATCCGGTGGGCTTTACGGTCTATTGTGGTGATGAACATGTGTGATCATCATCAGTGTCATTCTCTGGCTAAAGCAAACAGACTGTAGAAATGTACAAAACTGCGACTCTGTAATGTACATATTGAGACATGTTCAGTACTATAATAAATAAATAAATAAATAAATGCATCATACATTTTTGTAAGGAGCATATTATTATAATAAATTTGCATTTTTTTAAAGATGGACTTAAATAGTAGAGTGTAACAAAACACATGCAATTATACACAAAACACAAGCTAACCTTGAATGAAAAAACAAAACAAAATCTTTACATTTCTTAACTGGGGCACAATGAAAATGACTATGACGAAAAGTCCACAGTATATTCAAGTTAAATTCATGTTTTTGAACTATAGCTTACATAGCTTTCCCCACCATTATTCACTGTGGTACCATTTAAGGCCACTTGTGTGTTTCAGTATTTATTGTGGTACCATTTATGCCCACTTTATATTTTTTTTCGAGGAGAAATGCCTAGGATTACAAACTTTGATCAGTTCTCTGACTGAAAGTGTTTACCAGTTATTGGTGTTCTTTTATCTTACAAACTTTTCATTGTAACTTACTTATTTTAGAGAGGCCTACAAATTACACACCATTAAGTATCATTATATAAAAGATGTTTGCTAATACGCATCATTTGTTTCAAGGAGAAGATGACAAAAAAAAAAAAAACTAAAGCACCTGTCCAAAAATCATAGAGGCATGTCACCTTTGGGGTTGGGGGGATACATCCCTCTCATTTTTAAAGCCAGACCATTTAGGTGGTTAATAATTATATGAACGTAAACTTTTGGATCTCATTGAGTGCCCCAGGGGCGTAGCTGACATTTTAAAAGTGGGGGGCACTTTTAAAATGTCCGCTACACCCCTAGGGCACAGTAAAAAAAATGTCTATACCAGAAAAACAGTGAACTCTTATCAGCTTCAGCCAGACAGCAAGATGTCTTCAGGTAGCCTGTAAACAAGAACCTAGAGAACTATGAGCTATGGTTAGAGACTTTATTTTAAAGTCCACTTTTTCCTATTAACAAATAATTAACTATGATTCATTGCAGACAATATGAACACACAATATTAAAAATTTCATTTGTTAATTTACATCCTTTCCCGTCATTTAGACCTGCAACACATTACAAAAAAAGCTGAGACAGGAGCAATTTAGGGCTAGTAATCAGGTAAATTGGTTAAATGATGTGATTTGAGGGTGACAGGTGATGTTAACAGGTGATTGTAATCATGATTTGGTACAAAAGCAGCATCCAAGAAAGGTCTAGTCCTTTAAAAGCAAAGATATTTTTATAAGATATAAATGGATATTTCCCCTTCAACAGTGCATAACATTATTAAAAGATTCAAGGAATTGGGAGGATTTTCAGTGTGTAAAGGACATGTGCGCAAGCCTAAGCTGAACAACTGTGATCTCTGATCCCTCAGGCAGCATTGCATCAGGAATAACCAGTCATCTATAAGCGATATCATAAAATGACCTCAGGACTACATTTGGCAAACCTTTGTTAAGGGCCACAATACGTAGTTGCATTCACGAATGGCAGTTAAATCTGGACTGGTAAATGCTTTGCTGTTCTAACTTTTTTGAAATGTGTTGCAAGAACCAAAATTGGAATACATGTTTATTTTGAAAACACACACACACATATATATATATATATATATATATATATAGGTAAAGTAAGGTTATATCTGTTAAGTTTATGTATTTGGTTGGATTCAGGATGTAAAAATCGTACTAAATTGTACGAATTAGATCGTACAAACTCATACGAATTAGCCACTAAATCAAAAAGTTATAAATTTCCGTGAGATTGTGTTAGTCAGACCGCTTTCTTCAGCCGGCAATGATTCTACATGCTGAATCAGGTCAGCGAGATCCTCTTGTTTTGACAATACTTGCAATTATGAGTCCTAGGTCAAAACATATCATTCAGTTGCTTGATTGGGAGGTTCTCTTTGAAAATTAGATTATAGCCCTGCATCATACAGTAGGTGAAGAGATTGCACGCTATATGATGCGACAGTGGTTAAAGCAGCAAATTATGCAGAGAGCTGGTATGCCAGGACCAGTTTAGAGAACCGCTGCACTAGAGGATCGTAAAGCCTCTAAATAATCAGCTAGCTGAGTCTAGATGCTCCAGAAGTATTAGTTCAAGGTCTCTTGCACTACCTTCAGCCCTGCCTGTTGATGCTACTCTGCTCCCTCATATTAGAAGTGCACATTATTTTGTGGGCAACATTGAGTTTAGGTTCCTTATGTAGCCCAGCCTGATCTGCCCCCTAGATATAGAGCTGTTGACTTGGAGCTGTTTACTTGGGGCACATTTATATCCCTGACTCTTGATGCTGCCCTGCTCACTGGTTGCAGAAATTCACTCCTGTTCCACAGACTTTATGCTCATTACTGCCACAGAAGTTTTGTGAACAACATCTTTTGTGTTTAGATTCCCAGCCAGAACTGCCATACTAGCTCCAGATATTCTGTTTTGGCAGTTCAAGTGAATGCAAAAGAAGCCAGTTCTGCTCCACTGGTTCATGTCAAGACATTTTATCATGACTTCTGCACCAAACTTGTTTCTCCTAAACTATAGCTTCTTCGTCTCTTTGTGGTTAAAATGTGTTCATAAATTCATATTGATAATTTCATAGAAAAGTACAGTACAGCAATGGATTAGACTCAATCAAAACGTTGTTCAGTATGACGATATTTACACAACTATTAATACTTTGTTATGTTTCCTGATGCAGTCATCTAGTTCATGCAAACCAGAACTTCAACATTTCCCAGACTCACAGACTCATTTCAACAGACTTCCTGTTGAGTTTTAGTCTGCTGTTTGAAGACTTTTTGGATACAATTTGTTAAAGTTTACTTAATTTGGTATACTATGTTACATAAAAAATGTAATATACTGTATATATCTCCGGTGTCTGAATATGTTTTGATTTCATCGTATATGCTGTCAAGTAAACAATATAATTAACTAGCCAAGCAAATGTGTTAAGGTCTTTGTAGCATTTTTACAGTGTCTGATCACTACACAGCAAAATCCTCAGAGTAAAAATTACTCAGTTCAGAGAACATTTGGTCCCTCTCTAAACTGAGTAAAATTTACTCAACAGCAGAGTTAAAGTTAATGAGACAATGATGGGGTTAATTAAGCGATGATTGAGCACTGATGATGAACACCTGCGGTTAATAAGAAGCAGAAACAGAAACAGAAGAGAAGCAGCAGCAGCTTTGCTCATTTCTTACCTGTTTTTACCTGTCCATATGAAATTTATTGAGAATTAACTGTTTTAGTTATTTACATTTTACAAAAAAAAAAAAAAAACATGTTTCCCACATCATGTCACCATCATGGAGAAAAGTGGTTGATTTACTTGGGCTCTTTGACTTGATCTCTAATGTTGATATATCTATGTTATCAATGTTAAGTATAAAGAGCAAATATGATCAGGTTGATTGATTCTTTTGCTTGATATGAGTTACTATGAAAGAGTATGTGTTTGATTTTGCAACTTAATTTTAAATAATTGTTTATCATTTTAGAAACAAAATTTAGTCTTTTTCAAGAGAATGGACCTCAGCTGAGGGTTTTATACATTTTTATAACACACTGAGCATCTGAGTCACTTTAGAAACACAGACATCAATAATCAGCGTATCTATCTCAACAGTGGTTAGAAATTTTAATTATTTTTTGGCTGCAATGTATGCTAAGAGAATCAAACAACAATCATCCATAGTTCCCAGCATGCACTGCAGGAAAAAACCTCACCATAGTTGAGAAGCACACGTTTATGTCTGTGTTTTGAGTGTTTCATCTCAGATCTGAGAAAAGTGTTGCTGAGTTCCATGTTCTTGATACAGTGCTCCTTTTGTGATAATACATTATTCATACTTAACAGGTCAAAACTAATTTTACTGATTTGATCAGTGACCTAATCACCACAGAATCAATTATCCAGAGCGCAATTGCTCTCTTTATGTAATATTTGCCACAATACACTATTTGGCAAATAAAGAGAAACAAGCTTTAGAAATCGAGTCAGAGTCCAAGTAAAGTAACTGCTGTTCTCCTCAATGGTGACACCTTAAACACAAAAAGTGGTGGTGTTTTTTTTTTATGTTAATTGTTAAGTAAAAAATGACTTCGTTCTTAATAATACCACTATATGGAATTTTTCAGAGTCTGGCAAAAATAAAGCCAAACAGGTTGGTAATAAGTAAAGCTGTCGTTTGTGGAGTTGCTCAACGATCCTCTGCTGAAACTTTTGAGAGATTTGATGTGTTTTATTCCAGTTTATTTCATCTACAACTGACTGAAATCAGTTGTAATTTTGTGTTTCTCTTCTGTTTCTGCTTATTAACCGCAGGTGTTCATTATCAGTGCTCAATCATCACTTAATTAACCCCATCATTGTCTCATTAACTTTAACTCTGCTGTTGAGTACATTTTACTCAGTTTAGAGAGGGACCAAATATTCTCTGAACTGAGTAATTTTTACTCTGAGGATTTTGCTGTGTATCACTATAAACTATAGTAATAATAAAAAAAGTGAAATGTAATAAAAAATCTAACTAAAAATGTATTGATTGTGAGGAAAGAAATATTATTTTGTGAAAGGACAGTGGACTCAGGGTCAAGAGCTCAGCTTTGCTTCTGGGAGACTCCCAGGCCGTCAGCATGAGGGATAGCAAACAGCTGGTTAGAGCACACACACACGCACGCACGCACGCACGCACGCACGCACGCACGCACGCACGCACGCACGCACGCACGCACGCACACACACACACACACACACATACATGTCTATGCTACCAAGAGGGGACTGTCGCTCTATACAGGCCAAGAGGGGACCAGGGTTTCTGCTCATTTTAATAAAATAAAAATCACATACAAAATTTTCTTTTAAGGTCTTTTTTCATAATATAACTGAAAATAAGTATTTGAATTTTTTTTAAAAACACATGCCAAGTGGGGACCTGAAGCTCTGGGCGACATCTACCTATCCAGCAGGGGACCTTAGACTGCAGAGACACTGAGTGTGAAACACACAGACTGCTGGAACACAGACTCTAAACTCACAATCTGACTTTATTTACATGCTAAACTCTAACATTTTAAACATTTATATATTATTAAATATTCTAATAGTGACATTAAAACCTAAATAATTGAGTTTAATCTGCATAAATTGTTTGTTATATATGTGCATTGCATATATATATCAGTATATATATATATATATATATATATATATATATATATATATATATATATATATATATATATATATATATATATATATATATATATATATATATATATATATACTGCTCAATTTAAATGAGTACACACATTTAATCAACATCTTAGTGGATATTGACGATATGCACTCCTGTATTTTTACTAAAACACACACCAAGTGGGGACCTGAAGCTCTGAGTGAGTCTACCTATCCTTTAGAGACTGCTGTAACACAGACATTAACTCACAATCTGCCATTATTTAATGCTAAACTCTAAAACCTTTTTACAACTTTTAACATTTATATAATATTAAATATTCTAATAGTAACTTTATATGTTAAATAATTTAGTTTTACCTGCAAATACAGAAGTCAACATTTGAAGTGGATCATAAAAGTATATTTATTCAATAGCTTTAGGACAACTTTGAAGAAAAATTTTGATCCACTTGTTGGTTGATCAACCAGATGTTGACTGTATTTTAGACTTGAAATTAAAATATTTATATATGTATATACAGTTGTAGTCAGATTTATTAGCCACCCTGTATATTTTTTTCACCACATTTCTAAACATAATAGTTTTAGTAACTAATTTCTAATAACTGATTTCTTTTATCTTTGCCATGATGACAGCACATAATATTTGACTAGATATTTTTCAAGACACTAGTATTCAGCTTAAAGTGACATTTAAAGGCTTAACTAGGGTAATTAGGTTAATTAGGGAAGTCATTATATTACAGTGGTTTGTTCTGTAGCCAATTGTGTAAAAAAAAGCTTAAGATGGCTAATAATACTGACCTTAAAATGTTTTTTTAAAAAATTCACAATATGCTAATTTTATAAAAACTCATGCCAAGTGGGGACCTGAAGCTCTGAGTGACCTACCTATCCAACAGGGGACCTTAGCTGGAACACTGAATTTTTAATCATAATCTAACTTTATTTAATGTTAAACTTTAGGACAAACTTTGGCCGCACTAATATATTTTTTGTTTAAAAACACATATTTGTTTCGGCCTTCTTTCCACACTGAGATGGCATTTTTAGGAAATGAAAAATGGATATTTATCATTTATTTATGAAAAATATGACAACGGCATTTTCGTGTTGCAGTGTGGACTGTGGAAACTGCTTTCATAATAAAGCTGCCAATGAACATCATCAAAAACATCTGCTTTAGATTAATGTCAGTTTGATCATCATCCAGTCTGTCTGGAAATACATGAAGAAACAGAACAAACTGACACAAACTCAATCCAGAAGAACTTTGGCCACATCTCTAAGATGTTTTAAAACACCTAAATATATACACTGCCCAACTTAAATGAGCACACACACATTTGATCTATTTCTCAGTGAATGTTACTGCATTTTTACTAAAACACACACCAAGTGGGGACCTGAAGCACTGAGCGGCGTTTACCTATCCAACAGGGGACCTTTTGAGACTTATAACTTTAATTAACGTTATTTACATGATAACTTTTGAAGATTTAAACCTTTACTTATTATTAAATATTCTGATAGAAACATTTAATGCTAAATAAATAATAGTTTTTTTTTTGATCGGGTTTCAGAGGTTTTGTTGTGAAGTGAGAAACTAAATTACCCAACTGTGTTCAGTTTCATTTTAGTGGTTAATGTCAAAATAATTAAATTTTTTATATTTATTCGAAGTATAAGAATAAAGTCTGAGTTATTTACAATTTATCACGATTGACTGATGTAGTAGTATTTTCTTTTTCTTTTCTTTTTTTTTTTAAAGAAAAATACATAATTTTGTTTCTAATTTCTGGTAAGCTGGTATGTTTTTTTAATCTTTTAAGTATTTTTACAGTGTATGTTTTAAGGCAATTGCTGTTTTTTAAATAATTATCAACACTGTTGTTTCAGAGATATTCAACAAGTGAAATATTAGTAAATATTAAGTCATCTGAACATGTTTTGCTCCATACTATCTAAGCTAGGCTGGTTAAGAACGATGTTTCATTTATTCGTCATTTCTCAGCATCACAAACACTACATAAAGATTTTGGAGCTCAAAACTCAATATTTGTTTTACTGCTGAATACTGTTTTTTTTTTCAAGGGTTTCAAAGGTTTTGTTGTGAAGTGAGGAACTAAATTACCCAGTTGTGTGTAGTGTCAGAATAATTGCATTTTTTAACATTTATTCAAGGAATAGGAATGAAATCTGATTTATTTACAATTTATCCATCACTGTAAAATGCTGGGTTCCACACAACAGAGTTGTGTTGGGAAAACATGAAGGAATTAAGTCAACTTATTAGTCCCCCCCCCCTCTTTTTTTGTAGCACGTCAGCTTGAAATAGCAATTTACATTTCCAAACATTATTTTTGTCATTAATTGTAATTATACAGTGAGATTACTGTCTGCACAAGCAGTCTGACAACAGCCAGTGCTCCACACAGAGATCTGATCTGATCATCATCCAGTCTGTCTGGAAATACATGAAGAAACAGAACAAACTGACACAAACTCAATCCAGAAGAACTTTGGCCACATCTCTAGGATGTTTCAAAACACCTAAATATATGCACTGCCCAATTTAAATGAGCACACACACATTTGATCTATTTCTCAGTGAATGTTACTGCATTTTTACTAAAACACACACCAAGTGGGGACCTGAAGCTCTGAGCGGCGTTTACCTATCCAACAGGGGACCTTAGCTGGAACACTGAATTTTTAATCATAATCTAACTTTATTTAATGTTAAACTTTAGGACAAACTTTGGCCGCACTAATATATTTTTTGTTTAAAAACACATATTTGTTTCGGCCTTCTTTCCACACTGAGATGGCATTTTTAGGAAATGAAAAATGGATATTTATCATTTATTTATGAAAAATATGACAACGGCATTTTCGTGTTGCAGTGTGGACTGTGGAAACTGCTTTCATAATAAAGCTGCCAATGAACATCATCAAAAACATCTGCTTTAGATTAATGTCAGTTTGGTCATCATCCAGTCTGTCTGGAAATACATGAAGAAACAGAACAAACTGACACAAACTCAATCCAGAAGAACTTTGGCCACATCTCTAAGATGTTTTAAAACACCTAAATATATACACTGCCCAACTTAAATGAGCACACACACATTTGATCTATTTCTCAGTGAATGTTACTGCATTTTTACTAAAACACACACCAAGTGGGGACCTGAAGCACTGAGCGGCGTTTACCTATCCAACAGGGGACCTTTTGAGACTTATAACTTTAATTAACGTTATTTACATGATAACTTTTGAAGATTTAAACCTTTACTTATTATTAAATATTCTGATAGAAACATTTAATGCTAAATAAATAATAGTTTTTTTTTTGATCGGGTTTCAGAGGTTTTGTTGTGAAGTGAGAAACTAAATTACCCAACTGTGTTCAGTTTCATTTTAGTGGTTAATGTCAAAATAATGAAATTTTTTATATTTATTCGAAGTATAAGAATAAAGTCTGAGTTATTTACAATTTATCACGATTGACTGATGTAGTAGTATTTTCTTTTTCTTTTCTTTTTTTTTTTAAAGAAAAATACATAATTTTGTTTCTAATTTCTGGTAAGCTGGTATGTTTTTTTAATCTTTTAAGTATTTTTACAGTGTATGTTTTAAGGCAATTGCTGTTTTTTAAATAATTATCAACACTGTTGTTTCAGAGATATTCAACAAGTGAAATATTAGTAAATATTAAGTCATCTGAACATGTTTTGCTCCATACTATCTAAGCTAGGCTGGTTAAGAACGATGTTTCATTTATTCGTCATTTCTCAGCATCACAAACACTACATAAAGATTTTGGAGCTCAAAACTCAATATTTGTTTTACTGCTGAATACTGTTTTTTTTTTCAAGGGTTTCAAAGGTTTTGTTGTGAAGTGAGGAACTAAATTACCCAGTTGTGTGTAGTGTCAGAATAATTGCATTTTTTAACATTTATTCAAGGAATAGGAATGAAATCTGATTTATTTACAATTTATCCATCACTGTAAAATGCTGGGTTCCACACAACAGAGTTGTGTTGGGAAAACATGAAGGAATTAAGTCAACTTATTAGTCCCCCCCCCCCTGTTTTTTTGTAGCACGTCAGCTTGAAATAGCAATTTACATTTCCAAACATTATTTTTGTCATTAATTGTAATTATACAGTGAGATTACTGTCTGCACAAGCAGTCTGACAACAGCCAGTGCTCCACACAGAGATCTGATCTGATCATCATCCAGTCTGTCTGGAAATACATGAAGAAACAGAACAAACTGACACAAACTCAATCCAGAAGAACTTTGGCCACATCTCTAGGATGTTTCAAAACACCTAAATATATGCACTGCCCAATTTAAATGAGCACACACACATTTGATCTATTTCTCAGTGAATGTTACTGCATTTTTACTAAAACACACACCAAGTGGGGACCTGAAGCTCTGAGCGGCGTTTACCTATCCAACAGGGGACCTTAGCTGGAACACTGAATTTTTAATCATAATCTAACTTTATTTAATGTTAAACTTTAGGACAAACTTTGGCCGCACTAATATATTTTTTGTTTAAAAACACATATTTGTTTCGGCCTTCTTTCCACACTGAGATGGCATTTTTAGGAAATGAAAAATGGATATTTATCATTTATTTATGAAAAATATGACAACGGCATTTTCGTGTTGCAGTGTGGACTGTGGAAACTGCTTTCATAATAAAGCTGCCAATGAACATCATCAAAAACATCTGCTTTAGATTAATGTCAGTTTGGTCATCATCCAGTCTGTCTGGAAATACATGAAGAAACAGAACAAACTGACACAAACTCAATCCAGAAGAACTTTGGCCACATCTCTAAGATGTTTTAAAACACCTAAATATATACACTGCCCAACTTAAATGAGCACACACACATTTGATCTATTTCTCAGTGAATGTTACTGCATTTTTACTAAAACACACACCAAGTGGGGACCTGAAGCACTGAGCGGCGTTTACCTATCCAACAGGGGACCTTTTGAGACTTATAACTTTAATTAACGTTATTTACATGATAACTTTTGAAGATTTAAACCTTTACTTATTATTAAATATTCTGATAGAAACATTTAATGCTAAATAAGTTTTACCTGCAAATATTTTAGGCTTGCCATTGAAAGTAATACATGTAATACATATAAAGCATACAAATAAAACATACTAAAAATTATATACATTTTTTATAATTTGCCCAATTTCGGAATGTTTATAAAAAAATCTCTCAAGTTTTAAGGCAATTACTGTGTTTTTTTAATTTTTATAATTAATATATATTCAGTCTTTTTACAGTTTTTACAGTTACTTTTTATGTTTTAAGGCAATGACTGTTTTCTTTTTCAATAATTATCAACACTGTTCTTACAGAGATATTGAAAAAGGGAACTATTAGTAAATATAAAGTCATCCAAACATGTGCCGCTCAATACTAAAGGCTGATTTATACTTTCTCCTGGCGCAGCATCGTGAACCTCTGCTGACAGCGTGCGCAACATACAGACGAGCCTTTATACATGACGCGTCCGCTGTTGAGATATTCTTTACAATGTCAGGTGGCAGTCAAAAGAAAACCCCCGGAAAATCAGACAGATAAATAGAGAAGTCATTAATGATCATATTTATTTATCATTAATGTCGTTCAAGATTTTTTTTAATTATTGTTATTTTAAACAATGTTTATAATCATTCAAGATTTTTTTTATTAAACTTTGTTGCATCACTTGCTTTTGTGTTTATATCTCTGACAGTTCTACCTAAAGTTTATTTACATATTAATGACAACAGAACATGGGTTGCTATATAAACATATATGTTTATCATGGCAAGAATACAAGCAAGAAATATATGAAAAATACACAAATTCAAACAAAAAGTTACCTTAGGGCTATTACTTATTATTTTGCTTGTATTTAAACTGTTTATATTTATTTGGCCATAAATGCATAACACATTACTCTGTATAATATAAACATTTTCACATTTCGTAAATTAACTGTTTCAGTTAAATGTGCAATTTTCACAATATTGACTCAAACTCTTCGTACAAATATGTAGTTTAACCCTGAAAATGTAGATAACACATAAACATCAAAAAACTTCAAAACTTGTTTTTAGTCAGCGTCTAAACAAAAGTAAATTACATCTGAAGGTTTTTCACGTGGCCAATAACAGTAGCTGTTAAATCTATCTACATACGAATCATTGCACAAAAATAAAAATCGTTCAAGTCATACTTCAATTAAATAAGCAAATATATATTTAAAAGTTTGTATTTTATTTGACAAAGTATATAGTACTCTGCAGTGTGTGTGTGTGTGTGTGTGTGTGTGTTATATTTACTATGAGTGTTACATAATACATACTATTTTACAAACATTTCTGCCTGATGATTCAAAATAGGAGACAAAGCTTTGTTTTACCTTGCTAAATTATAAAGCAAACACAAGCATGCTGACTCTATTTTTGACAACAGTCTGACAACAGCCAGTGCTCCACACAGAGATCTGATCTGATCATCATCCAGTCTGTCTGGAAATACATGAAGAAACAGAACAAACTGACACAAACTCAATCCAGAAGAACTTTGGCCACATCTCTAGGATGTTTCAAAACACCTAAATATATGCACTGCCCAATTTAAATGAGCACACACACATTTGATCTATTTCTCAGTGAATGTTACTGCATTTTTACTAAAACACACACCAAGTGGGGACCTGAAGCTCTGAGCGGCGTTTACCTATCCAACAGGGGACCTTAGCTGGAACACTGAATTTTTAATCAAAATCTAACTTTATTTAATGTTAAACTTTAGGACAAACTTTGGCCGCACTAATATATTTTTTGTTTAAAAACACATATTTGTTTCGGCCTTCTTTCCACACTGAGATGGCATTTTTAGGAAATGAAAAATGGATATTTATCATTTATTTATGAAAAATATGACAACGGCATTTTTTAATTATTTACTGCCAGTTTAACTTTTTATAAGATTAGTCAAATTAAAACTAACCAGTTACCAATGTTTTGAACCCCCATTCGTTCCTACCGAAATTTGCATGACTGTACCAACATTAATGGGGCTATTTGAGTCTTATCCAATCATGATCCAGATACAGTAGCTGGGTCGGTTTGTGTGAATATATATTCTGGGTACTTAATAGAACCTCCATTTACTTTTTTGCTAAGTAACAAACAACAACTTTGGAGGACAAAACTGCTTGTAGATTACTACATTGGAGATTTTTCAACCTACTAAATCGACCATACAAAGAAAAGTCTACTGAGGCCATATTTCATCCGACTTTTTCATTTAAGACAGAAAAGGTAAGTTGCACATTCTCAATTTATATTATAATAATATCTAAATGCTAACATGATAAAATGTTTGTTAAAAATGCAATGTAGTGCTTTGGTGATTTTTTTTTTACTATATACTAATTTTTTATTATAATTTTTTTTGTAAGTCAGTAATGTAAGTAAAGCTTTATTTATATAGCACCTTTTAATAAAAGTAAATCGGAAAACAGGTAAAAGAAAATATATCAATATGGTCAAATGCACTGTACCCTAAATATGTTTTAACATATTTCATAGGAATATGAGACCTAGAAGAGTCTGTGCGGAAAAGGAAGCTTTGGAATTCATTGCTTCTGGAACAGATAAAGACATCTTTCAGAAAAAAGTTATAAGTCAAGAGAAAGGTAAGTTATCATTCAAGATTCTGCCTTCAGCACTGTAAGACTGTAAATCCCATCTAACAACGAATTTGATTAACTTATATAAAAAGACATTAGTGTGTGGATGTGGAATGTGTGAAATCTTTAAAACATTAAAGTATGATTGGGATTGATTTTCTTTCAAATTATTTCTATACAATTAGTGTTTTTCCTGTTTAGACTGCACCAGCCAGAATGCTCCTGTATTATGATGTCACATACATTGTAAATCTAGACATACACAATGTAGACTATTTTTTACTGAATATGGCTACACAGATAAGCATTTACTTAATCACATTTGTAAATACAGTATGAACCTTTTATATAAACTATTTTACTTTTTCACAACAATATGACTTACACAAAACCATATCATTGTGACCTTACAGAAAACCAGTCATAAGTGTCAATTGTATACATTTTTCTGAAAAATAAGAATAAACTTCAGAAATCTGAGGGAGCAAAAAATCTAAATATTGAGAAAAAGTTTACTCTATTTTAAAAGTGGTTTAAAACTTAGCTCTAAAACTTGGTTTAACTCTTAGCAATGCATATTACTAGTCATGAATTCAGTTTTGATGTATTTATGGTAAGAAATTGTCAATGGAAAATGACTTAATGTTTTATTGATTTTTGGGAATAAAGTCAAATCTATTATTTTAACCCATGCGATGCAATTTTGGTTTTTGCCAAAAATACAACATAAGGTTGGTTTGTGGTCCAGGGTCACATATAAGCTACAGTTATGGGCTTCATAAGCAGTACCACCTGTAAGGATGTTGTTTGCATTTGTTCAGACAAAAAAACATTTCCCTAAAAACTTCCTAAAATGTTGCAAATGCAAAAACACATTTATTTGTGAATTGGAGGACTCTAATAACAACATCTAAAAGGTGAACACATTTTGTTTGCTGTTTTTTTATTTATATTTATATATATATATTTGTGTCGCACAGGGTTGTAATCACTTATACTCTATTTATTAGGTTATGGAGTAATTGCCTGCAAAGACATTGAGCCAGGAGAATTCCTGCTTGAGTATGCTGGAAGACACATAACTGGATAATACTTATATCACTTTAAAATTTTACAAATTTCTTTATTTTACCTTTAATACCACATTTTTTCCTTTACCAAACTTCATATGTTTATTGTGATTTTAAATTTACAGAAAGTGAAAGCTACTTATTTGAAAAGTATTACAGAAAAAAATATTAATAGTATTATTTATTGTATTGATTTTATTGTTGTCAACCTGTAGCCTGGAGCCACTTATCACTGAGGGTGGAATTGCACTACTGCTAGGGGGGTGGGGATGGGTGGGGTTGGGGGGCTGGTCTGGGGTGCTCTATTAGTGAGCTTATGCTATTTTGCAGGTAAACTCAGCTTGACAGTTTATCACTTTGAAAAGCATTCCCATTGTCAGGAGTTCAGCAAAAGCACATAACATGCCCTCAGTTCAAGCCTGTGTGTGGATTTTAAATAAACTTTTAAAAATGTTTCTTGTGTCTGTGTCTGTGTGTGCAACTTGCAATCCAACAAGTCAAAATGTGCAATAAGTGCTTTTAACAACTAAACGTTTTTAGGCAGCTGTAACTAATAATGAAATAAAACATTTTTTAAATAATAATACAAAATAATATTAAAATAAAATGAATAAGAAAGTTTTAAACAGCAGAAAGTCATAAACAGCAACAGGTCTGTGCATGTAGCAGTGATCTCTGAAACAACAGTGTTGGCAATAAAGTTAATTTAATTAATTTTGAAGAAAAATTCAATTAAATGCAGCGCTGCACGAACTGTTCGCTTGAGTCTGGAAAAAAATCGTGCGCTCTGCCAGCCGAAAGCATGTCGCGTGCACCCAAAGTGAACCCTGGCAAACACCGCGATAATGTCACAGATATTTGTTGACTTGGAAATGTGCAGCTGGCTCACATTAATTATATGACCTAAAGATGTTCAATTTTATGCTGTTTTATTTCCCTGATTGACAACTTACACTTGTTAACCAGTCCTTACCTGTTAGTGACATGTACCTTTGGAATTAAATCTAACCAATATAATGCACAATATTGACATCATGGGTCAATGATTCATTCAGTCATGACCACTAGTAGCATTTAACTTCATATTAATTAAATTAAATATAATAAATACAATTAAATGAAGTACAACAATGAAACATGTTACCTAAACTGAGATGTGATATGTTTTTTAGGTTTAGGTCCACGGTTTGTGCACAATGCTCTTATGTTGTAAAATCAAAGCCACATTTTGCAACAGCAACAAAACACTGTGGAACGTCTGATCAACACTAGAAAAATCTCTTGAAATCAGTAGTGACCCTAATAAAGCAGACATATTCACTCACAGATTCACTTTTCCACTAACAGCCACAGTTCAGCTTCTGGAATTGGTTCGCATGAACATTTTTAAACCATCAAAGTGGATTTTTAATATAATTATCTTTTAGTTTCATCTGTGTTGTCTTGTATGTCAAATATTGAAATGTTAGCAGTGTCTTCATGAGTGTGAAATTTGGTTTATGATATTGTGACTTTGCTGAGGTATGTGTGTGTTACTGACGCGTCTGAGAGTGTGTCTTCTCTGTATAGAGATGTAAATGAGCAGCGGGGGTCAAGACAGTGGAGGAGGGGGTCAGCAGCAACACAACCTCTGCAGGCCTCTCTTCACTTTAATCTGCTAGAAATCTCTTGAATTTAACCGTCTTTGTTGAACAAAATGGCAGTGATGCTCAAAAAATTACAGCATTAATCAAAAGCTGATGAAGATATATCATAAACTATTTTCCTTTGGTTTCTTTATTTTCATGTTCTCTGTTCTATAGTTGATGATAATCTGAGATCTCAGGCCCTGTCCACAGCAATAATTGTTTTGGGGTTTTTTGCATTCATACAAGCATTGTTTCAAGGGCTGCGAGCAGATGGAAATGGGGAAACTGGTTAAAATGGTGTGATGTGTATGCTACACCTTATAGAGTAAAACAAGCAGACAGAGTAGCAAGATACACTAAATCACAGAATAGTTGTGCTTCAGCACAAAAATGGCAACAAAGATTACTAAAGTCAGACGATTTTACTATCATGTGACTTTTGATGATCTGTGAATCCTCATGTTCTTTATGCTGCTGTTTATCATTTATTTACAACTATACCCCTGCAAAACCTGTCACAGACACATATCCATTTTAATTTCATTTAATTCAAATTACATTTTCAGCTAAAGACTGGTTAACAAACAGAAATAAAATAATAATGTTTATTTTGTTTTATTTTCCTGATTGAAAACTTACACTTGTTAACCAGTCCTTACCTGTTAGTGACATGATTAGAAATGTACATTTGGAATTAAACGTATTTAAAATGGATAAATAAGGATTAATGTCATTTCGAGCTATGGTTTACACAACACTGGTGCTGTCCTGAAACTAACTTTTTGAACAATGGCTTACAGAGTAAAAACCTGTAACTCTGGAAGAAATGGACTTTATGAAGTGTCTTGACTGAAGTGAGTTTGTCATAGGCCATGAATGAAAAGTTAGTGACTGAAATGGCAGAGGTGGCCTGATGGTGGAGAATTTGTATCCGCCATCAGCTGTTTGCACTCATAGTGTGAGAAATGAACTGCAGTTGAACTTGTCGCAAAATTATAAACAAAATACCAAAAATCACATATGGTACAATGATGAACACTAACTTGTTGTTGTGTAAAATGCAGGAGGAAACTAGCGTCTAATGCTGATGTAATGATGATAATCCACACAGCTTTACCATGTTGTTATAGTAGTGTAAATAAACTTAGCAGTGCCTGCAGCACAAACACAGCTCTGTAATCTGTCAATGATTTTGTTTACATAGACATCAGTAATCTAATTATGTTTCTTAATCAGAATAAGGCATTGATATGATTCAGGAGTTTACATCAGTTGATTTTTGAATGCTCCTTTCATGATCCCATTTGACATGTTATAGCACATTGCTGGATTATCATCATTACATCAGCATTAGACGCTAGTTTCCTCCTGCATTTTACACAACAACAAGTTAGTGTTCATCATTGTACCATATGTGATTTTTGGTATTTTGTTTATAATTTTGCGACAAGTTCAACTGCAGTTCATTTCTCACACTATGAGTGCAAACAGCTGATGGCGGATACAAATTCTCCACCATCAGGCCACCTCTGCCATTTCAGTCACTAACTTTTCATTCATGGCCTATGACAAACTCACTTCAGTCAAGACACTTCATAAAGTCCATTTCTTCCAGAGTTACAGGTTTTTACTCTGTAAGCCATTGTTCAAAAAGTTAGTTTCAGGACAGCACCAGTGTTGTGTAAACCATAGCTCGAAATGACATTAATCCTTATTTATCCATTTTAAATACGTTTAATTCCAAATGTACATTTCTAATCATGTCACTAACAGGTAAGGACTGGTTAACAAGTGTAAGTTTTCAATCAGGAAAATAAAACAAAATAAACATTATTATTTTATTTCTGTTTGTTAACCAGTCTTTAGCTGAAAATGTAATTTGAATTAAATGAAATTAAAATGGATATGTGTCTGTGACAGGTTTTGCAGGGGTATAGTTGTAAATAAATGATAAACAGCAGCATAAAGAACATGAGGATTCACAGATCATCAAAAGTCACATGATAGTAAAATCGTCTGACTTTAGTAATCTTTGTTGCCATTTTTGTGCTGAAGCACAACTATTCTGTGATTTAGTGTATCTTGCTACTCTGTCTGCTTGTTTTACTCTATAAGGTGTAGCATACACATCACACCATTTTAACCAGTTTCCCCATTTCCATCTGCTCGCAGCCCTTGAAACAATGCTTGTATGAATGCAAAAAACCCCAAAACAATTATTGCTGTGGACAGGGCCTGAGATCTCAGATTATCATCAACTATAGAACAGAGAACATGAAAATAAAGAAACCAAAGGAAAATAGTTTATGATATATCTTCATCAGCTTTTGATTAATGCTGTAATTTTTTGAGCATCACTGCCATTTTGTTCAACAAAGACGGTTAAATTCAAGAGATTTCTAGCAGATTAAAGTGAAGAGAGGCCTGCAGAGGTTGTGTTGCTGCTGACCCCCTCCTCCACTGTCTTGACCCCCGCTGCTCATTTACATCTCTATACAGAGAAGACACACTCTCAGACGCGTCAGTAACACACACATACCTCAGCAAAGTCACAATATCATAAACCAAATTTCACACTCATGAAGACACTGCTAACATTTCAATATTTGACATACAAGACAACACAGATGAAACTAAAAAGATAATTATATTAAAAATCCACTTTGATGGTTTAAAAATGTTCATGCGAACCAATTCCAGAAGCTGAACTGTGGCTGTTAGTGGAAAAGTGAATCTGTGAGTGAATATGTCTGCTTTATTAGGGTCACTACTGATTTCAAGAGATTTTTCTAGTGTTGATCAGACGTTCCACAGTGTTTTGTTGCTGTTGCAAAATGTGGCTTTGATTTTACAACATAAGAGCATTGTGCACAAACCGTGGACCTAAACCTAAAAAACATATCACATCTCAGTTTAGGTAACATGTTTCATTGTTGTACTTCATTTAATTGTATTTATTATATTTAATTTAATTAATATGAAGTTAAATGCTACTAGTGGTCATGACTGAATGAATCATTGACCCATGATGTCAATATTGTGCATTATATTGGTTAGATTTAATTCCAAAGGTACATGTCACTAACAGGTAAGGACTGGTTAACAAGTGTAAGTTGTCAATCAGGGAAATAAAACAGCATAAAATTGAACATCTTTAGGTCATATAATTAATGTGAGCCAGCTGCACATTTCCAAGTCAACAAATATCTGTGACATTATCGCGGTGTTTGCCAGGGTTCACTTTGGGTGCACGCGACATGCTTTCGGCTGGCAGAGCGCACGATTTTTTTCCAGACTCAAGCGAACAGTTCGTGCAGCGCTGCATTTAATTGAATTTTTCTTCAAAATTAATTAAATTAACTTTATTGCCAACACTGTTGTTTCAGAGATCACTGCTACATGCACAGACCTGTTGCTGTTTATGACTTTCTGCTGTTTAAAACTTTCTTATTCATTTTATTTTAATATTATTTTGTATTATTATTTAAAAAATGTTTTATTTCATTATTAGTTACAGCTGCCTAAAAACGTTTAGTTGTTAAAAGCACTTATTGCACATTTTGACTTGTTGGATTGCAAGTTGCACACACAGACACAGACACAAGAAACATTTTTAAAAGTTTATTTAAAATCCACACACAGGCTTGAACTGAGGGCATGTTATGTGCTTTTGCTGAACTCCTGACAATGGGAATGCTTTTCAAAGTGATAAACTGTCAAGCTGAGTTTACCTGCAAAATAGCATAAGCTCACTAATAGAGCACCCCAGACCAGCCCCCCAACCCCACCCATCCCCACCCCCCTAGCAGTAGTGCAATTCCACCCTCAGTGATAAGTGGCTCCAGGCTACAGGTTGACAACAATAAAATCAATACAATAAATAATACTATTAATATTTTTTTCTGTAATACTTTTCAAATAAGTAGCTTTCACTTTCTGTAAATTTAAAATCACAATAAACATATGAAGTTTGGTAAAGGAAAAAATGTGGTATTAAAGGTAAAATAAAGAAATTTGTAAAATTTTAAAGTGATATAAGTATTATCCAGTTATGTGTCTTCCAGCATACTCAAGCAGGAATTCTCCTGGCTCAATGTCTTTGCAGGCAATTACTCCATAACCTAATAAATAGAGTATAAGTGATTACAACCCTGTGCGACACAAATATATATATATAAATATAAATAAAAAAACAGCAAACAAAATGTGTTCACCTTTTAGATGTTGTTATTAGAGTCCTCCAATTCACAAATAAATGTGTTTTTGCATTTGCAACATTTTAGGAAGTTTTTAGGGAAATGTTTTTTTGTCTGAACAAATGCAAACAACATCCTTACAGGTGGTACTGCTTATGAAGCCCATAACTGTAGCTTATATGTGACCCTGGACCACAAACCAACCTTATGTTGTATTTTTGGCAAAAACCAAAATTGCATCGCATGGGTTAAAATAATAGATTTGACTTTATTCCCAAAAATCAATAAAACATTAAGTCATTTTCCATTGACAATTTCTTACCATAAATACATCAAAACTGAATTCATGACTAGTAATATGCATTGCTAAGAGTTAAACCAAGTTTTAGAGCTAAGTTTTAAACCACTTTTAAAATAGAGTAAACTTTTTCTCAATATTTAGATTTTTTGCTCCCTCAGATTTCTGAAGTTTATTCTTATTTTTCAGAAAAATGTATACAATTGACACTTATGACTGGTTTTCTGTAAGGTCACAATGATATGGTTTTGTGTAAGTCATATTGTTGTGAAAAAGTAAAATAGTTTATATAAAAGGTTCATACTGTATTTACAAATGTGATTAAGTAAATGCTTATCTGTGTAGCCATATTCAGTAAAAAATAGTCTACATTGTGTATGTCTAGATTTACAATGTATGTGACATCATAATACAGGAGCATTCTGGCTGGTGCAGTCTAAACAGGAAAAACACTAATTGTATAGAAATAATTTGAAAGAAAATCAATCCCAATCATACTTTAATGTTTTAAAGATTTCACACATTCCACATCCACACACTAATGTCTTTTTATATAAGTTAATCAAATTCGTTGTTAGATGGGATTTACAGTCTTACAGTGCTGAAGGCAGAATCTTGAATGATAACTTACCTTTCTCTTGACTTATAACTTTTTTCTGAAAGATGTCTTTATCTGTTCCAGAAGCAATGAATTCCAAAGCTTCCTTTTCCGCACAGACTCTTCTAGGTCTCATATTCCTATGAAATATGTTAAAACATATTTAGGGTACAGTGCATTTGACCATATTGATATATTTTCTTTTACCTGTTTTCCGATTTACTTTTATTAAAAGGTGCTATATAAATAAAGCTTTACTTACATTACTGACTTACAAAAAAAATTATAATAAAAAATTAGTATATAGTAAAAAAAAATCACCAAAGCACTACATTGCATTTTTAACAAACATTTTATCATGTTAGCATTTAGATATTATTATAATATAAATTGAGAATGTGCAACTTACCTTTTCTGTCTTAAATGAAAAAGTCGGATGAAATATGGCCTCAGTAGACTTTTCTTTGTATGGTCGATTTAGTAGGTTGAAAAATCTCCAATGTAGTAATCTACAAGCAGTTTTGTCCTCCAAAGTTGTTGTTTGTTACTTAGCAAAAAAGTAAATGGAGGTTCTATTAAGTACCCAGAATATATATTCACACAAACCGACCCAGCTACTGTATCTGGATCATGATTGGATAAGACTCAAATAGCCCCATTAATGTTGGTACAGTCATGCAAATTTCGGTAGGAACGAATGGGGGTTCAAAACATTGGTAACTGGTTAGTTTTAATTTGACTAATCTTATAAAAAGTTAAACTGGCAGTAAATAATTAAAAAATGCCGTTGTCATATTTTTCATAAATAAATGATAAATATCCATTTTTCATTTCCTAAAAATGCCATCTCAGTGTGGAAAGAAGGCCGAAACAAATATGTGTTTTTAAACAAAAAATATATTAGTGCGGCCAAAGTTTGTCCTAAAGTTTAACATTAAATAAAGTTAGATTTTGATTAAAAATTCAGTGTTCCAGCTAAGGTCCCCTGTTGGATAGGTAAACGCCGCTCAGAGCTTCAGGTCCCCACTTGGTGTGTGTTTTAGTAAAAATGCAGTAACATTCACTGAGAAATAGATCAAATGTGTGTGTGCTCATTTAAATTGGGCAGTGCATATATTTAGGTGTTTTGAAACATCCTAGAGATGTGGCCAAAGTTCTTCTGGATTGAGTTTGTGTCAGTTTGTTCTGTTTCTTCATGTATTTCCAGACAGACTGGATGATGATCAGATCAGATCTCTGTGTGGAGCACTGGCTGTTGTCAGACTGTTGTCAAAAATAGAGTCAGCATGCTTGTGTTTGCTTTATAATTTAGCAAGGTAAAACAAAGCTTTGTCTCCTATTTTGAATCATCAGGCAGAAATGTTTGTAAAATAGTATGTATTATGTAACACTCATAGTAAATATAACACACACACACACACACACACACACACTGCAGAGTACTATATACTTTGTCAAATAAAATACAAACTTTTAAATATATATTTGCTTATTTAATTGAAGTATGACTTGAACGATTTTTATTTTTGTGCAATGATTCGTATGTAGATAGATTTAACAGCTACTGTTATTGGCCACGTGAAAAACCTTCAGATGTAATTTACTTTTGTTTAGACGCTGACTAAAAACAAGTTTTGAAGTTTTTTGATGTTTATGTGTTATCTACATTTTCAGGGTTAAACTACATATTTGTACGAAGAGTTTGAGTCAATATTGTGAAAATTGCACATTTAACTGAAACAGTTAATTTACGAAATGTGAAAATGTTTATATTATACAGAGTAATGTGTTATGCATTTATGGCCAAATAAATATAAACAGTTTAAATACAAGCAAAATAATAAGTAATAGCCCTAAGGTAACTTTTTGTTTGAATTTGTGTATTTTTCATATATTTCTTGCTTGTATTCTTGCCATGATAAACATATATGTTTATATAGCAACCCATGTTCTGTTGTCATTAATATGTAAATAAACTTTAGGTAGAACTGTCAGAGATATAAACACAAAAGCAAGTGATGCAACAAAGTTTAATAAAAAAAATCTTGAATGATTATAAACATTGTTTAAAATAACAATAATTAAAAAAAATCTTGAACGACATTAATGATAAATAAATATGATCATTAATGACTTCTCTATTTATCTGTCTGATTTTCCGGGGGTTTTCTTTTGACTGCCACCTGACATTGTAAAGAATATCTCAACAGCGGACGCGTCATGTATAAAAGGCTCGTCTGTATGTTGCGCACGCTGTCAGCAGAGGTTCACGATGCTGCGCCAGGAGAAAGTATAAATCAGCCTTTAGTATTGAGCGGCACATGTTTGGATGACTTTATATTTACTAATAGTTCCCTTTTTCAATATCTCTGTAAGAACAGTGTTGATAATTATTGAAAAAGAAAACAGTCATTGCCTTAAAACATAAAAAGTAACTGTAAAAACTGTAAAAAGACTGAATATATATTAATTATAAAAATTAAAAAAACACAGTAATTGCCTTAAAACTTGAGAGATTTTTTTATAAACATTCCGAAATTGGGCAAATTATAAAAAATGTATATAATTTTTAGTATGTTTTATTTGTATGCTTTATATGTATTACATGTATTACTTTCAATGGCAAGCCTAAAATATTTGCAGGTAAAACTTATTTAGCATTAAATGTTTCTATCAGAATATTTAATAATAAGTAAAGGTTTAAATCTTCAAAAGTTATCATGTAAATAACGTTAATTAAAGTTATAAGTCTCAAAAGGTCCCCTGTTGGATAGGTAAACGCCGCTCAGTGCTTCAGGTCCCCACTTGGTGTGTGTTTTAGTAAAAATGCAGTAACATTCACTGAGAAATAGATCAAATGTGTGTGTGCTCATTTAAGTTGGGCAGTGTATATATTTAGGTGTTTTAAAACATCTTAGAGATGTGGCCAAAGTTCTTCTGGATTGAGTTTGTGTCAGTTTGTTCTGTTTCTTCATGTATTTCCAGACAGACTGGATGATGACCAAACTGACATTAATCTAAAGCAGATGTTTTTGATGATGTTCATTGGCAGCTTTATTATGAAAGCAGTTTCCACAGTCCACACTGCAACACGAAAATGCCGTTGTCATATTTTTCATAAATAAATGATAAATATCCATTTTTCATTTCCTAAAAATGCCATCTCAGTGTGGAAAGAAGGCCGAAACAAATATGTGTTTTTAAACAAAAAATATATTAGTGCGGCCAAAGTTTGTCCTAAAGTTTAACATTAAATAAAGTTAGATTATGATTAAAAATTCAGTGTTCCAGCTAAGGTCCCCTGTTGGATAGGTAAACGCCGCTCAGAGCTTCAGGTCCCCACTTGGTGTGTGTTTTAGTAAAAATGCAGTAACATTCACTGAGAAATAGATCAAATGTGTGTGTGCTCATTTAAATTGGGCAGTGCATATATTTAGGTGTTTTGAAACATCCTAGAGATGTGGCCAAAGTTCTTCTGGATTGAGTTTGTGTCAGTTTGTTCTGTTTCTTCATGTATTTCCAGACAGACTGGATGATGATCAGATCAGATCTCTGTGTGGAGCACTGGCTGTTGTCAGACTGCTTGTGCAGACAGTAATCTCACTGTATAATTACAATTAATGACAAAAATAATGTTTGGAAATGTAAATTGCTATTTCAAGCTGACGTGCTACAAAAAAACAGGGGGGGGGGGGACTAATAAGTTGACTTAATTCCTTCATGTTTTCCCAACACAACTCTGTTGTGTGGAACCCAGCATTTTACAGTGATGGATAAATTGTAAATAAATCAGATTTCATTCCTATTCCTTGAATAAATGTTAAAAAATGCAATTATTCTGACACTACACACAACTGGGTAATTTAGTTCCTCACTTCACAACAAAACCTTTGAAACCCTTGAAAAAAAAAACAGTATTCAGCAGTAAAACAAATATTGAGTTTTGAGCTCCAAAATCTTTATGTAGTGTTTGTGATGCTGAGAAATGACGAATAAATGAAACATCGTTCTTAACCAGCCTAGCTTAGATAGTATGGAGCAAAACATGTTCAGATGACTTAATATTTACTAATATTTCACTTGTTGAATATCTCTGAAACAACAGTGTTGATAATTATTTAAAAAACAGCAATTGCCTTAAAACATACACTGTAAAAATACTTAAAAGATTAAAAAAACATACCAGCTTACCAGAAATTAGAAACAAAATTATGTATTTTTCTTTAAAAAAAAAAAGAAAAGAAAAAGAAAATACTACTACATCAGTCAATCGTGATAAATTGTAAATAACTCAGACTTTATTCTTATACTTCGAATAAATATAAAAAATTTAATTATTTTGACATTAACCACTAAAATGAAACTGAACACAGTTGGGTAATTTAGTTTCTCACTTCACAACAAAACCTCTGAAACCCGATCAAAAAAAAAACTATTATTTATTTAGCATTAAATGTTTCTATCAGAATATTTAATAATAAGTAAAGGTTTAAATCTTCAAAAGTTATCATGTAAATAACGTTAATTAAAGTTATAAGTCTCAAAAGGTCCCCTGTTGGATAGGTAAACGCCGCTCAGTGCTTCAGGTCCCCACTTGGTGTGTGTTTTAGTAAAAATGCAGTAACATTCACTGAGAAATAGATCAAATGTGTGTGTGCTCATTTAAGTTGGGCAGTGTATATATTTAGGTGTTTTAAAACATCTTAGAGATGTGGCCAAAGTTCTTCTGGATTGAGTTTGTGTCAGTTTGTTCTGTTTCTTCATGTATTTCCAGACAGACTGGATGATGACCAAACTGACATTAATCTAAAGCAGATGTTTTTGATGATGTTCATTGGCAGCTTTATTATGAAAGCAGTTTCCACAGTCCACACTGCAACACGAAAATGCCGTTGTCATATTTTTCATAAATAAATGATAAATATCCATTTTTCATTTCCTAAAAATGCCATCTCAGTGTGGAAAGAAGGCTGAAACAAATATGTGTTTTTAAACAAAAAATATATTAGTGCGGCCAAAGTTTGTCCTAAAGTTTAACATTAAATAAAGTTAGATTATGATTAAAAATTCAGTGTTCCAGCTAAGGTCCCCTGTTGGATAGGTAAACGCCGCTCAGAGCTTCAGGTCCCCACTTGGTGTGTGTTTTAGTAAAAATGCAGTAACATTCACTGAGAAATAGATCAAATGTGTGTGTGCTCATTTAAATTGGGCAGTGCATATATTTAGGTGTTTTGAAACATCCTAGAGATGTGGCCAAAGTTCTTCTGGATTGAGTTTGTGTCAGTTTGTTCTGTTTCTTCATGTATTTCCAGACAGACTGGATGATGATCAGATCAGATCTCTGTGTGGAGCACTGGCTGTTGTCAGACTGCTTGTGCAGACAGTAATCTCACTGTATAATTACAATTAATGACAAAAATAATGTTTGGAAATGTAAATTGCTATTTCAAGCTGACGTGCTACAAAAAAACAGGGGGGGGGGACTAATAAGTTGACTTAATTCCTTCATGTTTTCCCAACACAACTCTGTTGTGTGGAACCCAGCATTTTACAGTGATGGATAAATTGTAAATAAATCAGATTTCATTCCTATTCCTTGAATAAATGTTAAAAAATGCAATTATTCTGACACTACACACAACTGGGTAATTTAGTTCCTCACTTCACAACAAAACCTTTGAAACCCTTGAAAAAAAAAACAGTATTCAGCAGTAAAACAAATATTGAGTTTTGAGCTCCAAAATCTTTATGTAGTGTTTGTGATGCTGAGAAATGACGAATAAATGAAACATCGTTCTTAACCAGCCTAGCTTAGATAGTATGGAGCAAAACATGTTCAGATGACTTAATATTTACTAATATTTCACTTGTTGAATATCTCTGAAACAACAGTGTTGATAATTATTTTATTAGACACCAGTTATTGACATCAAAAATACATTGTAAAATTACTTTTAATTGTATATAATTATACAAACTTATAAAAAAAAACGTATTACAACTAACAGTAAACTTAAAATAATCTAATAATATAAGTTAAAATAATCAAGTAATTTTATTTTGAAAGTTAAGCAAGTCATTTATATATTCATCCATACCTACATACACTACACAACGCAGTCAAAAAAGACTGATCAATTGTAAATAACTAAATTTTTCATTATTGTACACCAACATAATAAATATGACTAAATACAATTAATGTAACCACTAAAATTACAATAAACAATTTAATTCCTCACTCCACAACAAAACCTTTAAAACCAATTGAAAAAAAAACTTTCAATAGAAATAAAATGATTGATTCTTGAGCATCAGAATCTTTGCAGTTCTTGGCAAATTGGAAATAAAACAGGCATTGCTCATATCCAACAGGGGACCAGGGCTCATACTAACTAATTCACTTTTCTTTGTCTACTCTAAGCTCACATTTCTTCACACAAGGTCCAATTTCTGTAAACCACATATTTTATTTAATAAACCAATAAAAGCTGCTGCTTTATTAAGCTTTTTAAATGTATATAGTACTTGTCCTACAGTATTTAGCACTAGAGTGAAATAATAATGGAAATAACTCAGATATTATTTTGCTTCACTTTAATCTTAGATGTCCTAAATGAGTAAAGTTATATTTGAAGACTTTAGAGGAGTTTAGAAGTTTAAAAGACTCTAAACTAAAAGACTTTAGAAGTGTTAAATCTCCCCCAGAGTCTCTCAGGGCCATCAGCCATTCACGGACAATAGAGAAGTGTGTGTGAATGACGTGTGTGAAACGGCCCGCAGTACCTCCCCCAGCCTACAGAGACGCTGCTGAGAATGACTTTACACACACACACACACTTAGGTCCCCTCATGGTCAAAATTAAAAAAACATTACCAAAGGTCTTTTCACTTGATTTTAGCATGTTTTAAGGCATGACCAAGAGGGGACCTGAAAAAAGGTCCCCTCTTGGCTCCAGGTCCCCTCTTGGTGGGTGTGTAACCACGACATGGTCCCCTCTTAGATAGGTGCGCAAGTGCACACACACACACACACACACACACACACACACACACACACACATGTTGGTATTGGTTTTACAAGGACTCTCCATAGGTGTAATGTATTTTATACAGTAAAAACAATTATTATATGGCCCTACCCCTAAACCCAACCCTTACAGGAAACCTGTGGCCAAAAGATTCCATTAAACATGATTTGAAATCATTTATAAATACAAGGACACAATATATGTCCTAACCACCTTAAAGGGCACCTGTGGTAAAAAATCTACTTTTTAAGCTGTTTGGACAGCCAAATGTGCATGTATGGTGTATAGACTGTCATATTTGGGTGATATAAGCACACCCGGGGCTTTTTTTTCAATTTAACAACATAAATAACGGTGGACCAATTGGAGCGGTTTTGAAACCGACCGCAACTTTACGTAGGAGAGCGGTCCCCCCGCCCACCAATATTGATTGATAGGCGCGTCATCATATCCTCAGTTTGTTGATTCACGTCCGCCATTTTCAGCGTGAGTCGAAGCGATATGACTAAAGGAACACCCTAGCTCTATTTTTAGATGCAAGGCTCATTGGGCTCAACACGAGCAATATTCTCCACATTATCACTCTAATCGGAATTATTGGTTGTATCTTTAGGTAGGTTTGCAAACATGTGTACTTCTCATCGAGTCTACCTTATACTTCAGCCGTTTGCATTTCTCGTGATCCCAGAAGCTCCCTGTAATCTTAACTAGCATGCGTTTTAGAATTCTAAACATAGGTTTCTATCAGGGTACACTCAAGTTGACGGCTGGGCGCCGCGGATCACTGCAGAAACCTATGTTTAGATTTCAAAAATGCATGGCGCGACGATTCGGGACACATGTTTCTGCCGCGCTACAGAGAGTGTCTGGTGTGCCGTGTGGCGGCTTCGAGCGGCGCATCCAGTGCCTCAGTCAACGTTAATTCAGTGTGCGTGGTTATTCGTTTCTACCTTAGTACCTTACCTTTATAGGTACCTTTATATATATATATATATATATATATATATATATATATATATATATATATATATATATTTTTTTTTTTTTTTTTTTTTTTTTTTTTTTTTCAAAATAAACATTTATTCCATTTTTGGTTCTTGCAACACATTTCAAAAAAGTTAGAACAGCAAAGCATTTACCACTTTGTAAAGTTGCCATTCCTTTTCACAACACTTAAAAGATGTTTCTGGCACTTGAAACTAGCACACAGTTGGCTGTAAAACTGTACAAAGACACAAATGATTTTGTACTCTCTGCTTGGTCTTTGTCCGAGCCGTACATGTACGACTGAATGCTGTACCTCTCACTCTAGAGCGGGTGAGCTCATGGCCCCGCCCCCTTGTTACGTTGGCGGGAAGCTGAAACTAATCTACATGTGAAGCAACACACCTATAAATCAGCAAACTGTGGACACGCCCCCAACATGACACTTTTTAACACATTATAATAAAAAAATCTGAATTGTGTTTTAAACTGAACCTAAACTGACACACTCAGAAGAACCATAATATTAATATTAAATCATAAAAAAGAGGTAAACTATGGGCCCTTTAAAGGGTATTGAAACCCCCTCTACGGGGTGTTTTCACATGTCTAGTTTGAAAAAAGTCAGGAAAGTGGGTGAGTCCAGCTTTGTTTAGGTAGGAGTGTCGAGTGGCAAAAGAGGGAAAGTGGCGAAACTTCGGCAGTTTCGCTTCCATTTAGGAACATTTCATGCATGCCCCCCTTGACCAACAAGATATTGGATGCGAGTATGAACTGCAGGAAGAGTGTTGTATTAATGGAAGTTGATATCACACGCCAAATGGGAGAAAAAAAAACCTCCGCATTTCTCTGTAGATGCAGAGACTTGGCAGGTGCAGAGAACAGTGTCAAATAGCCATGTTTGTGTAGACCATCCTGTCACAAAATGCGTCAAAAATCCTACATGGCGATAATAGTTTGATTAAGGTGTTTACATGCTTACATTTGGAAAGCAGCATTTACAGCAGATCTTTCAGTCAATAATATTGTAGTGACATTACTGTAATCTCATTACTGTAAAATCATTTTGTCTCAGGTATGTCTTTAAATACTGAAAGAGTACTACTGACGATACTAACTAACTTTTCTGTCTGAATAAACATAAGCAATGAACATTGATCGCACACTTACCAAATCTCTAGACAAGACAATCAACACAAACTGGAACCGCATCTTTTTTTAAAAGGAGACAAAAGGAAAAAAAATGTTTCTTACAAATATATTTTTGTCGCGTTTTAGCAGAACACTGTAATCCACAAACGTGGGTTCACATGCGAGCTGTGTCATAAATGCAAGCTCACATTTATAAACGCAACAATGACAACGTATGTCACCAAACAATTCTTCTTCTTCCACTTGTTTTAATTACAGTTGACAAGACAACGTGGCATCTCTCTGCCGTCTGAACACTGTAACAGATCCAAACTTTGAAGCTATATCATACATATTAATGACGTTGCATCTCATTCACAATAGAGCACGCTGATTGATTCGAAGTCTTTCTTATGAATTAATGCTGAAAACTCAAAGACGTCACGTTGTACCATCTGGTACAGACATCCAGTTTCCACGCTCAAATTTACACAAGGATCTCATGGGCGTGACGTTGCTTCAAAATATTTTTTCAAACTGGACGAACTCTTTTTTTGCAAAATATATGTGTCCTAATAGTATTTTTAGCAACAACGTGGGACATAAACATCTCTGTCATCATCTCAAAAAATGTGTTTTGGTGTTTCATGAGCTTTAAATGTTGTTTCACCAAGGTCATACCTATGTCAATATACAAATTTCTGTCCTTGTAAACCACTAAAACCAATACACACACGTGTTGATATTGAAGGTTTACGAGTACTCTACCCCTAAACCCAACCCTAACAGGAACCTGTGGCAAGTTTGAATGCCAAAAGATGCCAGTTCGTATATTTTTAAGTGTTTAGAATTACAAGGACACAACGTCCTAACCACCTTAATGTTGTTTCACCAAGGTTATACCCATGCCATTATGCAAATTTCTGTTCTTGTAAAACACCAAAATCAGTACACGCATACACACACACTCTCACCCATCCTCCAGCTGTTTGACGTAAAAGAAAGGAGGACATGAGAAGAAAAGAAAGAAAGGTCATGATCAAAAAAAGGACACAGGTTCAGGCAACACCTTGTACCCAGCTTCCGATTAGCGCCTAACAAGCATTCAGGCAGCATGACGTGAAACGTGCCATCTCGCTGGAGAAGCTCAGGGGAAGTGAAGAGTAGTTGGACAGAAGCTGTAAAGCAGGCAGAGACAGACAGGAATGTGTTTGAAGTGACATGTAAAAATGCGATGCCTCCGACAGCTGTGGATTTATGACGATGACAAATGTGTCCAAAATCGATGTTCACCGCATCCTCAGGAGGGATGAAAGAGTCCCTGTCCTACTGCCATCCCAACAGACATCAGTGACAGACAGTAAAGGAGTGGGAAAGACCTTTTGGTTCTGGCGTATAACTTATCATTCAAGTCTTTAAAGTCATATTGGTAAATCATGCAGAGGTTGTACTGAATAATGCATTTTTTTCATATGAACAGTAGGTGGCAGTCTTCAGCTTTCTTTAGGCTGTGGTAGTGGAGGACAACACAGCAGGTGCATAATGTGAACTTCTGTGCAGAATGAATTCCCCAATAATTCATTGCTAGACACAATAAATATTTTGTTCAGCCAATATTTAGTGGCTGTTCAGCCAATATTCAGCCAATATTTAGTGGCTCCAAAATTATGTGGAAGTTTAAGACACATTAGAAATTATGAATGTCTCTGAATTAAATAACAAAATCCCAAACCATTTTTTTCAAAGCTGTAAACATAGCACCTTAGTAAAGTGCAATAGATTTTATGGTAATATATATTTAAAAAAAAAGTAAATTAGTTAATGCTACTTAATGTATTTACTAACACAAACTAAGCATGAACAGTGTTGCACAGCATTTATTAATCACAGTTCAACATTTATTAATGTGTTATATTATATATCGTTACATTACACTGTGAGAACTAATAACATACTGCTTTATTTTCATCAATTAAAGATGAATAAATACTGTAATAAATGTATTGTTCATTCATATAAGTAATACAATAACTAACATTAACTACTGGACTATTCTGTTACCAGTTGTATTTTATACATATTACTTCATAAAGATTCAATAAATATGAAAATTTTAATATTTTTTTATTTATTTAGTTTGAGAAATACTATAAATACAAATAGCTTAGACTGTGGGTCTCAAACTGGATTCCTGGAGTGCCACAGTTCTGAACAGTTTTGCTCCAACCCTAATCAAACACAGCTGATCCAACTAATCAAGACTACTAGAGACTATTAAGCAGGTGTGAGTTGGAGGTGGTTGGAGCTAAACTATGCAGAGCTGCGACCCTCCAGGAATTGAGTTTAAGACCATTGGCTTAGACTCTTTCTCTCAGAATTGATAGAGAAAAGGCCCATAGATGCTCTTGTTTAAATTTAATTTAAGAATATGTTTTAATCAACATAGACTCATTCTGAAAACGTAGCCCTATAAACATTTCCGGAGAGCGCAAATGATGTAGCTAGAAGTACGTATGGCTGCATTTTATTTTTAAAACGAATGCTACTTTTCGTACTTACCAGCTGACCGCTTACCTCTAAATGCACAGCTTTCCTGCTGTTACCAGTTTGGCTCGTCATGTACGTCGGCGGACTTGAGAGGCTGAGTCCATCAAAGAACGGTTCCAGAAAGCAGGTACGACAAAAACAGAATCCAAAAAATAAAATAAACAAATAAATAACATGGTGAGAATGTGATAAAATCTGAAATGGGGTAAGAATCAGGCGAGGGCTTTTCAGGATTGCTTTTTAAAACTGTCGTTTTAGGTTTAGGGAAGTGGGTAGCTTCAATCTGTGCTTTTTATAATACTATTGGTTGGGTTTAGGGAAGGAGGAGGCTCAGTCAGTCAGTCATTAGGTGCGTCCCAAATCACATACTTATGCACTATTCTAGGCCATTTTGTAGTATAAATAGTGTAAGTAGTGCATTCACACTGAAAACTCTAAAAGTAATAGGTGCACTTTAATTACCGGGATGATGCACTCATTCACTCGGTAAAATGAAGTGTGGAATGATGGACACTTCATGCACTCAACAGCTGCAGTTTTGCCCATGTAGCGATTTCGGGCGCTCATGTTGGATAACTTTATTTATTTTGATTGTGAAAGCAAAATTCTCCTACAAAAGTGATTATAGCGCCTCCCGATGGTGAATGCGGTTATACTCATGGCAGGTATTATTTGGTACTTATTTCACTAATTTGGCAACCGTCAAACGTCATCAGGGAAACGGTTTGGAATTTCTGCTCAGTAAAAAAACATTAGTGTTCCATTTGGGACGATGCTACATACGTTTACCATGCTGTTGAGTGTGTAAGTGCACAAGTACATAGTGCATATGTGCATAGTGTATAGCAGGGCTATTCAATTAGTTTGTCATGAGGGCCAGTTTATGAAAAGCATCCCAAATGATGAGCCGGAGAGATATGACTTGCAATATGAGTGATGACACAACAGCATATAAGAACCCATATGTTGTATTTTTGCTCCTTAAAACACCCATGTTGTATTTTTCTACAATAAAGTGTTAATATTGTATTTTAAAACTACATAACATCAGATCTGAGTTTTAGAAGTCATGTCAAAGCAGTAACTAATAGATTTTAAAGTATTATTACTTGTCTATAAATCACTAAATGGCCTAGGACCTCAATACATTACAGATGTGCTGACTGAATACAAACCTAACAGATATCTCAGATCATTAGGACCAAATAAATTAGAAATTCCAAGAGTTCAGTCAAAGTAGGGTGAATCTGCTTTCAGCTACTGCATCCCCTACTGCTGGAATCAGCTTTCAGAAATGATCAGATGTGCTCCAACATTAGGCACATTCAAATCAAGACTGAAAACACATCTGTTTAGCTGTGCCTTTACTGAATGAGCACTGTGCTACGTCTGACAGATCACACTATTGTGTTTTTCTATTCTTTTTCATTCTTTTATAACCTGCTTTAACACATTTTAATCTGTTTTTATCGGTTTTTAATCATTTTTATTATTCGCTTTTATTTTGTATACTTGTTACTTTTATTCCTGTTTATGTAAAGCACCACTGTGTATGAAATGTGCTATATAAATAAACTTGCCTTGCTTAGTTTATGCATCATGTCATATGTCTCAACTCTACTATGGTTTCTTTTGAGTGAAAGGACACCAATACACCTGAATAAAACAGATCTGTTTAGGCAAAGGTTGATATTATTTCTTGCCTGTGTTTTTATATACGTTAAATCTTCAAAATACAACTTTAAACACGTCTCTGTTCACCCCTGTTATATAGTATAATTTTAATTTCATCTGTATTTATTCCACAACACAAGATAAAATAGGCTACTCTGATGGCTTAAAGATAGCTGACTTACTCCTTCTAGCTAAAATAAACTTAATTAAACTTAATTTGTTAAAATATTTTAAGACAAATTAAGTATTTTAGGATTTTATTTATTTATTTATTTATTTTTGTGTGTGTGAAAGAGCATGGGCCCAATCATACACCCAGCGCAATAACGCACAAGATGTGTTTGGCGCGATGTGTTACTATTTTCAGACCAATTCAACCCTAATTCACATTTTGCGCCATGTTGTTTAAATAGCAAATCCATTTGTGCCACTTTGTGGACTCATGGGTGTGCCGGTTTAGAAAGAAGGTGTGTTAAGGTGCATTTTTGGCGCGTTGCTATTCTTAGAAATTGAAATAGACTGTGCAATCGACCAGCTGGAAGTACAGAGCAGTATGACCAGGTCCAGTACAGAGCACGTTAGTTGTGGGCCTTAAATATTTACACATCCCTTAATACCCACAGAATGTGCAGCAATATGCAAATATCTTAATAAAATGAAATTAAAGGATTAAAATATTACAAAAATTATTATTTTTTACATAATATAAAAACCACTACCCCCATGCCTTCTTCATGTTGAGGGGCTTTTTTCAGTTTATTCATGTCCAATTGTTTTTGTATAACATTATTACTATTATTAGTAGTATTTATTATATGCATATTTATATTTGTTTTAATCAAAACAAGTTTAGATTTGTCCACCTGTCCACTTATGCAAAAAAAGTAAAGCAGTAAAGGATAAAGGTATAGTAAATAGAAAGTAAGTGTAACAGAGGCCAGCTGGTGAAGTGCTGTGCTCTAGCGACAGATGCTAGACGCCATGGTCTTTAGCCTTTTTGGTAGAGCAACCGACACCCATGCGGAAAGTTGCCGGTTCAATACTAGCTCAGAGTGGGTTGGGTGGTGTAGAACTGGTGGGGTTACATTGGTGCCGTGACCCGGATGGGAGTAAGGTTTAGGGGAGTGAGTGTAGCAGAGGCCAGCTAGTGAAGTGCTGTGCTGGTAAACCTCACTCCTCTTACCTCTAAAGTGTGTTCCAGCGACAGAAGCTAGAGGCCATGGTCTTTAGCCTCCTTGGTGGAGCAACTGACTCCCACGCGGAAAGTTGCCGGTTTGATCCTAGCTCATAGCAGGTTGGGTGGTGTAGGACCGGCGGGGTTACATAAAGAGGCCGAATGGAGGAGGGTTAAAGGGTACTGACTCTTAAAGTGAAAGCAGAGCGTATTTTTCCATCCTTAAAATAGCAAAAGTGGATTCAGACACGTCCTAAATGCTTTTGCATTATGCGTTTAAGACTTTGCGCCTAGATTTTTAAAATAGACCCATGAGTTTGAGCAAGCTGCTACTGTAAGTGTCAGTGCAAAGCTCATTAATATTTATGGCCATTCCAAATATTATGGAAACCAAACTTTTCATTCTATGGGGTAATTCTGGAGTTATGAATGAGCATATAAAACAATTTATGGTGAATTTTTAAACTACAAAGATATCAGGGAACAATTTACCTTATTGAATAAATGCACTTTAGAAACTTTAAGCCACATCTGTGGCCACTACATAATCAAACGATAATCACTTTCATCATTGGAGAACAACTTAATCTCCAATTCATATATAAAACATTTTTCATGCACGTTCCTTAAAAAAGACCTCCACACATCACAGTCTAAAGGTTGACCAGCTAAGCCTTTCTCTTCTCAGGCTCCACCTTAGCCTCATGTTCTAGAGTGTTTTTGAGGCCGCAGGGGACATTTAGCCTCCGTCAGAGCTCTCGTTCCCAGACACAATACAGAGCCAGGATAAACACTACTGTGGCAGCTGTACACCTGCACAAACCGGCTCATACTGCAAACACTCGTCCACGGCACAATAAACTACATCATCCATCACACACAAACTCCCTACAGCATCCCTTCATCATCACACACAAAAGCAGGGAGAGAAGATGCCTGGGAATATGTGTGTATGGTTCCTGGGGGAGTTAGGATTTTTGTTGATGTGCGAGGCCCTGCAAACAAATGTGTCGATGGATTTACTGCGGTAGCAGGGGAAAAACCCTCGGCTCCAGAAAATGTACTGTCAAAGAATCAACGGAGCATTCCTGGCTGGAGACCAACACTTGAGGTTACACACCAAAATAAATCTAATGCAGACGTTAATTGGACACCTGTACGAGACACACTAGGCCAGAAATTCAGTCAAACGAGGCTGCGAGAACGTAAAACATGTTGTTGAAAGAAGAACAGAGAAAAGCGTAAATAGAAATGTGACCTCAGAAAAAAGAAAAAAAAAAGAAAGGCCACTCTATAATTTTATACGATGCTCCTGCACGAAAATATCTCAGCCATAAGCTGTTATTTTGAGGTCATTGCATGCAATAAACTCCGGACACATGATGCACCAAGCATGATTCTGTTATGTCTTTAAATAGGCATACATAAAGCCGCTTCTCATCAGTGTGAGACAGTGACTAAAACAGCAACTCTGCTAATTTAATGAGCTTCTTTAAAACACTTAGCTCTCTTGTTTATATACAGTCTGATTAATTCTAGTGAAGGATTGCATCATATTTTTTTGTAGACCAGAACCTGTAAATTGAGTTTTTTTTAGATGATGTTTTGGTAAAATATCTTAAAGGTTAGTGGAAGGAATTGAACAAATACAAACTCAAGATAAGCCATCGCACCATTAAATTATCCTCTTATACAGCTTTTGTGATTAAAGTTTTTGAAAAAGCTACAAAATGGTGTTCTTTATTTGTGAATGATGTTTTTAATTATAAAATAGTTTTAAATACAAGTAAATATGAAAAGACTTTAATAAATAAATTCACAATAAAACCCAATCAATTTACAAAATAATGTAGGATGGCTGAAAGAGACATGACTGTATAAGGTAAGAAAACACATTGAGAAAACATCATCTTTTTGATAACACACATGCAAGCTAATTCTTAAAAATGCATGCAAATACAGAAATGCAAAGCAAATGATGGAAATGGCCACAATGCAAATTTGTCGGTGGACCCTAAAAGTGACGAACCTAGCTGCTTCCTGTTTAGTCAGTGTCAACAGTCTCAAAGATCTCAGAGGTGAGATTTTTTTATTTTAACATCCTGATTGTACATTGTTCATGTTGCAAGTTTTTTATCCCTAATAATCTTACAAACAACTCAGATCTCAGACAATACGACTAAGTCGTTTTCACATTTTTGCGTCCCCCGACACATTTAGTGATTAATTTAGTGAATGGTGATTAATTTGAGCAGTCATTATTATATTGCAATTAATTCAGAGTGTATATAAATAAGAAGGTTGTTTGAATAATAATAATAAACCACAAGCTCATTATTTCAAAAACCCATGGTGTCCATCAATAAACCATTTTGAAATTTATCATTATGGTGGGCCCTTAAAAGTGGCCAGTTGTGAACACTTTGGTCTGGAATGATCTTTCAGTTTGGCAACTATGATTGTAAATTCAAAGTGCCCTTCAGATTTATCCCTTAGCGCCTCTGTCTGGAGCCATCGATATATACACATATCTATGATCGGGAATTTTGTCCCAATACGTGGATTTAGAGGTTTTTGCATTTAGCTCGTTTTGACGCAAAAGAAAATCTACCTTGTTAAAAAGCAAAGAATTGTCTAAGGTGACATTTTTGAAAAAAGGTTATTTTATTCACTAGCTAATAATCTTTTCATTAAAATGAAACTTCTAAACCTAATCAGAGGAGCCTGATAGAAAATGCTCATTTACAAGAAAAGAGGTCTGATTTTGTCACGATCACCAGCGATCATAACTCCCAGATCGCTGGATCTCACACACAAACACACATGGACTACAATTCCGCCATTAATGGACTACATATTCAGTCATGCCACACACATACTCACACCTGCTCCAAGTCTCTACTGATTACACTCGCACCACCTGAGGATTGTGAAGGACTGATTACAAACACCATTTAAGCAGCGCACACACTCATTCACATTGCCGAGTCTTGTCATCTGTAAAGTGACATTTCAACGCGGTTTCCTAGTCTTGTTTCTCCGTGTATTTGACCTTAGCCTAGTTTGTCTTTTTGTCCCTGTCTGCCGCCTGCCTTCCGACCTCTCGCCTGTTACAGTGACTAAGATTCTGCATTGCCTTTATACATCTGTTTGCACCTGTGTTGACCTTTGCTTGCCTGACTTTGAATAAATCTGCGCGTGGATCCAAACCTCAGTTCTCTCTGTCACTCCCCGTGTTACAGATTTAGAGGGTTTTGCGTCTGAACTCTTCAAATATTTTTTAAATTAGGAAAATCGTAATTTTACATCACTTTTCTACATCGATGGATAAGTAATCACATGGGCATTGCCCACGAAGAGAGTGTGTTTGTGAGAATGGAAATGTATTATCTTTCCTCCCTGTTAAATTTGATCTAATCCATGTCCAGAAATGCACCTTCTTTTACTTCTAATTCTAACAAAGGATGCGATTTGTTTGTGAATGAATCTCTGCTATGAATGATTCATGTGAACCATTGACATGCCTGCGTCTTAACGTGCAGATCCACCTTTCTAATCTAATTGGTATATAGCGTTTTTAATATTCAATAATTTAGGGTGAAAAGTATGCACATTGAGGTGCGGGCACGTTATAAGGTAGTCTACTTGAAGTTAAAAAAAAAAAACGTTCACTTAGCTGACTATAGTACAAGTTTCTGGCATCAGCATCTTGTTGTCATTTCATTTACAGTACATTTTGGCTGATTTTTTTCACCCAATAGCGTAAGCCTACAATTTAGTGGAAATTGGTGCTACTTTGCCTTATGGTCAGTGCAGTAAGTGACTGTATTATCATCAACAACATTACTTGTTTAGCACAAAAGTTTGTAACATACAAAATCATAAAACACTAAATCTTACCTATGAAATGTTCAGCTTTTATGCTTTGTTTTCTTTGTTCACTAATAACTACATCAGTACGCAGGGGTGGATTTAACCAATAAGTGAAGCAAGCAGCTGCTTAGTGCCTCTGGAAATTTTGGGGGGCCCAAATAAATACCAATAAATTACACATAACATGGATTTCTATCATATTTTGTATGGTGAGGGTCTAACAAATAACATTTTAAGGTAATTATAGCATCTTCGCAAATTTGTCTTACACCCCCAATCATGGAGCAGTCCAGCAGACAAGTCAGGTAAAGATTCAGTTTTAAAAACAATTCATTATTTTCGATTTATTTAATATTTTTTTTGTTGTGAATTTATTTAAGAAAAAAAGCACTTAAAATGTAGAGATTTCATTAAGATAAAACCTGAAAAAAGCCAAATAAATAAATAACAAAATTAATAAAACTACAAAGGGTGCATTTTAGGACTGTTGGGCCCCATAGCTGGAAATGCTTAGGGCTCCCAAAACACTAAATCCACCCCGCCCATACGCAGCGCAAAAGTCCAGCATCTTCAGATTTTTTTTAGTCTTGACTAAATGCACTTGAATGAGTTTTGTCCTGGGAGCACTGTACAAATATGGTGGCAGTATTGGCGCATGTTCAGGGCACGTATGCAATATCCGATGTATATTTCTATAAACTAAAGTGTTACCACAAATTCTTACCACAAATTCTTCTCATTTTAATGAATCAGTTTGTCCTCTCTTTCTAATATGCAGTGTTGGAAAATTCATTCACATGCAAATCAGTTCATACTGTAACGAACAAATGTAATTCACATAGTCCACATGCTATGTGAAAGGGTGTGAATGATTTAACGTGCAAATTTGATTCTTTCAGACTTTAACTATTTAACTATTCAAAAGCCTTCATTGTTTTTTTTAAATAACAATGAAAATAGGGCTTTCATTATAGTTAGCTACTCAACCTATAGCTAATGTTCACATCTTCAAATCACGTCTATAAAAGTGTTATTAGAAGAGTGCTATTTATGTTGGATCTGGGAATATATCATTTAAATGAACATTAAAAGTTAATCAAATTTGTTAGGGAGATTAAAAAAAAAACATCACACTTTCTGTCCCCAGACCAGCATAGTCACACATTTACTCAAGTGTTTGGATGATAATTAATCATGGATCAGCAGTTCTGACAGAATGTGTGATGAAAGTCAAGAAATTAGTTGTGACTGTAAAAAAAAATCAAATCACAGGGACAGCTCAGTGGGAAGGCTGACTAAAACAGGTGAGACATGGCTAAAAAATACCCCAGAGTATAGTGTATTTTAATAGCGCTAATACATGCATAGCCAGAAGATCTGTGGATCAGTTGACTCATATTCTTCGGAACATTTTCTGTAAAATGTGTAGCATTATACAGCAGCGAGCAGCTTTAGCCTGATGAAGCCCAGCAGGTGTATGATTCTCCAGTCAGATGGCTTGAGGGGGCAGTGTCATTGCCATACTGCCAACTAAAGTCCTCGTGAACCCAGGATCATTCTCACCACAGATTTGCGAGAGCTGAAAATCTAAGAACAACATATTCAGTTAAGTCATTTTTTTTCTTTGGATAAATAATTGGAAATTTAATAAATCTTTTTTTTTTTTCAGTTTTTCAGGCATTCTATTGCAGGTGTATTTTCCATCTCTAAGATAAAACAATTATTTTTCAAAAAGTTGAATAAGAATTTTGAGTAATAGCACACATTTAAAAAAATGTTTATATGTGTATTTAGAAAGATTTTCTGTTAAAATATTAACCTTAAGACCTATTTTGGTCATCTCTGCCTCCTGAATCACACATTTGGCTTCAATTATCATCAAATAATTAAGTTTTCATCTGTTTCTGTGTGTTTACTAAGTTATATGAATTAAATTCAATTCATCTTTATTTCTAGGGCACTTTTACAATGTAGATTGTGTCAAAGCAGCTTAACATAGACTTTCAAGTAAATTGAAACTGTCCGTCCAGTTTTCAGAGTTGAAGTTCAATTCAGTGTGGTTTAATTTTCGACTTCTAAGAGTCCAAACACTGAAGAGCAAATCCATCGATGCGCAGCTATACGTCCCAACATAATCAGTTAGATGAAAGATATCTTCTGTATTACTTTAAATATATATATATATATATATATATATATATATATATATATATATATATATATATATATATATATATATATACATAATATACGTTCTGGTAAACTATGTTACTTTGGTTATAAAAAAGGCAAAGCAATCTTTAAAGCACTGAAATAAAAAGCATTTGACTTGTTCTGTGATGTCACTACCTCTGGAAGCCATTTAGACATTGTCTCATTAATTTGTTAATTTAACATGTTAAGGATACACCAATAGTAGACATAAATCATATAAATATCAAATATATCAACTCTATTATTGTGATATTTCAGTTAATTACTCATTCACTCTTGAAAATAACGATGTTAAATGCATAAAATTATGTTTTAGACGTGCATGTGGTATCTGGTTTGAGGTTAGCATCTTGAGCCAAAGCACAAAATGGTGGAAAATGTCAACTCTGTTACTGGTTGAGAAGAGGTGAACAACAGTTAATAACAGAATCAATTGTTCCCTATCATGCACATTTAAGCATTATTTTACATTAATAATGGATTCAGTTTACTGTAAAATATACATTTGTTGAACAAAATATCATTCCAGTTTAAGGAAAATGAACGGAAAATGCCTGAAATGTACCCACAATTCTGGAATAACTGAGTCATATATGTAAAGTAATATTTATTTTAGCACTAATGGCAAATGTGGACTACACTGTAAAAGCCAATATCTTTTTAAGGAAAAAGATTGCTACAAACCATTTAAGTTAAAAAATTCATCTATACGAGTGCTGTGAACTTATAACATTTAAGTTGAAGTGATTGGCTGCGTCCGAAACCACCTACTACTCAGTATTTGCTGCATTTGAATTTAAACGTACTACTCGGCTGTTAGAAAAGTACATTCTACACAGTATAAATGTGAGCAGTATGAATGGAATCCAGATGTACTGCATCCGCCATTTTGTCATGGTTACGTGACCTACCCATGTCAGTTGCTTCGCTTCACTCCCATTCATGAATTCTCTCGCGGGGCATCATGGGATTGTGCATCATGCATGGGATGCGCACTTCAGAATCTCTCCGGAAGTAGTAATAATTCTATGAATTTGGACATACAGTACTACTCAGCTCGCATACTGATTTTAGCGTTCTGTATACTATGGAAGTATGCGGTTTCGGACGCAGCCATTAAGTATGTGTTGATTGAGAATTAATGATGAACACCTGCTGTTAACAAGCAGAATCACTGAAGAGAAATGCAAAACTACAGCTGGCTTCAGTCACAGCCTTAAAAGAAATCAAACACATTCAATCTCAAAAAAATCATCATTAAACAACTCCACAAACAGTATCAACAGCTTATTTCTAACTTGCTTGAGTTTATTTTTGTCTACGGAAAATCAGTGAAAATAATAATTTTCTCAGACATCACCACTGATGTAAAAAGTGTTTGCTTTATAGAGTTCTTTGACTTTCACTTTACTGATAATAATTCCCCTGGTGCTGTAGAAGGAAACCCAGCAGAGCTTTGAAAACACATTAAACACACATCTGAACCACTTTAAACACACAGACATCAAGAATCAGAGTCTGAATCTCAACGATGGTAACATATTCCTTGCTGCAGTGCATGCTGGGAGCAATGGATGAGTTTTGAATAATTCTCAAAACTTGTATTACAGCACGAAATGTGTCACCATCGATGAGACTCACACTCTGATTCTTGATGTCTATGTCTTTTCAGTGAATCTTGCAAAGGGCTTTTGTAAACGCCTGCCAGAAATAAGGTTAGTAATAAGTAAAGCTGCTGTTTAATGTATAATGAGTTGTTGATCCTCTGCTGAGATTTTGAGAGACTGAATGTGATTTGATTTTTAAGAGAGAAGTGAGATGTAGTTTTGTGTTTCTCTTCAGTAATTCTGTATGTTAACAGCAGATGTTCATCATTAACGGTAAATCAACACTTAATTAATCACTTAATTAACTCAACTCTCTTTTTTAAATGCATAACAATAACTTCCAGTAAATTTTGAGTTAACTACTCTCATTTTATTTAATAAATTTGACTATTAGGTTTTACAGTGTGGAGATATTGAGAATTAAGTAAAAGAGTACATAAATATTTATTGATTTCCACAGAAGACAAAAAAGGATTTGGAAATTAAGAGAGGGGGAGTAAATGTTAACTTGAGTGTATTCTTGGGTATTCCTTAGTATCGCTTTAAGGTATTTTTCTGTGAGAAAGAAAGAACCGAAAGCTTTCAGAATGGCACCACGCACTTTTCCCACTGACAATATACTGAGATTCATATTACTAGTTCAAAATGTGCATCACTTGTACCTTTCGGTATAAGAGATTATATTGTTCTTTGAAGGCTGTATGTCATACATTATACCTGTGCTCCTGTCCATCCAGACTAACAACACAATTGCAACTGTGATATTTCTTTTTATAAAGGAGAAGACACATTTAAGACACAATAGTGCTAATTATCTTGTGTATTTTTGCTCTGCAGCTGAAAATAGCTCAACAGTAGAGCTTCCAGAGTTTTATAACTACTAGAATGACCATAGCAGTCATTCTGAGACTACAACATTAAGTGTTCATTTAAGACTGTATCAAATTGAACATTTATCACATCATATTTACGTTCAGTTTTAGAATTAAGCTTTAAATGTCTGTTATCATATTTCATGAAGTCATTACTCTAAAAATATCTTTCCTATATTATAGTTCTTGTCTTCTTCTATATATGAGTTTTTGTCTGTCCATGAAGGTGTGAACAGTGGTATGAAAAAGTGTTTGCCCTATTACTGATGTCTTTTGTTTTTTTGCATGTTTGTTACACTTTATTGTTTCAGATCATAAAACTAATTTGAATATTAGTCAAAGATAACACAAATAAACAGATCATGCAGTTTTGAAATGAAAGTTTTCAAATCTAAATTGACATAGCCCTGTGTGAAAAAACGTTTGCCTCAAAAAACCTAATAACTGGTTGGGCCACCCTTAGCAGCAACAACAGGAGTCAAATATTTTTAATAACTTGCAATGAGTCTGTTACAGTGCTGTGGAAAAATTTAGACCCACTAATATTTGCAGAATTGCTGTTATTTAGCCACATTGGAGTTTTTTTTTAACAGAGCACAGCATCTCAATTGGATTCAGGTCAGGACTTTGACTAGGCCACTCCAATGTCCTCTGTTTTTTTTTTCTTTAACCATTTCAGAGTTGGACATGCTAGTGTGATTTGGATCATTGTCATCCTGCAGAACAAGTTCACTTTAACTTGAGGTCAGTAACAGATGGCTGGACATTCTCCTTCAGGATATTTTGGTACACAGCAGAATTCATGTTTTCATTTATCACAGTAAGTTTTCTAGGTCCCGAAGAAGCAAAACAGTCCCAGACCATCATATTTTACTATTGGTATGATGTAGAATGAGAGGAAGTGAAGTGGGGGTACAGAGTGGTCACACGATTGGGAAACATCCACAAGGCAAGATTCGAACTTGAGATGCCAGGAAAGCTGTGCAATTAAATGTGCATGGCAAACTATTCAATTCACCTTTATTTATATAGCGCTTTTACACTGTAGATTGTCAAAGCAGCTTAAACTGACTACTAACTAACTACTTGGCTATCGCTCCAATTTATTTATTTTTTTTACCAATTTTTTGTTGGAAAAGGATTTTATAGTATTTCAGGTGGCATAACATATATAATTAACATTTTAAATCATATTTTAATGCATGTATTTTTTGTCTTTTTTTTCTTTCTTTCTAATATATGGTACTTCTTTGCTTCCAATTAAAGTTTGCAAAGTTATGATTAAAATAATTGCTAACCAAATCAAATGTTAATGAGAAAAAAATTAACTGGGAAATACTGTTGAAAAGTAGTCTCAATGCACTCTATCAGCATTTCGTGATCAGAATAACTGCTTTATTATCATTTTAATTACCCAAGATTCAGGAGGTGTTACCGAAATATGTTCAAAGTGAAATCATTCCTAGCGTGAATTTTCTTTAGTAATGTGGGACTGAGAATGTGTGAGTGAGAGGCAGCAGTGACTCGACGTTGCTGCTGTGTTTCAATCCTTTCAAACCACTGAGACCAGGAAAGGGGAATTGCGAGAGCGTGACTTTTCATATCCTTAGATAATGTTCAGAGACCTTAAACTTCAGTTGACCACCAGACTCCACTTCCTCTACTGGTGACTTTCTGACAGGAATCCTGACTGTCTCAGTGTGGATGAATGAGATTCGTGTGCTTGAATGACCTCAGATAATTCTTGCAACTAAGAAGAGACTTTATCATGAAGATCAGGGCTGGTAAGTGTGTGTATAAAATATATACATCATTTTTTTTTACAGAAATTGTACATTTTATTACAGAAATTTTACATTTTATGTATTTATCTGAATATTTATGCTCTAAAATAGTATTAAAGGAACTTGATCACAGCTTTGAAAGTTTATGTTAATAATTTGACTCAGTATAAGCAATTATATTTTAATTTTTGTAGTCTGAAAAACTAAAAAGGAAACAATAGGAACATCACATAATTTGTAATTATTTCATAATAAAAAAAATATTTTGGTTTTACCTTCTATTGGTGGCATGTTGGGAATAAATGTTCAAAACACACATAGAGAGACCATTAAAAATGTACTTTTAATGGTTAAAATTTGATGGTTTGTTGTGTTTTACTTGTAGTGGAAACTATTACTACTGGTGAGTTTTATTGGTATATTATTTTATATCAGGGTTGTTAATTAAAGGTTTATTATTTTGGTTATTGTTTGTGACTTGGTCCTTTTATGTTACTTCCTGTGAGTTCTCCATTTTGCAGTCAGCCTGTACTTTGTTAAAATTGGGATCAAACGGAAGTTAAGACTGTCCTTTCCCCCACATACTGTGACATACATCCTGGGGCGGACTTAGTGATTTGGGGGCCAATTCCAGGTATATATATCTATATATATATATATACACTATACCTTCATCTTCCTAACGTGAAATTAAAAGCAATAAATTCACCAATATAAACACAAGTTCACAAACTATGTACAGCAGAAGTGTCCAAACTCAGTCCTGGTGGGTCGGTGTCTTGCAGATTTTAGCTCCAACTTGTCTCAACACACCTGCACATATGTTGAAAGCCTATAGGAGCTTGATTAGCTAGCCCAGGTGTATCTGATTGGGGTTGGAACTAAACTTTGCAGGACACCCGCCCTCCAGGACTGAGTTTGAGCAGCCCGATGTACAGTTAAATAGCCACTTTTGTGATTCGTTTTAATAGCAATAATAATAATAATAATAATAATAATAAAGAATAAACATTTAAACTAATTTAATTCACAATCAATCAAACTAATCTTTTCACCATTTTTCATATGAATTGAGCAATTGCTGTTTGTAAATCAGCGGCCGTTCGACAGGGACATTTTATGTGAACAACCCCTCTATTAACAAGCCCACAGTGCTCATCATCTGACAGCTGTTTCGGCCAGACAGCAGGATCGTGGAGGAAGCTGCGTTTCGCTGTTTGTCGTATTTCAAATTTTTTTTTCCCCCAAATGTTGTCAAAATTCACACTCCTGCACACTCTACCTACCTTTACTCTGATCGCTGGCAGACTGCTGTCACTAAAATCTCTGGGATTATGAACAACAACAAGAAAATAATAAACGGTCCATTTAAAATATTAATTTAAAGCAGAAGAGAAGCAGAAAACCTTTGCTGTCGAAATGCAGAGGAATGATCTGCTCTCATTGCTGCTGATGTGAGAGACGGCTGTGTGGCACAATGTTGCATTTGAGTGCTCTGAGGCCGGGGAGAGACCGACGGCATCACCTACAGCTCATTGCGAAGAGTAACTTAGGAACGGTACAGCACGGACACATGAGAGTCTAAAAATCTCCAGTAACAACTAAAAACATTAGCCAGTCGCTTTTTTGAAAATTTGGCACTAGGGGGATCTAAAAGAGTCTAGGGGGGTCTAAATGAGCGGTGCCTGGTTTTATCCAAATGTAACACCTGGCATTCACTGTGAAGAGTTCAATTTTAGTCTCTTCAGACCAGAGAATTTTGTTTCTTATGGTCTGAGAGTCCTTCAGATGCTTTTTGGCAAATTCCAGGCTGGGAGTGGCTTCTGTCTGGCCACTCTACCATACAGGCCTGATTGGTGGATTACTGCACAGATGGTTGTCCTTCTGTAAGCTTCTCCTCTCTCCACAGAAGAATACTGGAGCTCAGACAGGGTGACCAGCGGGTTATTGATCACCTCCCTGACTACCTGACTAAGGCCAGGAAGAGTCCTGGTGGTTTCAAACATCTTCTACTTATGGATGATGGAGGCCACTGTGCTCATTAAAACTTTCAGAGCAGCAGAACGTTTTTTGTAACCTTCCTCAGCCTTGTGCCTCTAGACAATCCTTTCCGGATGCACTATATATAATGAAGTGCACAGATACATTGTTTATAACAATAACAATACAAATAAAAACAAGAAAGGTTAAATTTAGATTTCATGTCAGCTTTAATGAGCATGTTGCCCACAGTTAATCAACCCGTTATTCTTCTTGTGTTTAAATACCCCCGTTTTAGTTATCGGTCATTGCATGATGTACTTTAAGCTGTTTATGTTTCCAGAAGCCTTTGATAGGACTCAGATAGGATTATTTGTTTTGATTGCCCATTTTTACATCTTTTGCATTTTATTATTAATAAAGAACTACTACACATGAATGCCCTCTAGATTGTCTTTGCTTGCCTTCTGTCACCAAATACATGACGATGTTGCTATTTAAAAAATTCAATCACTATTTTTTTCTGTTCCACACAGTAAACATGTTTTTCTTCTGCATTAAAAGCTTTAGGTAAAGGTTGTGAAGGCTACATAACACACAGATCTTACCGGCCATCAGGACTGGGCAGGAGAGGTCACCCATTTTCCTTCAAACCTCCAAACAGGGCAGGCCACTCGTTCTGGAGCTATGGTGAGTGCATTTAAAATAACATAGTGGAAGTAGATATAGTTGAAATTAGAATTATTAGCCTCCCTTTGAATTTTTTTCTTCTTTTTTAAATATTTAACAAATGATGTTTAACAGGGCAAGGAAATTTTCACAGTATGTCTAATAATATCTTTTTCTTCTGGAGAAAGTCTTGTTTTAATTTGGCTAATTTAATTTTTTAAAAACCATTTTAAGGTCAAAATTATTAGCCTCTTTAAGCTATATTTTCTCTCTGTTAAACTGAAATTGGGGAAAAAATAAACAGGGTGGCTAATAGTTCTGACTTCAACTGTATATGAAACAAGAGTTTGTCATTGAGTAGCAAAGTCACGCACTCAATTAAATTAATTGTTAAAACTGTTCCCAACAGGATTTGTGCACAAAAAACACATTGATAAAATAATTGCAACAGTAGGAGAACCCTTTTTGGTGCTTAATAGAATCCATTTTATAAGGATAATATTTTCATTCATATTTTAACAATAAAAGTGCTTTTATTAATATTTAATATTAATATTTTAATATTTCATTAATATTTTAACAATTTTACTGTTTTTAATATTAGCACTCTTAACGCACATTATATTATTATTTAATACATTTATCGTTTGTCTAGTCTTACATCTTGCGGTTTCTGCTAAGGTAAAAAAAACAACAGCACAAAAACAAGGAAACAAAAACATTATACATACCCAACAGCATGTACCAGTTAGGTTACTTTTATTTTTATTGATGTGATCTTGTAATAAAAATGACAGTGCTTGAAGTGAAACTAAAAACAGAAACCAGAAATACATGTTCCTCTGTGATGCCCTAATGTCTGTCCTTTTGTTTAACTGAGTGGCATTGTCTCTCTGTAGATTATGAGCTTATAATATTGCACAGCATCTGAAATAGAGACAATGAGTTTAAAGTTACAGTGTGTGCCTTGCATTTGTTTAGATCTAAGCAAGTTGGTCAAAAAGTAGCAAAAATTGACACCTTGTGATAGCTACTCTGTAAATAAATGACTGTAAAACGCAGCTGATCACATGTTTTGTTGTATTTTTAGATTTGAAAAACAAATAGGCAGGAAAAATGAAGAAAAATAAAGTTGGAATGGTACATGGCATTTTAACAACTAAAAACAACAAATGTAATGGATGTCTAAACAAATGTAATAGATGGATATATATGTATACAGCAGTTCTATCTGGTTCTCAAATCTAATAGGCTGATAGTGGTGTGATATTCTGCAATAACAGAACTTGTACAGCCTCTTCACCCTTCTGTATTACTCCACCCACATAGAGTGATCAGATCTGTGAGCAGATAAATAAACTCACTACATTTTGACAAACAGAGAAATACTGGGAAATGTCTCTAGACTGATGGCATTTCATGCCATTCAGCCTTATAATCTTAAAATGTGAGCAAAATCACCTGTTTTGTCATCACTTTAGACATTACACTAGTGAATCATTCAAACAATAGCTCTAAAGGTATGTTTGTGAATAAGCAACAGTTTCTGCTGTTCTGACGTCAGCTGCAGATGTGAATGAATAGTGGAAAATGTAGTTTCTCATAGAAAAGGAATTTTTGATTCTCTGTGTTTAATTTTCTTGTTTATGTACACAATTATGCTGTCGAACTGTTGTATGGCTGTATATCATTACTGGTGAGACACTAAGGTACTCGGCCTGCAGCCTTGAGCCAATGCATGCCTCCCACCAGTGTCGATATACAGCCATATCGCACTGCTATTCATGTGATATTGCTCATATATATGTATATATATATATATATATATATATATATATATATATATATATATATATATATATATATATATATATATATATATATATATATGCCACATATATGTAACAATGTGCTTATTTACTAACTTGTATCGCCTCTTGACTCTTCATTGTGAAGTTCTGGAGTGTGGGCAGAGATTTGTTAGCTGTTATTGTGAGAGAGAAACTTGGATGGGGAAGTGTAATGTGCCTGAAAGAGGAAACGCTGAAAGCTTCACACATCCTTGCATAAATAGGATAGTGCATTCATGAGATGTCCTTTCACCAGCTTCCTGTTGGACTCCAAAAACTGAAAAGCTTCTTTTGTAATTTCTCGGTTTCTCAGAAATGGAAGAACAATAACATTATGAGCAACAGGCCTGCAATTATTAATTGGGTGATGGAGGCAAGACATTGGGGGTGAAGAGCCCCAAGCCCAAGGTTATCAGTATGCTTCCTTTACTGATTGATTACATTAACTTCCATTTTTGGAAGTTTAGAATTATAGTAATTAAAATCTCTGCTTACATGGAAGATCCATCCAGAGTATCATATTATTATCAGATTATTGGTGTTCATGTAAAATTACTGATTTGTAGTTGCCTGAAAAAACATCTAAGACAGCCTAAAAGATATGAGCTACAAAGCCAAGTTCACCTCTTTGATGCACTGAAGTAAATATTTCCTTGCCATGATGAACCTTAACAAGACAACAGCATAGGTCAATTTCACACTTGTGGCTCACTATGGATCAGAGTATATTGTGAATCACAGAGCCCACGTAATTATGAGCTTACATACGTACCACTGATCTAATCTTAGATTTAATCCATTTGGAGATCAATCAATAAGAGTGCAGACAGAGGTGGAGCAGAACGAGAGCTATTGTGCTCTATATTGGGAGCCATTTCAGGCTTGACGCAGAACACGGTCTCTAAGCAACAGCATCAGATTTTAAAGTAACAGAGCTGTCTACATTTCCAAAGCACTAGGTAAACAACTTACCTGCATTTGCCAGCACACATCTCTCAAAGTCTACTATAATGAACAGATTTAGCTTTAGACCAATGCTGTAACCACACCTTGAACTAGGAGGGGGACCAAAGCCCAAAAGGTGGGCTTCAGTTTGTCTGTCAACACACAAACACAGATCCTACTTTTTTTTACTTACCCAAAAACTTCAGTAAGGTATGTGAGCATATCACAATTTTTTTGTTGGTTTACAATAAGCATATTTTCAGGCTAAAAGCTCTAAAAGCTATATATATATATATATATATATATATATATATATATATATATATATATATATATATATATATATATATATATATATATATATATATTATATAAAAAAAAAATTATGTTTCTCGAATTTGATTGCCTGATAATCTTGCAATATTATACAATCAGAACTCTTCCAGCCTCTTCACTAGTGTGTATCACTTCCCGCACACCCACACCGAGTGCCAAGCTGAAGACTAAACTCACTATAGCTTGACAAATACTGCAGGTGTTGGACCACATGGTATATATTTGAGACTTTTTTGAATGTGAAACTTAACTCTCCTGTTTCCACCAAAACTGTACAGCGGGAGCTCCACAGGGCTGGTCTGCTATAGCCAAACTTTTAATCATGCCAAACATTGTTTCAGTAATGCCATATCTCTGATGAATCCACCTTCACTGTCTTTCCCACATCTGGGAGAGTTACAGTGTGGAGAAGTCCCAAAGAAGCATACCACTCAGACTGTTGCATATATACACTCATATATGCATATATACACACACCTGTTCAACTGCCTGTTAACCAAATTTCTAATCAGCCAATTACATGGCAGCAAATCAATGCATTCAAGCATGTAGATATGGTAAAGGTGATCTGAAACCATGCATCAGAATGGGGAAAAAGGGTGATTTAAGGGACTTTGAACGTGGCATGGTCGTTTGTGCCAGATGAGCAGGTCTGAGTATTTCAGAAACTGCTGATCCACTGGGATTTTCATGCACAGCCATCTCTAGGTTTACAGTGAATGATCTGAAAAAGAGAAAATGTCCAGTGAGCGGCAGTTTTCTGGGTGCCAATGCCTTGTTGGTGCCAGAGGTCAGAGGAGAATGGCCAAACTGGTTCGAGCTGATAGAAAGGCAACAGTAACTCAAATAACTACTCGTTACAACCGAGGCATGCAGACTAGCATCTCCGAAAACACACAACATGACAAGACCACTCCAGGTGCCACACCTGTCAGCTGAGAACTGGAGGCTACAATTGGCACAGGCTCACCAAAATTGGACAATAGAAGATTGAAAAACATTGCCTGTTCTGATGAGTCCTAATTTCTGCTGCAAAATTCGAATGGTAGGGTCAGAATTTGGTATCAACAACATAAAAGCATGGATTTATCCTGCCTTGTATCAACAGTTCAGTTGTTGTTGGTGATGTTTTAATGGTGTGGGGCACACTTTAGGCCCATTAGTACTAATTGAACATCGTGTTAATGCCACAGTCTACTTGAGTATTGTGGCTGACCATGTGCATCTCGTTATGACCACAGTGTACCTATCTTCTGATGGCTATATCCAGCAGTATAACGCACCACGTCATAAAGTGCAAATCATCTCAGACTAGTTTCTTGAACATAACAATGAGTTCACTGTGCTCAAATGGTCTCCACAATCACCAGTTATCAATCCAATAGAGCACCTTTGGAATGTGGTGGAACAGGAGATTCGCATTATGGATGTGCAGCTGACAAATCTGCAGCAACTGCGTGATGCTATCATGTCAATATGGAGCAAAATCTCTGAGGAATATTACCAGTACCTTGTTGAATCTATGCCACGAAGGATTGAGGCAGTTCTGAAGGCAAATGGGGATCCAACCTGGTACTTGTAATGTGTTCCTAATAAAGTGGCCACTGAGTGTATTTTGTTTTGGGTATATCTAAAGGCAATATTTGGTCAAAGTCATCATAGATTTGACTAAAATGCGAAGTGTTTCAGGTTAATATATATTATGCTGAATGAAAACTTGGTCATTATAGTTTTGACTGATTCACTTAGCATTTTTATATTGCTGTTTGTTAAATCTTATTGTTCAGTAAATGACATTTAATAAACATCCGTTGTATTACAAACCACAACGAGTAGTTTTTGGCAGTCCTTAAGTCTTTAAGGAAGCAGATACTTTCCTCAGCAGACAATTTATACCACTGCTAAGCAAAATCATTACTGAAAAGGTAAATAACAAAATTGACCTCTCTCTTTTATTCTTTGGTACTAAAGTAATGTTTGCTTTGGCTTTTATGGTGTTCATGCATGTGAATACCTGGATACGGCAGAGAAATACAGAACTATGCTGTAGATTGATGTTTTTTTATGCTGTTCAGCATCATGATACTGACCTGTGAGCAAGATTCTCTGTTTTGTCATTGCTAAGACATTACAGTATACAATACACTACATTATGCAAGGAAATATTTCAAATACTAGTTCTAAATTTTTATAATAAATTTAAAATGAAAAAAGAGATATATAGTAATCAGAAACATCTCGCTTATAATTCTAACTTCAACTGTATATATGCAGACTTGAACAATTCGGTATTGGTTCAGTCATAACCAGTTATTATCTACTATAAATATATATAAATTTAATATACTATATAATATTTAATATTTCTTTATTTGCTATAAATGCTCGTGTTGTTCTGTGCATGTACTTCGGTTTTGTTTGATGCAATCAAAAAGAGTGTTTTAGTTGGTAACAAAATTGTAATACAAACAAAAGATAAATAAAAATATATTTATAAATTATGAATTTTATGACAATTAGTATTGTGTTGCTAAGTAAAATATCAAATTGTTTATGAAAAGAATCGATGGACAGTGATGCATATTGAATATCGAATTGAACAGGATCGATGGCATGATAATCGTAACCGAACCGAACTGTGGAACCAGTGTAGATTCACACCCCTAATATATATATATATATATATATATATATATATATATATATATATATATATATATATATATATATATATATATATATATATATATATATATATATATATATTAAGGGGGCTAATATATTGACCTTAAGACTTTCTCTAGAAGAAACATAAAATATTTTGGCGGACAACATTTTTCATATCGTATTATTGGGACTAAATGTCCCCTCAAAAGCCCTTAATTTCTGTTGTTGTTACAGCCCTGCATTGGACATCTTTGTATGGTGCACTTATTTGGATCGAAAAAAGCAGTTATCCTCAGAAAGTTGTTGTCAGTCTGTGAAACCTCAATCCTACAGAATTGCCTGTTGGAGTGATTGGATTGGCAAATTAAACCGCGGCCATCGAGTTTTGCCACCTGCTGGTAAAAGAAGCAATAATTTTAAGCCTGTAGCACCTTGCATAACATCCTGCATTTATCATTTCTCTTAAAGCTGCTATTTATAAGGCTCGTGGATGTGAAAACATGAAAATAAATGGACAGATTTTTGTGTTTGCATGTGCTTGAGAGGAAAAATGTGTGATATATCTGTGCAAATGCATCTGTGGTTTGCTCCATCTCTCAGCAGCAGTGGCCCATCACACGTGTCATCCTCATCTCTCCACTGCTGCTGTGTGCTGGCAGAATGGAGATCAGGCCAGCTGACAGAAACAAGATCTTTTTTGTCTGCTCACTCAAACCTATGGGAGGGTTTATTCTATAACTCTGGTACTTTTAAATCACAGGACTTGATCTATAGTGAATAAATCTGAGATTACTAAATGGCAGTCAATAATATAAATGTATTAAAAGGATCGTAATGATCTTTTTTCATTATTTAATTTCAATATTTCATTATTAACTACAATATTTGTGATATTATAATAATATATACAACAATATAACAACTATTTACAATAGTGTTCATTATTAACTACGATTATTTACTACAATTACCAAGAAATGCATACAAATGTATTAATTCATAATACAAAGCACAAGATCTGTAGGGTTGAAATGTCAAATGTTCATTTACATTTTTGTTTTGTTTTCTTTTGTTGTAATTGAAAATCAGGGTTATTACACGAAATAATAATTCCTAAACTCTTCTGAGAAAGTTGCAACATAGGCTCATTCTGAAAACGTAGCCCTATGTACATTTCAGGAGATTGCGAATTATGTAGCCAGAAGTTGCTATGCTATGGGGCGTTTTCTTTTCGCGCATTCAGCATACCTTCGTACGGACGGCTTTCCTGCTGTTACCAGTTTGCCCAGTAGCTCGCCTCGTACGTTAGTGCACTTGAGAAGCAAAGAGAAGCTGACCACAATGATAGGCTGCAATTCCGGCAAAGAACGGTTCCAGAAAATGGGTAAGACAAAAAAAGAAGCCGAAAAATTTAAATAAACAAGTAAATAAAAGTGTGAGAATGGGGTAACATCTAAAAATGTGGTAAAAATCAGATTGCTTTTAAAACTGTCGGTTGGGTTTAGGGAAGTGGGTCGGCAGCTTAATTGGTGCTTTTGAAAACTCTATTGGTTGGGTTTAGGGAAGGAGGAGAGTGGGTCAGTCATTCAGTAAGTCAGTCGACAGCAGTCTCTGGTGGATTTACGCGAGAACAGCAGGCATGAATGGCACTAAGAAGAGTACACAGCAGCCTCTGGTGGATTTGCGAAAACAAAAACTGCAAAAGAGCGTACTTCCTGAGATGTATTTGGCGCTCTACAGAAATGTATATAGCAGTATGTTTTCAGAATGAGCCTTGGTTGCAATCATTTGTCTGAAAAAGAATATGATCACAACATCATATCTGAAAACATTACACTTTATTTTGTCAAGCACCGTATTACACATTTTTTTTAAAACTGGAAGATCATTAGCATTAAATGTACATTTCACTTATAACTACACATAACTATAGAGATATATGGTTACAGTATAAATCTATACATATTCAGAATTTTCAAGTGGTTTATTATTATTTATTAAAAATATGATTTTTGACCACATAATTTTTCAACAGTACTGGTTGGTTTTGGGAGGAAATAGGGTGCATGTCCCACAAATAGCCCCCCTGCACCCCCCAAGCTTATTTTTCATTGTAGTTTGTAATGGAAGCACTGCATCTACACAAGCAGTTGACAAAAATCTGTTCAAATACATTACAATATATTCTGAAAATGGTTTATTTACACAACAAATTACAGTAGAGTTGTGACATTTCTACCACAAATGTATATTTTTAATCTATTGTACTTTGTTACCATGGAGACAACGGTGTCACTGAAGTGCATTCTTGATTTGTAATATGAGACAAGATGTGTGAAGAAAACAATGAATGTTCTAGGTAAATATCATAATATTTATAGCTGTGATTTTCTAATTGGACCCTTTCCAGTCAAATGGCAACTTAAATAGTAAAATAGAATTGTATACTGTATATTACCCACATAGAAAAATTTCTCTGGCTTAGCTCTGGCCCACACAATCAGATTTTGCTTGGCCCAGATGGTGCAGTGAATTATGGTAGATGATTGGAGTAAGTTTGGCTTCTAGCCAAGGGACAAATCTGGACCATATCTGGGCCAAGTCTCAATCTACTTAATAACCCATAACTGAGCCTGAACTGGGCCGGATATGTTGTTGTCTTACGACTGCAATACGTTTTGATAAACCCATGAAGCATTGCGTGCATTATGGGTGGGGTTTTTTTCTCAAAGTGACCTGAATGATTGGTAGAATTTTTTTCTTTACTCAAAAATAATTTAAATGTATGTTAAATGTGGGTCAAAAAAGGCCAAACTTATGTGGCACCACATATCAATTTTTAAGATCTGGACCAAACTGATTTGACATCTGGTCCATAACTTGTGTGCCGCCTTGAAGACTGTGGTGCCACTTCTGCCAAATCCTGTTTACATTTGGCCCACATGCTGTATGCCAATGCCAAATGAATGCCTGCTGTGCCAGCTTTATGCCAAACCTGGGCCAGAAGTCTTTGCTACTTGGCTAGGTTATGATAAGGTAGCTAAGACATTTCTTTAATTTACAAGTTTAAATATTGAACCCGTTCAAGCAGTGGCTTGTGTGCCTGAAAACGGCAACTTTTGGGCAAGTTTGGTAGTTATATATATAATATTATACATTATATTTTTATATTATAGCATATTAGCCTACATACAGTTCAAGTCAGAATTATTAGCCCCCCTAATTTTTTTTTTCTTTTTTAAATATTTTCCAAATGATGTTTAACAGAGCAAGTAAATTTTCACAGTATGTCTGATAATATTTTTTTCTCCAGGAGAAAGTCTTATTTGTTTTATTTTGGCTAGAATAAAAGCAGTTCAAAATTTTTTATGAATCATTTTAAGGTGAAAATTATTATCCCCTTTAAGCTATTTTTTTTTCAACCAACAAACCATCGTTATACAATAACTTGCCTAATTACCCTAACCTAGTTAACCTGATTAACCTAGTTAATCCTTTAAATGCCACTTTAAGCTGTATAGAAGTGTCTTAAAAAAATCTAGTAAAATATTATTTACTGTCATCATGACAAAGATAAAATAAATCAGTTATTAGAAATGAATTATTAAAACTATTATGTTTAGAAATGTGTTGAAAAAATCGTCTATGCTAAAAATTCAGGGGGCTAATAATTCTGACAACTGTATAATGTTAGTCAATAATGCGAGTACATTCAAAACAGACTGTAAAAAAAAAAAACTTTTGTTTTTAAGTCCACTTTGTTAGTTTAAAAGTACAGATTTCAAGCGTTATGTGGATCTATTTCTTATGTCTGTGAAGCAAGTATTTACTTAGATTCCAGTGCGCTTGTTGAGCGCCAAACTGTTGTAATTGGAGAATGGGGAAACATCAAATTCTCCAAAACTGTTTGCCAAGCTTACGATTGCATTACATATTTGGAATCACCAATAAAATAAAGCAACAACTTTCTCATAAGTTTCGTTTCTAAACATCCGAATCAAACTAAATCAACATATTTTCAGGTTGCCCAAGCTAATGTGTATGTACACGCAAAAGGAAGCAGTCACGACATCATCCTCATATATGGCCGTTCTACACATTATCATCCTCTGGATAATACTTTGCCAAATAGCGCTGGTCTTCTGAAGTAACCCACAACTTGGTCTTGATGGTGAGTCTCCTCCAGAAATGACTCTTTGTTTACATGTTTGTGGGCGTTTGAGTAGTTGCTGTCATGTGATGCGTATTTGACAGGACTGACTGTACCTTACGTTGGTTTCATGCAGATTACAAAACCAAAAAAAACTTTTGTTTTCAAGTACATTTGATTCATTTAAGAGTACAGATTTCAAGCTTTATGTGGATCCATTTCTTAAGTATTCACTGAGATTCCAGTGTGTTTGTTGACCCCCAAACTGTCCTAAAAGCACACGTCTGATCCGAGCTTCTCCCCTGAGAGACGTCATTCTATAGCTATCAATGATTGGCTCCTGTTCTAGTAGGCAGGGCTTCATTCATCATTTTGATCGTTACACTTTCCCCCGTTCAAAAATGTGTGACGTCTTGTGTATTCTATAGTCTTAGGCTTTACACACTTTAAGAGTTAAAGCATCCTCCAAAAGTGAACCCCTTCTTGGATTGCTCTACTCAAACAAGGCATCGACCATCACTGGTGATGATGTAATTTTGGTAAAACAATTAAAGCTTTTATATGCAGTTTTGATGGGAAGCACATGGTGCTTGCACCTGATACAATGTTGTCATCTGTACACAAATGCATTCAGAGAGCAAAACTGAACATGACAAAATAAATAAAATTTGATTAAACTGTGTAAGACAATGCGCCAAAAACTTGTGTTACTTTCCATTTCTTTGTAATTACCTGAGAAACTTATTAGCACGTCTGAGTTGAAAATACTTTCTGCACCTTTTTAGAGTATCAAATTAAAACGTTTTGAACCATTTTATCACCAAGAATTATCATAATTTGGGTTAGTAATGAACAAATGTTGTGAAGCCTGTAATATATGCATATGTTCCTGCTAATATTTTCTGCCGTAACTCCATGAGCACAGAGAAGATAAGTGAAGACATGATGGCTGATGAAAAACCAGACTTTGGGGGAATATCTCTGCTTACAGTAAGAGCTGACATATTCAGTAATAATGAGTGTAATTAATTATAACAGGGCTGTCTGTTAAGCTGAGGGCAAGAGAAGTCTAAAGGAAAGAGAACTAATTCTTTTGCTCTCCGGAGGGTCATAAAATGCCTCCGACGTTGAAGGTTGAGTTATTTTAGGGTAGGCCTAATTTACCCTGCCTTCGCTCAACTCCAAATAATAATCCGAACCTCTCTCCAAAAAAAGCTTGAATTATTGAAACTAACTGCAATATATTTGTACTTAAATTAAACAAAGACTGCACTGAGTACTTTAAGTTGTGCAAATATCAAGATGTTAAAGCTGCAGTCTGTAACTTTATTTTTTGATGATCAAAAAATGATCCTAAACCAATTTTTGAGCAAGTATACAACCATCCACTGCTCAAAACTTTGTACTGTACATTAGTCAGATTCACAATGGTAAGCTTATAATAATGTTTACTAAAGCTCCGGTCAGATCACATGATTTTTATTGTCGGTTACGAAAGTCACTATGTCAGATTGACATAAAATCTTGACTTTTACACGTACACGTTCTACGACGAGCGCTATTTCCCAAAGTGTTGCTATAACAATATTTCTTATCTTAATTTCAATGTTTTATTTTATCTTATGTCAATCTCAATAAACACTGATGCTTGCTGACAACTAGGCTACATTATTTAAAGGCATTCGTTATGACATTGATAGGATCAAACATATATTACCTTTTAAATATTAAGATATTTTCTTTTTAATCTAAATGTATATTTTCTAGCCATGGTTTGCTTATTAGGCGGTTCATTCCGCTTTGGCAACCCACGATTAATAAATGGACTAAGCCGAAAAGAAAATGCATGAATGATTGAATGGGTTGCTTATTAAACACTCCCTCGCCTGAACTTGCCGCAAGTGAGACGTAGAAAATGAAAGCACACCGGCACCAAGGAAAAATGAGATTTGCAAATATATGACAGATGTTTGTGATACAAAAATTAAAGTGAAGCATTAATTAAATCCTTATTTTCCAGGTCGCGAAACAAATCATGCACCCTTACAAATGAGTAGTGGAAAAAATATATTTTTTAAACAAATTTCGTTTGGTATAATTTGTATCTTAATTTAAATTTCTTTTGTTGGTAAGTTTTCAACTAGATAAACAAGAATAAAGAATAACATCTGAATTAAAATGCTTTAAAACCAGTCCACCATATGCTTCAGCACCAAATCATGAACTGGTTTGTTAAATAAAATAAAATCTAGCCTAAATAAAATTAAAGTGAAATATTAACAGTTTTAGAGAAACCTATATTAAATGAAAAAGTCACCCATTGCCGGTGAGTTTCAACCTAATTAATTTAAGTAATTTGAATAAGCATGACAGGCTTTTACAATGTATTAGCAGCACTAAACTTGTTTCCAGATTACCTCGAAGAACAAACTCGGTCGGAAGGCTGAGAGAACTCAGAAACTCGTTGTAAGAATGAAAATGTCTGCATATTTGTGCCAGTCTGTCAGATAAAATTGCTTTATTATATTTAAAGTTTGCATAACCAATGATTGATCTTACCCACCCGAGACCCACCCATAAGTAGGACAAATATACAGCCTATTTTTGATTACCTTACCCAAAGATTAACAGCATCAACTGCAGTCATCGCTGATGACACATTGTTTCTTTCTTACAGGTAGCATACTGTTTACTAACAAGGTGACAGTGCCAAATACTGGCCTTGCATATGTAATGTGTTTTTTTTTTTGCATGTTTTTAAAGACTCCATGTAAATCTGGATTCTTTTAAAATGTTGTGAAAATACAGTACTCAACATCTGAAGTGGATCAAAACCTTTCCTCAAATTGTCCTAAAGCTATTGAACAACACCTATTCTTGTCTTAGAATTACTTTTTTTTGATCTAGTTCAACTGTTGACTACTGTAGTATGATAATTATAAACGATTCTCATTTACTTTGAATGGAGTGACATCAAGCATACCCAAATTACATGTCCCAGCAGACACACAATGTCATAAGACGTTAATTTTAGGTTAGATTTAGGTTACCAGCATCTAAGGACAATATTAATTTGATGTCCAATAACGACATGAAATATGTTGATATTTTGTTGATTTTAACAATTTATTTTAACAGATTATTTTGTCGAGCCAACAACTTATACCAACGTCATATTGACGTCAAATACTGACATTTATTTGTCAGGTATGGCAACCGTTGTTTTTAAGTTGCGTTGGAAAGTACACAAAATGCAACGTCTGTCCAATGTTAGACATTGACGTCAGCCTGATGCTGGATTCTGACGTCAACCCCATTTTCATTTCCAAACCAAATCTGACGTCATGTTGACGTCCTGTGTCTGCTGGGTGTGACTGTAAGTTGTGAAGGCTCTGTTGTTCACTGCTTTTCAAGAACCAATGCAGACGTCAGCCAATCAGATTGCTTTATGTGAATATAGTAAAGACGCAAGCCAATTATGTTTCTGCAACACCAAATAACAGTGGTACATCAAAATTGAAGAAAAGTGTATTGTTATGATTGGTAATCACCTAGTGCTTTATTAATTCTTATATACACACTGGGACTCATAGGGGAGGGACCAGAGACATTTGGCTGTGGTAAGTAAATAAGTAAGTAATGTTCATTTTATATAGTTCCATTTTATATAGAAGTGCCATAGGATTTTTATTAACCACCGTGAGTTAGGACCTCTGTTTAATGAATCATTCAAAACATGGTGCTCAATGACAGTATTGTGTCCCCTTCACTATACTGGGGCATTAGGACCCCCACAGACCGCAGGTTGAGCACCCCCTGCTGGCCCCACTAGAACCACTTCCAAGCAGTGGTAGTATTGAATCCATTTCTGTTTGTGGTAGATTTAGACACCCCTATCATCAATAGTTGAAGCCAATTAGCGCAATGCTGATGCTGTTAACATTAACAATTTGAGAACATAGTATAATAATAATGATGTGATGTTTTATGAGTTAAGCTGTCATTAGATTTAAAGGTAAAAATACAAAGTGTAATTTGCCAAACAATGCTTACTGCTAATTTGACACTGTTTTGGTTCCTGGTTTAACACTGTGGACAAAGACATTTTTCAAATATTGCTCAATCTATACAAAGTAACATGTCTGCTAAACCTGCCAAAACCTTTGCCAAAAAAAAGACAATTCTTGTTTGGGTCAAACTTTAAATCTGTAATCTTTGATTCTGTAGAATCTGTAGAAATCTGTGAAGTCCAGTATCGACGGTATCAACAAATGCTTCTCGAAACTTTACTTTTATCCATGCGGAGCAGCTTCCCAACTTAACTGCAATTGCAGGTTTCCAACAGAGATGGAGACAAAGATGCAAAATTTGCTTGCAGTTTTAACATCGCAAGAATATTACTCCATGTAAACACAGATGGACCCTTAGCAGTTATCAGGTGTCACTTACTGCATTCCATCTCAGCGTGAGATCTGTGATTCTCATTACCACACATACCTGTTTTAACCCTGATAGGAGTAACAGACATTTCAGGGTGACATTGAACAGGTCCCATCATCCTCGGGGCCCGGGTCACCACGCTTTGTGATTGGACGGCCCTTTGTTCTGTGCCTTTCATGTGCAGTGCACCTGCTCTGCCCCTGCCTTGAGCCGTCCTGGTGAGTTATGGGATGGCAGAGCATAGAAAGGCGTGAAATGAGAAATGTGAAGTTGCTTTGAGTTTCCACAGGCTTTAGTCACACTAAGTGTGGTGCCCCTGTTTTGGCGTCTTACACAGGCCAGCGGTTAACCCCAGATGTCTACAGATGATCGTCAGAATATTTTAGTGTATTGTGTGGAATGCACATGTTATAAATATGATATGAAAAAATTCTAGAGACCTAATTTTCCATTTGTCTATGATATGACACAATCACAGCTAAAGATAGTGTATTTATGCTGTAAACAATGTCCTGTAAATCTACAGTAACTTACTGGCAGCAGTTCATCAGTAACTGTAAATCAATTACAGCCCAGTTAGTGTATTTACATTTAACATCAACATCTAACTTGTTGTATATGTATTTGTAAATTGTATGTTCATCTTTACTGTAAATTATACAGTAATTTTCACAAGGCAACTTTAAAATAGAGTAACATACTGCATAATTGTCCTACAGTAAAATACAGTTAATATTACAGTTAATTAATGTGTAATGTACAAAAATCGTTAACAGTGTGTAACATGAGTAAGAATGAGGTCCAGTCAAAATAACAACACAGGCTCATTGTGAATATGTACCCCTGTCTACATTTCTGGAGAGTGGAAATTATGGAGCCGGAGGTACCTATGGCTGCAGCATTTCATCTTCATAACGAATGCTATGGAGTGATATGATACCTCAGTTGGCTTCTGTTCCTTTTCACGCTACTAGCTGACCAATTTCGTGTGGGTGGCTTTTCCGCTGGTTGCAGTTTGCCCAGTGGCTCGCCACCTATCTCAACGGACTTGGGAGCTGACTGCGATGACAGGCTAAGAACGGCGAAGTCCCGCGAAGAACAGTTCCATAAAGCAGGTAAAACAAAACCCAAAAATTAAAATAAACAACTAAATAACAAGGTGAAAATGTGATAAGATCCAAAAAAGGTGGTAAAAAAATCTGGCGGCCGTGAGGGCTTTTCTTTTTCTGGACTGCTTTTGAAAACACTGTCGGTTGGGTTTAGTGAATGGGCAGGGCTTAGTTTGTGCCGAAACATCCTGATCCGGATCTGGCATCTCTGAAATCTGACCTTATTTTACCGGCACCTCATTTTACCAACCCCCTCCTTACCCCCACCCCCCACCCCCCTCTTTGCACTTCAGTTTCTTCCACTACTCCCCAACCCTCTCAACTTTCGTGCGCGACACCTCCCCCCACCCTGCTCTTCACTTTCATCCGCGATACCCCCCCTCTCGTTCTTCTCTTTCGTTTGCGACAATACCCGCCAAACCTCCCTGCTCTTCATTTTTGTCCACGACCCCTCCCCCCCTCGTTCTTCTCTTTCGTCCGTGACACCCCCTTCGTCTCCGACCCATTTCCCCACACCCGGCCTGCTCTTTCATCCGCAACACTTCTCCCTCCTCCTGTAACATGCTGGATCCATTACCGAGATTTGTTCCGGGACTTTGCAATTTACAAATTAAGCACTGGGAAGGGGGTGGGTGGGTCGGTTAATAGGTCAGTCAGTCGGTCGGTCAGTCGGTCAGTAAACAGCAACCTCTGGTGGATTTACGTGAGAAGAGCAGACATAAAAGGCATTTGTGAGAGAAATTTCAGATCTGAAAAAGCATACACAGCGGCCTCTTGCGGATTCGTAAAAACAAAAACTGCAAAAAATCGTACCGCCTGGATTTCATGCTCTCCAGAAATACAGATGGAGATATGTATCTACAATGAGCCTGGGTTGCAAAATAAAGTTGCCTGACAACACGATTTTGTTTGTGATATTGATAAAATATAACAAATTATCATCTGCTGTGTCTGGCAAATAGAGGGCACTAGGGCACTACTCTATGCAAACAGAAAATGATGAACCAACCACATCTCAATTCAGAGGTTTCGTTCTTCGAAAGATGAGGATTAAAAAATACAAATTAAGGGGCGGTTCACACAGAACGTGTTTTACTTCCCAATGCGCTACTTTTCTATTTATTTTGAGTGTACGGATGTATTTTTTGAAGTGCCGCACACACTTCTGTATGTTTTTCAGATGCTTCGTGGTTACACAACAACCTTTACACAAAAAATCTGCATCTTTATAATTTCATTGTGATTGTATTTTTAATATTTGTATTGTTATCAGCAAATTCAGCACCCAATAACTCTTGAGGTATTCTGTGGGATGAATGATGTATCAGTTTTATCCTCTATTATCTGAAAATGGAGGCTACATTTGAAAGAGCCTTTGAACTGAGACTGTCTTTTCCTTATGTGAACTTAACTGTCGCAGTTTTTCTTTCACAGCTTTGCATTATATCATGCTGGGATGTTTGCTAAAACTGCTGCATGTAGCACAGCCTTACCTACAAAATTTTTCACTACCTGTCACTAATTAATTTTGAATAGCATACATTTTTGGCACAGTGTTCCTGACACAGTGTTACTATGTCTATTTTTGTTGTGCTTGCCAAATAATTCTAACTTGCAGAACTTGGTGTTGGAATTACTTAAGTGAATCAGACTTTGTGTCTGCACATGCCTAATTCCCAACTGTATGGTGGCAAAACATTAAAAGTGTTGTTTATCTAAATTCATAGCATTTTTAAAAAATTATTTAGTTGAAATTATTATGATTCTGATTGGCTGAATAGTGTACAATAAAATTATTTATTGCACAAGTAGTTTTGGTCATTGTTAATCACAGTTTGAAATAAATGCGATGCCCTGAAACAAATCAGTGGCATTTGATGGAGCCTTCATCACGTGTAAGACGTTCATCAGACAGGCAAAGGTTAAAACAGGGACAGACAGGACCATGCAGGTAATGCAAGTCAAATCAAAGACACAGGTGAATGGTTGCGGCATGCAACAAAACAACATAAACAATAAACAAAGCAAGGCCCAAAAACACGGCTAGACAAAGCATGGAAAGCACTTCGTAATGCTCACTTACAGTTTAACAAGACTCAGCAAAGAATGTGTGTGAATGAGGTGTCTTTATAGTCCTAGTAATCAGTCCAACACAGGCTCATTGTGAAAACGTACCCCTGTATACATTTCTGGAGAGCGCAAATTATGTAGGCATAGCTACGTATGGCTGCATTTCTTCTTTAAAATGAATGCTATGGGGTGGTATGATGCCACAAACGAATTCTGTTTCTTTTCGTCGTGGACGGCTGAATCCAGCTGATTTCTTACTTTCATGTGGATGGCTTTTCCACTTTTACCAGTTTGCCCAGTAGCTCGCCATGGACACTGGCGGACTTGAGACACAGGGAGCAGTTGACCTCGATGACAGAGTTTAAGTCTGACAAAGAACTGTTTCAGAAAGCAGGTAAAACAAAAGTACAAAGTACAAAAGCAAAAAGTACATAAACAAGTAAATAACAGGGTGAGAATGTGGTATGATCTGAAAACGTCGAAAAACCAGGCAGCTGTTCTTTTTCTGAATTGCTTTTGAAAACACTGTCAGTTGGGTTTAGAAAAGGTGGGGGAGTCAGTCTGTGCTTTTGAAAACACTATGGGTTGGGTTTAGGGTAGTGGGTGGTTAGTCAGTCAGTCGACAGCGGCCCCTGGGAAATTTTTGCGAGAAAAGCAGGCACAAATGCCACTCGCGAGAGAAATTTGAGACCTGAAAAAGCGTGCACAGCAGCCTCTGGTGGATTCACGAAAACAAAAACTACAAAAAAGTACCTCCTGGGACTAAACATTTCTGGAGGGAATCAGGAACTGGTGTGGAAGTGCAAAGTCATCTGGGAGTTGTATTTCATATAGTGGCAGATGTGTAGTTCTCCAGCGATTGCACAGGTTAGATCGCTGGAGATCGTTATCAACCAACTTGCAAATATGCTCAAAATATTTGCAAAGAGGTAGCTAACACAAGTTACTGTACATGTATTATACCTGTCAATACAAATAATTACAATCCTGAGAATACTGTTGGGAAATCCTGCTATTATGAAGTCGTAAGTATTCATCACGAAATGTAATCAGAAATATCTCTAAGATTTATAAAACCAGAACGACTGGACAGTCTTTACGAAGTGAAGCAAATAAAATGCCAATTTCTTTCAGAGATATCTTTCTGAGGGTCTCTGGACACTGATGTTGTAAATAATAACAATAATTAAAAACAATACCTAGAAAGCAAGATTTAGTTTTGGGGGTAAAAATTATTAAGAAAAGTTTAAGAAAGCATAAAGTTGCAAATTAAAAAAAAAAAAAAAAACATTATTGCAGTTTCTAGCTAAAATAAAAACTCAAATTGCAAAAAAATTGCAGATTATAAATCAATAAAAGGACCAGTTATACTGGTTACATAACACCATCAAAACCAATAACCATTCATGTGTTTTAAATTTAGGAAAAGCCCTTCATTAAACACTTCTCACACCTTCTCCTGATGAACTAGATTAGTAAACAATTCAATTTTTAATGAACTGGTTTGACAAAGGGCGGCACTGTGGCTCAGCAAGAAGGTTGCTGGTTATCAGTCCCGGAGTCCCGGCTGGGCCAGTTAGCACTTTTGTGTAGCGTTTACATGTTCTACCAGAAAGACCAATAAAATAAATATGGTATTGAATTACATTTATTGATGAGTGAGTATTATTTGACAAAAGTATCATTTAACAAAACATAGGATTTCTTTGGCGGAGACCCTGTCCGTAGTTTGATTTGGAAGCTTTTAGATCCAGCTATGACTGCCGAGGTCGAAAGCAGGGGCGGAGCCTTCACCCCTGGACAGGGCCAACCTGGTGGTGGTGGGGAGGATGGTGGGTAAACGTCTGCGTTGGTTCCTGCAACCAAATGAATGACATGAACGGACAGCTTATGTATTCCTTGTGTCTCTTGGCTATTGGTCAGAACTAATTGTGATGAGTGTAGTGGCATTAGGTATTCCTTGTGTCTTGTGGCTATTGGTTGGAACTGATTGTGATGAGTGACGTGACATTAGGTCTTCCTGGTAGAACTAGCGCTAAAAGCTACATTTCACCCAGTGTTCACGTGGGTTTTCTCTGGATGTTCTGTTTTTCCCCAACAGTTCAAAGTCATGTGCTACAGGTCAACTGAATAAAGTAATCTGGCTTTGTGTGCATGAGTGTGTATGGGTGTTTACCTGTACTGAATTGCAGTTGGAAGGGCAACCACTGTGTAAAACATGTGCCGAAGTAGTTGGCGGTTCGTTCTGCTGTGGCAAACTCTGATAGATCTGAGGCTAAGCCTATTTAAGGAAAATAAATGAATGCTTTAACAAATGATTCAAGGTGCTGAATTAAATGCAGTTACTTTTTTGCCACCTACTGACATATCATGCAAAATAATTTTGCAGCTCATCATTGTCAGTACAAAATTGTGGTTTACATGGCGTTATATTTAAACCATTTTTAAATTACATTTTGCCTTAATCTTAACCACATTCGTTTTCAGTGTTTCTATATTTTTTGAAACCTTGAAGTTCATTTTATTATGTAAAATATTTGTGTTTATATTTGTAAGTTACATTTATAATTTGCTTAGAAATGCACAGTATGTTTTTAAATTATATAGTATTCATTATTTCCCAAGACAAATCTTTGCAACAGGTTTCTCTCACTCTTGTTTTTCCTTTCCTTCCTGGTCATCTGTAGCTTGATTATAAGGCTGATAAAGGCGGTGGTGTTTCTCTCTCTGATCTCTGAATGCTATTTTAAGCCTTGCCACAGTCCTGCTGTCCTGGCCAGGGATGCAGCTTGTGAAGCTGGTGTCATGTTTGTAACTGCATCTGTTTGATTCTGTTTATAAGGGGGAAGGCAACACATCTTATATAGTTACCTCAGATGAGAGAATGTTGCTTTTCCACTTTTTTCACTATATTGTCTACAAGAGAGAACAAAGATAGAGAGGTTTACAGCTTGTCAGTGTGGTTGACATTGCCGTGGTTGAGTCGGAAAGGCCAGGGCGGAACTGGATCCGGGATGAAAACAGTGGTTAGACTCCCCGAAACCACTCCTAAACACAGCATGTGGTGTATGTGCATGTGAATGACTGCGTGTCATGTGTAAACATTCACTTCCTTCTGGACATGGTGACTTGAGATGGCCGGAAAACTATAAAAAGCAAGAATAAATTGATGACTTGATGATATTTGCACCAAATGTCTGAAAATTTGGGACTGAAATGAAGAATTAAAGTGTACATAGATGTTACAGTATGTCATGTTTCAATATGCAATATGATATATGATTGCATTAAAAGGGACCTCTTATGCCAAAATCACTTATATATGGAGTTTAAGCACAGTTGTGTGGCAACAGATATAGCCAGCATCTAATGGTAAAAACTTATTCATTCTATTTTTTATAATACAGTCATAAAAACAATCTGCAGCAACACTTTGATTGTCATTCTCTATTTGTACATGTTATCAGTGGGGGAAAGCCCCATCCACTAGTGACGATCTCTCCCTAATTAGAATAGACAGCCCTGAGTGAAAAGTAGCCATTTGGCATCAGAGTTTTCACTTGCTGAAGATAATGTCAGCGACTAAAAGGCATTATAAATGTGGAGTTTTAGGATGCACAAAGGAACACCGAAGTCTCCAAAGACTGCCTTCTTCTGAACCACTTCTTTTGACATTTTCTGTTTATCATAGATATGATGACGTTAGTCCTGAGTCTTCCATTATGCTAAAGCACAGGCATTTGTAGCTCCACCCTCTTTTTAAAATCTCATTTAAATTTAAAGTGACAGTCACCAAAATGGCACATTTTGTATCAAAGCCTAAAAGGGGCAACTTCAAAGAGCTATAAAAATATCTGTAGAGTATTTTGAGCTAAAACTTCACATATACACTCTAGGGGCATCAGAGACTTGTATAACAGGGGCATAATACTGTAGGTCCCCTTTAAAATATCCACAAACCTCTAGGACAATGTTAATGTAAAATATTTTACTGTCATTCTATGTTGGTATTTTAGTTCATTTTAATCATATTTAAATCAGTTTATTCTAAATATTTTTTAACCAATATTACTAAAATATTGCCTCTCAAAAATGTACACTATTTAAGAAAAATACGAATAAAAAGTAAATGAATTGACATTGAAATTGTTAAAATTGTAGCAAAATTATCTGTATTTTTTGTTTTCATTTATTTATTTATTTTATTTTTTTTTTTTTTTTTAAATTGGTACCACACATCTTTACTAAATGTTTCTGACTATGTGTCAATTCAGAGAAGTCTGCTATTTTAAACAGGGATACAGTTAAAATGAACTTCAGTTAGGAATTGGAATAATTGTTAAACACAAAATATGCTAATTTGTACTTTCTTAAACATTTCATAATTTTCAACTGGCTGTTTGTCCAAATTCAGCTTTATACATATTTTAAAGGCGATACAGTGGCGCAGTAGGTAGTGCTGTCGGCTCACAGTAAGAAGGTCGCTGGTTCAAGCTTCGGCTGGATCAGTTGGCGTTTCTGTGTGGAGTTTGCATGTTCTACCTGCGTTCACATGGCTTTCCTCTAAGTGCTCCGGTTTCCCCCACAGTCCAAAGACATGTAGTACAGGTGAATTGGGTAGGCTAAATTGTCCGTAGTGTATGAGTGTGAATGAGTGTGTATGGATGTTTCCCAGAGATGGGTTGCAGCTCGAAGGGCATCCACTGCGTAAAACATGTGCTGGTTAAGTTGGCGGTTCATTCCGCTGTGGTGACCCAGAATTAATAAAGGGACTAAGCTGAAAAGAAAATGAATGAATGAACATATTTTAAAATTTTTAGAACACCAGTGTGAAATCTTCAGAGACATTGACATTGACAAGATTTCATAATCTTTATGGTCATATAAAAATGTATTACCCATACCCACTAAACGTATCATTTTTAATATGTCAACTTTAACTGTAGTTTGGCAGTTTTGCTTTCATTTAGGAACATTTCATGGATGTCCACGTGACAAACAAGATAATGGATGCAAGTATGAACTGCTAGAACTGTGTAGTTTTAATGGAATTTGATGTCTTAATCCGATTTCTGTTAAATTTGATTATAACTTTTGTCAAATTAAATTAATAAAAAAATCGCTGTTTACATGGTAAACTCTTAGAGTATTGTCTTAATTGTAATAAAATTGCATTAACAGTCTCCATGTTAACATACTCAGTGTTTAAATTGAGAGAAATCTACAAGTTTAACCAGTTTAATTAAATAGATTATATTATTTTTAATCTATTGAACAGAAAAGAAGACATTTTAAAGAATGCTTTAAACCTTTAGACCAGAGCTGCTCAATCCTGTTCCTGGAGATCTTCCTTCCTGCAGAGTTTAGTTCCTTCCCTGATCAAACACACCTGAACCAATTAATTAGGACCTGAAGCAGCACTTCATAAATACAGCCAGGTGTGTTTGATATGGGTTGCAACTGAAATCTGAAGGAAGGAAGATCTCCACGAACATATTTGGTCACCCCTTCTTAAGAGACTGACAATAATACTACAATATACATGTATTATTGAAGTAAACGTCTACCTGTTTCAGACATTCTTCAAAAGATCTTCAATATATTGGCTGTGTGATTGTGTATTCGACAATTGAAAGAAACTCAGACAGGTTTGAAACAAATTAATGGATTTCATTTGTGTGTGAACTGTCCTTTAATGTCCTCAGCATTTTTAAAATCTATTATCTTTTGGTTGGCTTTTGATATGAGCAAACTTGAACTAACATAAACAACGAACAGTTATATTCAACCCAGGCTCATTCTGAAAGCGTATCACTATGTGATTTTCCGGAGAGTGCCAAATATGTGACAGGAGCTACGTTTTTGTTCAGTTTATGTTTTCGCAAATGCACCAAAGTCTGCTGTGTGCACTTTTTGAGATCTCAAATTTCTCTTGCGCGTGCCATTCGCGCCTGCTGTTCTCCCATTAATCCACCAGAGGCCGTTGACTGACTGACTGACCGATCGACTAACCCACCCTCCTCCTTTCCTAAACCCAACCAATAGAGATTTCAAAACCACCGATTGACCAGCGCCCACCCACTTTCCTAAACCCAGCAACAATTTTAAAAAGCAATGCAGAAAAAGAAAAGCTCTTACCTTTTTTTTTTACCATGTTTTCAGAGTTACCACATTGTCACCCTGTTATTTACTGGTGTATTTTATTTTTGGCCTTCTGTTTTTGTCTTACCCGCATTCTGGAACCATTCTTCGCCATACCTCGTCGTTAAGATCAGCTCCTCTCTGCGTCTCAAGTTCGCTGACATACTGTACATGGTGAGCTACTGGGCAAACCGTTAACAGTCATCCATACAAATGTAAGTGGTCAGCTGCAAGTGTATCTTCAAAGATAAAATGCAGCCATACGTACATCTGGCTACATAATTCGCGATCTCCGGAAATGTATATAAGGCTACGTTTTCAGAATGACTAGTACAGAACAAAGACTAATACAGTATATAATGCATTGTTAATTAATGTCAGTTAGCATGTTAAATGTTTAACGAATAAGAGCTGATACTATATAGTGGATTAAATGTTCAAATACAATTAACTTATTCATCATTAGACTAAATGTAGCATTTCATAAGGAATATATATCCTGTTATTTATGTATTTGTCTTATCCGAGAATTACACAGCAGTTTCTATTGTGCTCTGAAACTGTATACTTTTTAACAGGATTTAAGATATTCTTTATTTGTGTCGAGCCTTTTGGGAAGAAAGAGAAAGCAGGGATCAGGCAGGATAAATGATGCAAAGGATGGATGGGGTAAACATGTGCACTCTAGAAACATTTCGTGGGAGGTTACGGCACTGCGAGCTTCTGGCCAAATGAGTGGGCCGACCCGATGTGCCCTCTGATCTGTATCCCACTCCTCATAACAGGCTTCTGGGAGCTTCTCTGACAATTAATAATGAAGACCCGCGACTCCCACACAACATCACAGAGAGAACGAGAAGAGACTCGCTGAGAAAAAGAGTTTAAGGAGATTTAAAGAAAGAGAAATTCTCCCTGTAGAGTCGTTTAAATACAGATTCCAAACATTGCCTTCAGAACAATGAGAAGATTCATTCTCATTTCATTTTTTTTAAACATTTTAGGTTAGAGAGCAGAGCAGTTTGCAGTAATTTTGCTTATGCAACTGTCACGGGGCTTTCTAGTTTTAAATCAAATATATATATTGTGTTACAGAATTAACTATCACAGTGAACTTAACTAAATTCTGACAGAGGTGGATCAAATGCAAATCCCATTGATGGTTCCATGATATAGAAGAAGAAGAAGAAACGCCTAATGAATATTTTCACCCCACAAGGGACTTTGTAGAGAAAAAAATATATCAAATTGTTCTTTACACTATGAAAAATTGTTGTTTTAAAAATATATTTCCATCCAACTATTTGTATGCGCATTTTGGATATGCGCATAAAAAACAGTTAATGGAAATGCCAAGATGCGCATCAATTTTGAAAATGTATGCACATAACTGAGTAGGATAAACTTTTCATTCAATAAGATGTGCATAAACTATGATAGAAACACTTTTACCAAACATGTGCATTAAAAAAGTCATGTGATTTTGTTATAAGAGCTCATCTGATGATAAAAATGTGTGTGAAGGGACAAACCAGTAGGCTGAGCACACTGTAGCACATCTGCAATGTTGTTTTGATTATTCTAAAACGTCTAACCATTTCAGTATTACTGTTTTTATATTATTAATGACCTCCAGAACTGTCAAGATGCTCATTGCGTGTTGGCATCGTCTTCTGAGGTGCAAGTCATTTATTAAATAAAGAAATGATTGTCACGTGGGAATCACCTTACCCCCTCATTCCAGAACTGGATTTCTGATATGATATCTCTTATTCAGATAGAGACTTTTTGTCTTCTTGGGGTCAGTTTCTTGATTTATTTGACAAATCTATATCTCAAGAGCAATCCAGTGACCCCTCTGAGGTTTAAGTTATATACCCTCTCTAGTTTTGATTGCATGTTTTGTGACTATGATGTGTTTTTTTTTTCTCTTTTCTTTTTGTCGTTTTCTTTTATATTGTCTTTTGTATGTCTAAAGTACGAGCCAATGTTTATTCTTGTTTTGTGTGTGTATATACAGTTGAAGTCAGAATTATTAGCCCCCCTGTTAATTTTTTCCCCCAATTTCGGAGAGATTTAGAACGCATTTCTAAACAAAATAGTTTTGATAACTCACCTCTAATAACTGATTTATTTTATCTTTGCCATGATGACAGTAAATAATATTTGACTAGATATTTATTGTATAACGGTGGTTTGTGCTGTTATTTTATCAGAAAATAAAATAGCTTAATGGGGCTAATCATTTTGACCTTGGGGACTTTCTCTGCAAGAAAAAATATTATAAGACATACTGTGAAAATTTCTTTGCTCTGTTAAACATAATTTGGGAAATATTTAAAAAAAGAAAAAAACTTCCTAGGGGGGCTAATAATTCTGACTTCAACCGTATATAAAAAAGGCTTAAAATAAAGTAATAAAAAAAAGAGAAAAGATTAACACACTTCTACTACCGCAGCAAATACCATTTTTACTGTTGATATTTGGCACCAGTTTATCAGGACGTGACGATTTTGTTCTCTTTGACATGCGGGATGAAAACGCTGCTTTATTTGCATGTCTTTTACGTTGATCAAGTTTTGCGCATAAATTGAATCCGCATCTTTGGATGGAAACACAGCTACTGTAAAAAACTATTTTATTGTATTACTGGAACCGTTTTAAAAGTGTACATTTAACATTGGCATTATTAAACAAACAACTGAAAGAACCAAGGACTTCACTCAGAAAATACATTTGCTGTTTGTTCAAACTACTACTACTGAAACAACACAAAAGTTTTTTTGGGTGGGACAACTTAATTGTTTTATGTTCAATCCACTTAAATTTGTCAAAACTAATAAGCTACTTAACTTAATTCCTTCATACTGTCCCAACACAAATTGATTGTTTTTGTTTAATTGTTTAATACAAAAGCTGTGTTACGATTCAGAGGCTGCATCCTTCAAAGGCCACATTTAAAGCATAACAAATCTGGTCACACTTTATTTTGATGGTCCTTTTGTTGAATATAAGTTACATTGCATCTACATGTCAACTAATTCTTATTAGATTATAAATAGACTGTTAGGTTGGGGTTATATATAAACTGTATATAAATACAGTTTATTATTATTATTATTATTATTATTATTATTATTATTATTATTATTATTATTATTATTATTATTAAGCAGACAGTCTTCTAATACTCAAATGAACCAAATAATTAATAAAATTTTGTTCATTCTGTACTATCCTGAAATTGCACTGATTCAAACTCCTGACTGGAATCATTGTATTTTTAAAAATGTTGAATTGCACTGTTTAAAATGGCAGGATTTTGGATAAACCAAGAATACAAGAACAATACAGATCACGATTTATCTATAATTCTGAATAGGGGATGTTCTGAACTATGTGGCTTAATTTATCAAGAAAAAATTGTTTAAAGATCCCCTATTATGGGTTTTTGAAAATTACCTTCCATGCAGTGTGCAACACAACTCTAAGTGAATGAAAACATCCAATTGAGGGTCAAATCTGAAAACTCACCTTGTTTAAAAATGTCGATTTTGTTTTAATAAAAGATTTGACTCAGCGTCGTTTAAATGATTCGTCGTTCATCCAGATCTTTTGCTTGTTCGTATTGACGTCGACACAAAACAATACCAAATATGAACTGCTGGATCCGGTAAAACGTGAACGTGCCTTTCCCTTCAGACAATAGCAGAGTCCGAGGGATCATGTTATTGATCATGACATGAAGATTACCATCATTGAGAGATGGCCACACATGCGGTTATGGGGAATAAAGGGTTAAAGTTCACTTTCACAACAACACTACAGTAGCCAACCTAGTGCTGTGTTTGATCCTGTCATTTTTCTGATGATTGATACAATAACCTACGCTGCAGCATGGGATTCGCCAGCCGTGTGATAAAGGAAGGATTAGCAAAGTTTACTAATGTATGGGACTTTGTCAGTTTATATGGAACAGCTTCTTTTTACTCCAGTTCCTGTAGGTGTTTGTCCTTCCTACACAATGTGAATTGTGATTAAAATGGTTGCCTCGCTTCCAGTAGCAAAATATGTATTTAATCGTGTGTTGTAACTTGTAAACGCTCCGCGCAGCTTGTAATCACCTATCTGTTATAGATTAGTGCTTGTAATGTATCTCTCAGGTGGAATCTTTATGGGCTATTTCACGTATCGCGTCCAAAACCATGTTGAAAACGCGACGGGTGCTTCTTTTTTTACTGATGTAAATGCGTTTTGTGCTCACAATCTCCTGCTGTTTGTTGCTATGGCCACCATCAGCTGTTCTTTCACATGTGTGGCACGGTCAATTTTCAAAACAGTTCAACCTTTGCCACTGTGTGGATTAACACTGAATGCGTGTCGTTGTTATTACTTGGGGTTGTGGTTAAGAATAGAGAAATAAGCTCGTGTTTAGCTGCATTGCTTTATTGCATTCCTGCATTGGGCTCACTCAACGCTACTTCATGACCGTGGAGGGCATTTCTCTTTGTCTTCTGCTGAACTCAGTCGACCAATCACAACAGACTGGGTCATTGGATCAATTAGCGCAGATTAGCCTCACGCAAAAGAGCGTGCTTTATCAGCATGTTGTTGAAGACCCCCAAAACCAAAATATGACCTTTTATAATGTATAATAGGGGCTCTTAAATACCAAATTTAAGTTTGAAAAATACCAAATTTAATACCAAATTTAATTTTACCATATTTCACCCCCCCCCCCCCAAAAAAAAAAAAAAAAAACGGTTGATGAAAACGCCAAGATGCGCATCAGTTTTGAAAATGTATGCTCATAACTGAGTAGGATAAACTTTTTATTCGATAAGATGTGCATAAACTATGATAGAGTTTCTGACAAATATCTCTGTATGTTTTACATTTTTTTATAAAAAATCCACATTATATGTGGATTTATTTTTAAATAAATGATTCATTAGCTCACATATAAAGCATTAAATTGTTTTATTACTGGATGAATCTGCATTTTTTAAACATTAATTGAATTGTTCCATGACAAATGCATTTTGAAACTGTGGCCATTTAATGCCACAGTAAAAAAAAGCATTTATTTTTTTATCTCAGTGGTTTTGTAACTTCTTGAATGTTTTTAACATAGAAATAACAACATTATAACAGCCATAATTTTTAGTAAGTACCATAATTATGCTATAATTAACATAATACAATTATTTTAAGAGACCTGGCTTATATAAAACAAGGATTAAATGTAGTGTCTTATCACTAAAAACAAAGAAAAATAAGCTCTGTGCTCAGTTTTAAGGTAATGCTATTTGTGGGAAAATAACGTTTCCCTTGGTTCACATTTTAGCCAATTTCTCTAAATTGATTCTGGAATCTTTTTTATCTTTTTTAGAACAAAAAATCTTGCTCTTTCATTCTGAACAGGCTCAATTTTCATTTCGCTGTCAAGCAAACATGAGTCACCCTCCTCTGAGAATGCCATTTATTCTTCTCTGCAAATAATAACAGGAAGAATTTGTCCTCTCGTTCTTTTGTGCTGAAGTCTTCTCTCTGGGACCTTTCTCTAGGAAACCCGATTCATCCTGGTCATGGAAAACCACAATGGCGTAGGTAGTAATGTCCAAAACAATAACAGTCAAGGAAATCTGCCTTTTCCTTTGTTGTAATGTATAATTTCCTGTTTTTCTCCAGCACACATACATGAGAAAGGAATCAGTTTTGATCAATGCTGAACTGAGCTTTCCTAAGAGCTTTTCCCTAAATGCAGAGGCAAATGAAACATCAACTATTATGTAATACACTTTCATTTGACTTTTGTTACTGAATATGGTGAGCTTCTAAACATGGAGTTTAGAAAGTCACTTTTTTTTTTGATGTCTCCAATGTTTATGCTTCTGTCCAGCTATTTATATGTACAGTAGCTTCAATTAAATATTGCGTTACACTGAGAAACTCAAGCCAAGCAAAAGAATGATTATTAAAACATTTTTCTAGACTGAGCAAATTGCTTTTGAAGCAAATAATATTCCCTAAATAGTAACATACCTAAATAGGTAATACATTAAGCATTACTAGGCTAAAAAAAAGATATGGAATCATAAACATTGCTTGTGTCTTCTCATGTGCACATTAAATCTGATCATGTGAGTGCATTCGATATAGAAATGTTATGAATATAGATACAGTTGAGGTCAGAATTATTAGCCCTTCTGTTTATTTTTTTCCCCAATTTCTGTTTAACGGAGAACACATTTCTAAACATAATAGTTTTAATAACTAATTTCTAATAACTGATTTATTTAATGTTTGCCATGATGACAGTAAATAATATTTTATTAGATATTTTTCAAGACACTTCTGTACAGCTTAAAGTGACATTTAAAGGCTTAACTAGGTTAATTAGGTTAACTGGGCAGGTGAGGGTAATTAGGCAAGTTATTGTATAAAGATGGTTTGTTCTGTAGACTATAGAAAAAAAATAGCTTAAAGGGGCTTATAATTTTGACCTTAAAATGTTTTTTAAAAAATTAAAAACTTAAAAAAAAAATTATTTTAAAAAATAAGACTTTCTCCAGAAGAAAAAAAAATTATCAGACATACTGTGAAAATTTGCTTGCTCTGTTAAACATCATTTGGGAAATATAAAAAAAAAAGAATTCAAAGGGGGGCTAATAATTCTGACTTCAACTGTGTGTGTATATATATATATATATATATATATATATATATATATATATATATATATATATATATATATATATATATATATATATATATATATATATATATATATATATATATATATATATATATATATATAAACTCACTGCAAATATGGCACTAGATTAGTCTCAATAATACTGTCATAAAAAAATAAAAAAACAGTATGTACATGTGCATGGCCAATTTCACTGGAATGAAACCAAATTCCCGTCCTCAAAATATATATTCACCAAAAAATATTTATATGCACAAAATAAAAATCATAGACTGTAAAAAATATGGACATAGTATCCATGACATCACCCATAGGTTTGTAAAGAGTATAAATGAAGCTACAAGTGGGTATGGCCAACGGTCGCCATTTTCTTTGCCCGTCATCACGCCAACTGCGGGCAACCAAAAAAGGGCAAAGAGGCGGAGTGTGAGCGGAGCTACAGATGACTGCTAGTATTTTGCTTAGACAGCCTTTTTTTGGGGAGAAACGCATAATTACTTTGTTTGTGTTCTGACCACATGTGCTTGGTTGTGTACTATATCAAGTGTTTAGTCTTTTAAAAACACTGCTGTTATACATTGAACCACTAAGCATTGTTCAGCAGCTAATCAGCCGGAATTAGCTGAGGTGACGAGATAGCTGCCACTTAAATGGCCACGCCCTTAATTATGTAGACTTAATATAACTTAATATAAACGAAACGGATGAGTTATAAAATAAATCCACCCCCCTCACAGTTGTCATAAAGTGTAATATTAGCTATATACAATGAAATCATTTTTGTACCAGGCTGTAAACACTTTTTTTCTTTTGTAAAGTTGGCCATTTTAACAGTGGGCTCAATAGAAATTTGCACTATTATGGAGCCAGGACTAGCGGAATTTCGATGAATTGCAGTTTCAATTACTTCTGTATTAGCTTTCACGAGGAAGAGTGGGATGTTGCTGCTTAATAAAAATGCATATCCATAAAAATATGCTTCATAAGCGCAACGTAATTTACAAATGTATAACACTACAAAAAGAACATCATGACTGCCTTTCACATATGAATCACCCTTGAATTGTGTGTGTATTTCTGACACTTGGCAGCACCCTCCTCTCATGCAGGTCACTCGTACGCTTTAACCCAGGGGTGTCCAAACTCGGTCCTGGAGGGCCGGTGTCCTGCAGATTTTAGCTCCAACTTGCCTCAACACACCTGCACGGATGTTTCTAGAAAGCCTAGTAAGTGCTTGATTAGCTAGCCCAGGTGTGTCTGATTGGGGTTGGAACTAAACTTTGCAGGACACCGGCCCTCCAGGACCGAGCTTGGACATGCCTGCTTTAACCAATTAGATGCGAGCACACTGTTCAACCAATGATAACCCACCAAGAGCACTGTAATTGTGGTACATCACTATGCACACCTTTTGCACAATCTGAGATAATTTATAATGTAAATGAATCACTTAATTCTCTATCTGCCATATTTTTACTGAATAATACGTAGGTTTTTGAATGCTTCATCAGCTCCATTCAGCTATTTTCGTTTCTGTCAGCACTGCCTTTAATTAAAGAATTAATAAACTATTACATACCAGAACCATATTTTGTCTGTTTATTATGTTTTGTGGCAAGCGGCCACATAATTAATGGGATAAAGTACATCCAGGTGGTTGTTTTCCCTGAATAATGCCAGTTAGTCCTATACAACAGCTCTTCATGGTTGGTGCCATCTTGTGACTGAAGAGTAGGTTGAAGTATGCTCCATTCAGTTGTTTTCAGCAGTTATTTTCACAGAATAATGCCTTATAAGCATTGAGATGAAAGACATTATTTTAAAAAAATAATGATAATAATCTGGACCTTACTCCTGACTTGTCACATATTGACTTTTGGTCAGGACCCCATCTTTTTTGATGCTTGGGGTACCAATCTGCTGTTGTTTTACAATGTGTGAGGTCCTCCGTTGTTTTAAATGAGAAACATTTGCCGTCAATATTACATTACAAATTAAATGGCACAAATGGCTAATATTTTTGCTGTTATAGGGGTGTGAGTTTTTATAAAGTAAAAAGTCAAAACTATTTTACATTCGTAACACTACGAACACATTTAGGCAAGGCAAGTTTATTTATATAGCACATTTCATACACAATGGTTCAAAGTGCTTTACATAAACAAGAATAAAAGAAACAAGAAAATAAAAAATGATTCAAATAATTAAAAATGATTAAAACAGAATTAGAATGTGTTAAAAAAGAATGAAAAAGACAAAATAGTAAAATTTGTCTTATGTAGCACAGTGCTTATTCAGTAAAGGCACAGCTAGACAGATGACTTGATTTGAATGTGCCTAATGTTGGAGCACATCTGATCATTTTTGGAAGCTGATTGCAGCAGCGAGGGGCATAAAGCTGAAGGCCAATTCACCCTGCTTTGAACTTTTTGAATTTTTAATTTACTTGAGACTAATGATCTGAGAGATCTGTTAGGTTTGTATTCAGTCAGCATATCTGTAATGTGTTGAGGTCCTAGGTCATTTAGTGATTTATAGGCAAGTAATAGTAATACTTTAAATTCTATTCTGAATGTAACTGGCAGCCAGTGTAAAGACCTGAGGATAGGTGTGATGTACTCTGATTCTGACTGTTCTGGTTCTGGTCAGAATCCTGGCAGCAACGTTTTTAATGAGCTGCAACAGTCTTACTGTGTTTTTGGGAAGGCCTGTGAAGAGTCCATTACAGTAATCCTCCCTGCTGCTGATAAAAGCATGAACAAGTTTGAACAAGTTCTCACTGGAAACAAAGCATCTAATTCTTGCAATGTTTTACTGCTTACTGCGTTAGCATGACTATTGAAATTCAAATCTGACTCCAGAATCACACCAAGATTCTTGACCTTTTTTTTTTGTTGTTTGACCCTGAGTGAGCCAAGGTACTCCTTCACCTTAAGAACCTCATCTCTGTTCTCAAATGCAATGACTTCAGTTTTCTCTTTGATTAACTGAAGAAAGTGTTGCCACATCCAACTGTTAATTGCATCAAAGCATTTGCAGAGGATGTCAATGTAGTCATTAGGCAGTAAGGCTAAGTAGATGTGAGTGTCATCACCATAGCTGTGATAGTACATTTTTTTTTCTTTCTAATTTGGTACTTTGGCTCATTATTTGAAGGTTGAACAGGAGAGGTGCCAGAATTGAACCTTGTGGGACTTCACATGTCATGGGTGTCCACCATGACCTATGGTCACCTATACTGACAAATGAACCTCCCCCTTCAAGGTAAGATCTGAACCATTTGAGGACCGTCCCAGACAGCCCAACATTTATGAGCACATAACCCAGCTCTTAGCACTAAACCCAACCGTTGGGTTAAGTAGCAGACAGATACAACTACAGACAAGATTTATTAAAAAAATATGAATATTCCAATTCATTGTGAGTTATTTCTAAAAGGGATTGACTGACTTGGAATACAACACAGCTTGTTTGTATTGCTTTCATATGGTTGTTTTTTTAATTTAAGTGGCTTTTTTTTTCAATATTAAATGTATTTCCAGCACACAGACTGAGACTGTTTCTCAATATGCGTTCTTCAGCGTTCTTGTGTCCTTGTGTAATGTCATCATCAACCGCCAAAGCTCAGTTCCAAAACTCAAGACCAAAAATAAGGAGGACGTGTGAAAGTTCCCAGATGTGTTATTCATATAGAGGGCGCACCGATGCAGACTTGAGCGCAAAATTCGCTCGAGAAGTCCCAGAAGTCATTGCGGCTGAATGAAGGAGGTGCGAAGCGCAGCATTTTATTTAGAATTATTATTAAAGTCTTACGCCAAAGTATTTGTCTCAGGAGTTTTCCTAAATCAGACGGTGAAAGTAAACATTACTATGAAAGTCTTTATAAAAGCATAAACGCATTAAGGGTGTTTATTTGCTGATATTCCTATTAAAATTTGTTTTATTTGTATTGTGTAACGTATATTTATAATGTCTTTTTGCATAGTACATATATATTGAAAAGGAAAAAAACAACAACTGATTGTATGAATGCTGTAATGTTTAAATAATTTTCCATTAAAAACGCATGAAGGTGTGTTTTGTCTGTGTTCTCTCAGCCTCCTGAGGTTGTTCTTATGAGGTAACATGGCAAGAGAATGCAAATCCGCTCTCAGCATTCTTGGAATTGAGAAACAGCCTGAGATGGGTTTAGGATGCAGGCTGCAGCAGGTTAAAGGTCAGACAGAGACTAAAACCTATCTAGCCACAGTTATTCTGAGGTAAATCAATACGCTCCAGCAGTCATGGTCTGATTGATCAGGGGGATTTCAGTGAACTGTCCCTTCCCTCCCAGCGACATGCACAGCAACATGTCTATTTATAGAGCTTTATCAATACAGCACTGAAAGGACAGACAGCAAAGCCTCTTCAGAAACAGACAACGCTCAGAGAATACCAATAGAAATGGGATGAGGAGAGATTTCTGATGTGACCACTGCTGCAACGTTCATCTCAGGGGTGGGGGGGCGGCGGACGGTTGGGGGGTGGATCCATAATAGTGACCCAAAATATTCTTCACCATTGCTGAAAATGAAATATTCGAAAGGAATAAATGTTCTTTCATCATTTGAAATGTAAGGGGCTGAAAATGTAGGCAAACTGAAAATGATGCAATATGTGTTTTCTCCAAGGAAGCCTGCAATACCTGGAAAACCTGTTACCCTTTCCATTCATTTCTGTGGTAGCTGATCAGAATAGCACAAGCAGCTCTGTAAGGGTCCTCCAGAAATGGACTACAATGACATTTAATGAGATTTTCAACATATATATCTTTCTCGCTAGCCAAATATTAGAACATGCATCAACTTTTGAATTACCACTGATGTAGAAATAACCTTTTAACCTGAACAAAGATTTAGTTTTCCGCTGTATATTGAAGAGTAATAAAAGGGTAGTTCACACAAATATGATCAAATACTCTGTCATCACTTGCTCATCCTCCATTTGCTCATTGTCCACTTCCAAACTTGGAAGTTTCTTTCTTCTGTTGAAAACAAGGGAAGATTTTTTTGTTTGTTCTTACATAGGGTTGCTTTAGTCAAGGGTTGCTTTGTTCAACAGATGAAAGAAATTGATCAAAGTTTAGAGCTACCTGAGTGTGAGAAAATTTTCATTTTTGGCTGAATTATCCATTAAAGGTGTTCAAGGGTACATATTTTACCCTTTTTTCAAGATTTAAAGAGCCCCTATTATACATTAAAAAAGGTCATATTTTGGTTTTAAGGGTCTCCAACAACAGTCTGATATGCATGCAAAGTCAAAAAACATTTTCATTGTCTTATAATAATTATCCCAGTGACTCCCATATGATTCATTCAGCGATTCATTTGTTCCCAAACCCCTCCAAATGCAAAACTAATCTGCACTGATTTGACCGATGACAGTCTGTTGCGATTGGTCGACATTGTTCAGCGCGAGACAGAGTGAAATGCCCACCACGGCTTATCAACAATATTGAAGTAGTAAGAGTGCATAGTGTATGTGTGAGCATACCTGCTTTTTCCCGGAAGTCTCACGTATTTCAGACCCATCTCCCGCCACCCTCTCGTTTTGTTATTTACACTCCCGAACCTAACCCCCTCCCGGTCTCCCGGATTTTCAGGGACAAATGTTGGCAGGTATGTGTGATCCCAATGCAGGAGTGCATTAAAGTTAAACACCAGCATATTGCTCTATTCTTAACCATAAGTAAAAACAGTGACACACATTCAGTATTAATCCACACAGTGGCAAAAGCTTTCACTTCACTGTCTTACACACTACATGGAAGGTCATTTTCAAAAACCCATAATGAATGTGAATGTGTCTGTAAAGTTTCAGCTCAAAACACCCATCAGATTATTTATTTATTATACCCCTTGAAATTTTTTAATTTTTTAATGTTAACGCTATGTAGCTATTTTTGGTGCCTGTGCCTTTAATGCTGGTTCTCCCTGCCCACAGTTCCAACGTGCCAGTCAGATTGTTCCTCAATCTCTGCCTCGGCTGCGTCAGATAAATAACACAGTGACAGACATGAAGGAAGCAGATCTCACGTAACGTTTGTAAGAAATATTACTGTAAGAACTTTCCCAATGATGTGTCACAGTGGACACACACACACATTGCGCACATTTAACTTTGCACTGTTTTTGCACGGCAAATGTCACAGCATAAATATTAATATTCTCTGCTGTATGTTTATACGTTATGTAAATGTACAAAATAAACCCGGTATACTGTAAACGGTAAAATCATTTTATCTTGTGTTAGGGTACTAAGGCATGAATGATTGTAGGTTTGAAAGTAAATGCCCACAAGCATGATTGTCTATGATTTTGACTCTTTAAAGGTGCCATATACTGTATTGGTTTAATAAGTTAAATTGTTCCCTGATATCTACATAGTAGGTTTATGGCTTTGGCAAGTTCCACAAATCTACATAAATAGTTTTATGAGCTAATTTATTACTCTATAAAATACCCCTTGAATCAGTGGAATCCATGATTGACCATATACAGTATAGATTGTGTCATGGATATTAATGAGCTTGCACACACACAATGTATGCTCAACAGACAAATGTAAATCAGAGTGTATTTGTTAAACTATTTTGTTAACCTTTTTTCCAATCAGAGTAATGTTAACCTATTTTGCTCATCAGATCTGTTGTGGCTAAGTTGACAGAAGATAGTCATAGAGATGCATCTCTTTGTATTTCGAACAATACAGTCAAAGAAAACACAGCCAGGAATTCATATAATCTGCATGAACAGATGACACGTGAGCTGAGTGATTTGACATGATTTAGCACACGTGTTTGTTGAAACATGCGCATCAAATTTACAATAATTTCACATTGTTTTGTCAAATTTGTTGTAGAAACTATGCAGTAGCCTATTTAATGTAATTTAGTGCAATTACATCTGAAATAACTTCAAATTTATGGCCAATTCCCCACTTTTTAAAGTGAAAATCTATCAACGTCACTCATTACATTACTTATTTTATTATTTTTAAATATTTAAATACATTAAATATTTTAAACGTAAACTTATGCATTAACTTGAGCAGCTATGTTTTCCCATGCTAACTGTCTGTTTTGCCGATGCAGTGGTGATATATGGTCATATTTTTTTTGAACAAAGTGTTTATTGTTTTTAATTATGCAAGACAGGTAACAAAAAAACACAATTCCATTTCGTCGCAATTCTTGCCCACCCTAACAAAAGAACATCACTCTCTTCTCCCCTATAGAATTACACAGAATTCTCTTACAAGAGACAATTTAAATGCAAAACAAATATTGTTAGGTACCCAAAAAACCATTTATACATTGCTGTATTTTACACATAAGTCACATTATCCAACAAAACAAAACACACAAAAAAAATAAAATAAAAAACACTATACTTAGCTAGACCTCTTGTAATAAATGGCCATTATTATTGTTGTTAATGTAGTAATTAAACGGCTTCTATAATTCTTCATATACATCCATTTTATTTTGTAATAAAATATGTTACTTTTTCCATGGCCATACACTGTGCCATGGCATTAATCCAAGTTTCAATAGATGGTGGATCAGGCCTTTTCCAGCTAAGAGCTATCATTCTTTTAGCTTGTAATATAGCATAATCTATGAATTTGCGCTGCTGAAGATTTAGTTTAAGGTTCTTTGGATATAAATGTAGCTAAATCATTTATTCAAGTGGAATATTCAAGGGTACAATTATCTTTGTAATATTAATCCCTTCCACCCAAAAGTCTCTAATAATGTTGCATTCCTAAACACAATGCACAAATGAACCCTGAGCCGCTCTGCATTTAAAGCATATATGGTCATATTTGCCATAAATTTACATGAGCACATCAAGTTCAGCTGGAGAAAAAAATGCTGATCTTTTTTTTCAGATGGTGACTCGTAATATCTGTGCTTTGATAAAGCATTTTTATAGCGCTTTTATGATTGACCTAACTCAGATCAGCTTATCAGAAACAGAGTTTTTAATCTCTCAGTAAGTCAACTCAGAGTTGGTTAAACCTCCTTACTAAAACAGGCCCTCATCTTAAGTGGACCGTGGAGTTTGTGGTCCTGTGCTATTACTATATTCTAGCTTCAAGCATGGCAAAGTTGCTTGAATCTATGTTCTGTGTACCGCGCCATTTGAATCACATCCAGATGAATTAGCCTAAATCAGAGGTAACAAATGAATCGAAAGCCACGCTGCTTTACAAAACAATTAACTTTATATATCAAAAACACACATTATTTTACACAACTATGAACATACATTTAACACATTTGTGATAATCCTGAATTGAATTGAATTGAATTGAATTGAACATTTGTGATAATCCTTTTATCAATGATCACCATTGGAGATTCCTGAGTTTGCAGTAATTGAAATGGCAGCACAACAACAGCACTGGTCTGCAAAAGTGCTTCTCTAGCGTGTATCTGCTCGGCAAGCGCCGCGGCCGGGTGCCTCTGCGCTAAATTGGGTTGATTTTTAGCTTCCGATGACGCGATGAACTAAAGTAAGCATTCTAAGCACACAGATGTGATTGTATGCTTTGGGGACCAGTCGATGCTGATCACATCCGTGTAATCGTTTGAGTCAAAGGGTTGAAAGTGTATTATTTTTTTCTTTCGTTATTCGGTATTCCTTCGCGTACCACTGGTACCATAGTTTGAGAACCACTGTCCTATGTCATCCTATGTTTAACACACCACCATTTCTGTTTAAAAAACCTTTAGCAACTTTGTTCTGAGCTGAATTAAGCCCTGCATTTGTCTCTTGTTATTTAACTACTTAAATCAGTATGTGGATGCAGAGTTTAGACATTCTATTACATAATAAAGTGCCTCATTTTTTTTAATTGGCTTTAATAATTTTGATCGATTGGCTTCGATCTGACAGCTCATACTTTTATAGTACTTTTGTAGTATATATATATATATATATATATATATATATATATATATATATATATATATATATATATATATATATATATATATATACTTTTTTTTTTTTTTTTTTTTTTTTATATGGTACAATGACTTCTATATTGTTGAAAATAACGAGAAATGTCTTGGCCTCTTTAAGAGAAACTTTAATGCTGCTTCTGAAAAACCTATTCTTATCTCGGATAATTAACTTGCATGAGTAATGTAGGTAAAATACTGTTTGTCTAAAATAGTGCACCACAAACCACATATATATGTCAGATATCTAAATTAGCTCAAGTTGAGTCACACCTTCCACAGATAGTTTCTATTAAAACTGGAGATTTGTGTTGTTCCAAACCTTTTGACCTCTTTTTGATGTAGAACACAGAAAGTATTTTGAGTCAGTTGTGTCCAAATAGTTTTGAACATTGTTGGCTTTCATTGTATGTGAATTATACTTCTAAATATCTTGAAAAAAGATAGGTTTTTATTATTTCAGATACCACAGACCCCCTAAATAGAGCCCTGCACGGGCCTTAAATCTAAGCTCTAGCCTGGCCCTGGCCCGAGACGCACAGGCTGTAGCTCTGCCATTATCCAACAGCTCATCAAAATTTTTGGCCCGAGTCCGACCCGAAGCACGTTGTTTTTGTTCTTCAGCCAAACAGCTTATAATGTTACAGCCATTAAAATAGACCAGATTTGTATTTAATAGAAAGTTGATGTTTTTTTTTCATTTTGTTTTTTATCAGAATAATTTAGTTTATTTTATAATTTTAATAATTTATTGATTTTTTTTCCCCTTAAATGTAAATTTTAGTGACATCATTATTCAAGAGTATGTGGTCCACAGTAAGTTTACTCAATTTAAATTGTGCGTTGTGCATAACCAGTTGGCTCATCATTTAAAGTTGTCAATATTTAAAAAGTTGACCAGAAGTTTGCCTTTCCTCTAGTGTTTTTCACAGTTTTAAGTTCGCCATTGGAAATTTTTCTCTTTATGTTCTCCATTCAAATTTTTCGAAAGCAGGCCGGGATATGCGTGCTAGCTTTGACGTGAAAATTGTAATGGAATATGAAAAGGCTTGTATAGTTAAACAACTAAAATTTTAGACAGCAGGAATATAATATTGATTATTGATCATTTCAGCACATTTTTCATTAATTAATTTAAATGAAATCAATGTACAGTATATTACATTTTTTAAATAAAGTTATTGTTGTTTACAAAATAAAATGAAAATTGTTAAAAAATAACCCAAAAAAAAGATTAACTTTTTTTTGGCTTAGTCCCTTTATCATCAGGGGTCACCACAGTGGAATGAACCGCCAACTTCTCCAGCATATGTTTTACACAGCGGATGCCCTTCCAGAAGCAACCCAGTACTGGGAAACATTCATACTCACTCATTCACACACATACACTACGGCCAATCTAGTTTATTCAATTCACCTATACCGCATGTGTTTAGACTGTGGGGGAAACTGGAGCACCTGGAGCAAACCCACACCAACACTGGGAGAACATGCAAACTCCACACAGAAATGTCAACTGACCTAGTTGGGACTCAAACCAGCGACTTTCTTGCAGTGAGGTGCCAGTGCTAAAAATAAAATATTTTTTTCCTGTCAAGACTTTTATGCAGAAATGTTGAAACTGACCTGCTCTTTCTGGGAAATTTCTACTAAGTGTAGTTCATTTATTTTGGTCCTTTTGTTCAATCTTTTTCACTACTTTTTGTTTGTAGTATTGACATCCCATTCAGCATCTGCTAGCCTAAAGACAGCTTGTTTTGTGTTTAATAGACCTATTCTGATTTTTTTTCTTTTTATTTTCCTCTTGTTTCCCCTTACTTCTCATGCATTTGTTATATAGGCTGCCTAAATTTAATTCATAATTCACTTATTGTTTAAAAATAAACTATAATTTGTCGAGACTGTATTCTGTTTTATTTGTACTGTAAATCTTTTGTTGTTTTGCAATAAATAAATTAATTAAATTAAAGATGATCACGCCATGTGATCGGTCATCATTGACGGCTCCATTTTAAACTTCAACCCTGCCTTCAGCTCCAGAAGCGAAAACGTCAAAATTCTCTACATTGCAGCATATCATATCAGTTACATTCCAGTTACAAATGTTGCACACTTAGGATCAAATTCATTTAGCTACGGAAGATCAGGTTGTATGTGGTGTGGCTTTGCTCTACTTAATTATCCAATGTGTCCGTATGTCTGAAATATTCTGAAGCCGCAACACTATTTTGTTTTGCCCCATGAGATATCCACTTTTTCAAAGAAAGAAAATATATATAACATTAATGCACATCAGTAACTTTTTTAATGTATGTTCCTGTAAGAAAACATTGCAAATAATTAAAAATCCAGCGACCGCAATAATCAAACCCTTGGGAACAACTGTGGTCGGAACCAAAGTTCACAGTGACTGCGTTCTCTGGACTCCTCTCAAGCGGTGGACTTCTACATTCTGATTAAACCACGTCATAGCTTATTACCAAAAAGTTGACTTAATTTCAACTCTCCTCTATGCCCACACCAGTAACCATACACCATAAATGACTTTTCGGTGTGAATGTACATTTAGCCAGGACAGATTACTGTGCATATTTTAGATACATGACAATTATTATTTTTTAAATGTCAACTGTTTTTTTTTTTTTTTTAAGAAATGTTTGTAAAAGAAAAAGTTTAGTAAACAGCTATATTTTGCTTGTTTTGAAACAAACATTTAAAATTTGTGGCTAAGAAATAATTATTTAATTATGTTTGATGTGGTCAGAGATAAATTTGGTAAACCCTTCACTTTGAGCTCTGAAAAGTCATGTGGAATAAAAACTAATTGTAATATGAAACAGGGCGATGCAGTGGTGCAGTAGGTAGTGCTTTTGCCTCACAGCAAGAAGGCCGTTGGTTCGAGCCTCGGCTGGGTCAGTTGGTGTTTCTGTGTGGAGTTTGCATGTTCTCCCTGCGTTCGCGTGGGTTTCCTCCGGGTGCTCCGGTTTCCCCCACAGTCCAAAGACATGCAGTACAGGTGAATTGGGTAGGCTAAATTGTCCGTAATGTATGTGTGTGTGAATGAGTGTGTATGTGTTTCCCAGTGATAGGTTGCAGTTGAAAGGGCATCTGCTGCATAAAACAAAAATGCTGGATAAGTTGGCAGTTCATTTCGCTGTGGTGACCCCGGATTAATAAAGGGACTAAGCCAAAATGAATGAATGTAATATGACATGATGAAACCATGACCCATTTGCTTATGCTCATTAAGCAAGCTCATACACGACACACAAAAAGTGAAATGAATGAGGAGGCATGTGGCCATAACACAAAGTCTATATTAAGTAATTTTATCATGTCAAAGTCATATTTATACATATAAAATATATTTTCCCAACAACAAAATTGTGGCTAGTGAAAATGCAGAGTGGCTAGTAATGTTGGAAATCTACTAGCCACAGTAGCTGGTGATCAAAAATGGTAATGTCAACCCCTGCCTTTAATCAAATCAAATGATAAATATTTTATGACAGTATTTGCATTTTGACCATTTGTTGCCAGGGGTCCAAAAGTGGTGTAGAGTAAAACTCTACATTAAAACATCAAGCTTTTTTGTTTCTTTTTTCTTTTTTTTCTTTTTTTTAAGAGAGAGATTTGTAAAAACACAAGAACAGAACATATTTTGGTTAACTATTCAAGCAGGTCCATTGGTAAATATGAGTCAGTAGGTATCTTTTCTTGCCTTATTAGTCACTTCCACAGAAATACATCAAGTAAACAAAAGCAGCACTTTCTGCACATTATCTGCTCCAGGCTGCAAAGTGCTCTCACCCTCAGCCTGAATGTCCTGCAGGAAATACCAGTGGAGGCTAGACTGACTAACCTAATAAAAGCACAGCGCCTAAATCATCAGATTGAGAGGAAACATGCTCCATAGAATACAGCCAGATGGAGATACTAATTGTGTTTGGACCTCCAGTCAACAGCCCTGAAGCTTTTGGGCCTTTTTTAATGTCCTATCGAGTGACTGTTTCAGGATCGGAAAAGAAGTGACAAATTTACACAGAGGGTGAAGGACAAATTCGCAGTGAGCAGAGCAGGGAAAACCTCAGGTAAAGCTGAAGGAGCAGGGAAAGAGAGCTGATGCAAGTGTGTGAGCGTCAAGCTGAAATGTTGCCAGTCTATCTGTGAGGTGCAATGCCCCAGATGAGCCGGGACCCTTGGGAGGACAGAGATTTCTGCTGTGTTTCCAGGTATACCTCCAGCAGCGGCTCCCCTGCCACAGGCAACCTGAAACCAGTGCGTCCTGCTGTTGACGCCACAAACAATTATGATGAAACTCTGAGGGGAGCAAATACGTAGCCATGCATGAACACCACGTATAGGTAAACAAACATATTTCAATGTGGAATGAATCAACCTGTTCTTTTGTAGGAACTCACCAACGCACACACTTTTTCCTGAGGTTGTTAGGTTACCGCAGACTAAAAATACAAATCTACGCATCAATTGAACTGTCCTCCCATGTCAGACAAGTTATCCAATACAATTTCTTTGCAGTTCATTGCTGTTTATGCTTGGGAAATTGATGGCTAATCTGTGTGAATGTAGGCCAATTTGTACATACTATCTGTCATTGGTTTAGCGATTGATATATTTAGGAGTGGAGATAGGATTGTTTTGTCCAAAGAAGCAGAAGATTAAAGTTTAAAAAGTAATAAAAAGGTATTTATCT